>NC_048231.1:86996393-87091393 GCF_002007445.2 Ailuropoda melanoleuca | reverse complement strand
AGCAAGTATTCTATTTCTCTATTCAGGGTGGGTTGTTGTTGTTGTTTTTTTTTCTTTTTCTTTTTCTTTTTCTTTTTGGATGATGGTTTTTTTTTCCTTGTCTTTTTTTTCCTTGTCTTTTTTTTTTTTTTTTTAGTGCTTTTTCTTTTAGTCTATTCCCTTTGTGGTTTAGTGTAAGAGTTTGGGAATGTGCCCATAATTCTCTCACTCAACACTTCTGGTTTAGTGTTGTGCTTCAGATGTAATTTTAAGAGACACTATACAATCAAAATGGATACCCAGAAACCCCAGAACAGGGCTATCAACAAGCATTCAGTACAGAGAGCTATTAATTTATAAATTCTCTTTGTGTTCCTTTCAAAATGTGTGACTGTAGATTGGCAAATACCCATTGGGTGCCAACCTGGTACCATGTTTTGTCATACTAGCCTGAAGTTCAACTGGAAGTCCTGTCTGCCCCTCAACATTAGAAGTAAAAACCTCTAAACAGAGTTCTGACCTGATTTCAGATTTGATCATTAGGTGACAAAAATTATTATCACTAAGTCATATTTTTTTTCCTGAGATTAATATTTTTTCAATAGGGTTTATATGAGGATTAAGAAAAAGAGAGAATGAAAGCATATTTCTTTATAAATTGTCAAATTTATAAGCATTTTTACTCTCAAGTGATATAAAACAACTTAGGCAGTTCCTAAGATGCAGTTTCCTGTTTATTTTAAGTTAAATTGTAATTTCCAAAGTTGCTAGCCCAGCATAAATAAAGAATATAAATACGCCTTGTTAGGGGAAGATAGAAACTTTGATATGCTAGGTCTTATGTTTTAGAGTATCTTAAATAGAAGGTCTCATTAGTTATTTAATGAGGACTTGAAAGTAAATCTTTCCCCCTATTATGCGATTAAGACTATGTTTTTATTTCCTCATTAAATCTCAGAGTTCCAAGAAACAGAATTTTATTTCAGTCTCTTGCTTTATTCCAACTTTTGTTTTCTCAGTTTGTACATGAATGTGTGAGTGTATGTGTGTGTGTGTGTACATGGTGTGTCAATGTCTGGAGATGATGGTGGCTCTGTCCTCTTTCCCTTAAAATCTATTGTGTTAAAATAGCAGGCAGAAGAAGGTTTTACTTTTTTTTTTCTCATAGTTTACTTCTATTTTATGCGGGCAAACTGCCCATCCAGATGGTAGAATTTCACCTGTAAGCAATCTGAAAGGATCGGTTAATTCTGACATTTTATAGAGCCCTTTTCTTTTCTTTTCACACAGTGCAACTAAGTGCAGAGTAACTATTCAAGATAATGTTTCCGTTTTTTTTTTTTTTCCTTTTTAAAGCGCTTCCTGCTGTGATTGGTTCTTTTCCCCCCAAAATCTGTATTTTGGGCTCAATTAAAAATCCGTGGCTTTAGGCACTTTGCTGCTGTTGTCAAAACCACATCTGATGAAATCTTTGACCACTTCTAATATGTGTAAATGAGGAAATGATGGCAGAAGTGAAGGAACAAGTGTCGATTAGCAGGTTCGTGGCTGAGAAGCAGATCATTGTAATTTTATAAGCTCAACGTTCCGCTGGCTTTGGTAAACTCCCTGTTAACTCTTCTCCTCCCACCAAATTCACAAAGTACGCCAACTGACACCTTCCTAAGGAACGCCTAGAGTGGTGTTAGCTACCAGAATCCTGAAATTTGGTTTTGTTTTCTGTGTGGCTAGCTTCTGGTGACGTCTGTGACTGAATAAACTGGGGACATGGTTTGAAATGATTTGTTGACCTGTTATTGAAGAATCCCATTATTTCCCAAACCAGGCTTTGGGGGTGTTTTTGAAGCAGAGTATAAAAAAAGGAAAGGGAGTCTTGGAGTTTGTTTTCACTCATAATAATTGTATTGATAACTGTATTTACAAGTTATTTTGTAATGCTACCCTCTCATTTTTATTTCTAGAAATCCTTCATTTGCATGAATTATTTCTTGAGTTATTTATATAGTAAAGATAGCTCTAGGGACCTCTTCTCCCCCTGGCTTATTCCTTTGGGAGAACATTTTTGGAAGTACTCCTATTATACCTGTTAAGGTTTGAGACCCTGGCTGTGCTATTATTTGTTGCTTTTTTTTTTTCCCCTTCTGTTTCCTGTTTCGCACATGTTAATTCCTGTGGGCATTTTCTTTTTAAAGTGATGAGATTTTTCACTGTCCAGCAGCAAGCCACATTTACTGGAGTTATTGAACTCTGAAATAGGAAACCTGTGGGCGATCAGTTTTACCCTCCCCAGAAACTGTTGCTTCAGTCAAGGGGAATTACAGGCCCATGACTGAGAATCTTAAAGTAGTTTCACTAAAACATCCCAAGGTCTCCTTTCAGGTATTGCAACAAAATCAACATTTGTTTGTGGCCAGGGAAGCCAGGGTTCCTGGCAGTGTTCTTATCCAGTTGTTTCTCATATTTCCCTTGCAAACTTTCCCATTGGTTGGGGTCTGTGTAGAGATTTCAGTGGCTAGCTGGGGGAAATGTTTGGGAGAACATTTGCGTATCAAAGCAGCCTAAATATTTGCAAAAATGTTTGCTTGAGAAAAAAAAAAAAGAATCCACTTAGGGTTAGGAAGTAACTTGCTAAAACATTTTAAAAGCATTTGTCACTTACCCAAGTATATTATTCATGAAGGAAGGCCTAGTCTGAATTTCAGGGGTCATCCCAGAATTTGTATTTTTAAACAGCAGTTTAAATAATAAATGTTTTGGCGTTATGAGTAAGGTCTGTACCTATATGTGGCATAAAAAAAAAACAACAAAAAAAAACAAAACCCAGAAAACAAGAAGAAAAAGAAAGAGACATAAATACATTTAAAAATTAATTGGTTTTTATTTCTTGAACCCATAACACAAAAGGTGCAGAGAAAGGCCTCATGAAATGATAGGATTGAATGGCTATTGAACAGCTAGCTCTAACCTCATTTTTTCCCCTATTATGTATTTTTCCCCTATAAAACACAACTGTATTGCTATGATATGGTGTTCGGTTCTGTTGGAGTTCACAGACTTAATAATAATGATTTGAATGGCAGATCTTTCTCCTTTTTTTTTTTTTCTTGGTAAGAAGTTTCCTGTGGGCATTTCTGTGTTCAAATTATTAAAGTTTTAACTGCATTTCACTTTTGGTTTGGAAACAGTACATATAAAACTCAGTGCAGGCCAATTTTTCCAGTTTGTTAACAATGTAGGAGTTGAGCGTTGACAATTACTGTACTTAAAAGCCCCTCAGATCAGGTGTTATTTTACCATCTGGACATTTTAATTAGTAATAAAAATGTGGATCTGGATACACAGAAATACGATCTACAGTACACAACGGCCCAATGCACTCTATTGGTGCTGAGGTGTGCATGGCTGTATCTTACAAGTGTGTGTGAGCGTGTTCATATGTAATTGTGTGTTGAGTATGTGATCATTCCTCCTAGAAAACCCAGGCGTAGGATCCTGGTGACTTTTTAAAACTGGGCGTTATTGTAATACCAGAATATTTGGCTACTTTTCTCCAATATGAAATAAAAATGTGTAATATATAACTTGCAATCCTAAATAACATTTGCTTAAATCTTTTTAATACTCATGCTTCATGAAGTATATGGTATGGCGTGGTGATAAAATGCTGACATCAGAAGTAGGCTTGGGCAAATGTGGCTCCATTACGTAGCTGTGTGCTCTAAGGCAAATATATCAACCTCTCTGAATCTCCTTTTTTCCTCATATATTGAATGAAAGTATTAACGATAACAGTTATGATACCTGCCTAACAGGTTTATGATGAAGCTTGTGTCACAGCACTCGATAAAAATAAAGAGCTGTAACAATTGATTTTTAATGCAAACAACCAATTCATAACCCATATGCCATCTTCATAACTCAGTGAACTGTCTCATATTCAAAAGTAAGAGGATACAAACATGAGACTATATTAGATTATTAACAAATACTAACTTTGGGATGACCAGAAAATGTGTTACTAATTTTACACGTGAAGAAAAATGACCCATTTTTATAAAGTATCTGGATATGCTCTTTGAAATAATGTTATTCTTAATTAAGGCAGAAGCGAGTACATTGGAGGGAAATAGTGACCCTCCGGAGAAATGGAGAGTGAAAATAGTTTAGGGAAATGAGTCTTAGCGTCTTCTCTTTCGGAAAGATGCATACATGTTTCTCTCAATCGTCATGAATTTCATGTTTGCAAACCAGTGTGACTACTTGAATGATAATCGTTATTGTTTAGAAGAACCTACCCATTATAATTTGTATATGTGTATGCCTACATATGTATATGTGTGTGTAGATATTTATATATCAAATTATATAAAAATTTCCTTAAGAATTTCCTCATCCCCAGGAATTGAGGGTGTAAGCTTACTGTTAGACACCAGACCAGCTGCATTTGGACACTTCTCTAGAAAGCTTTTTTAGTTTTTAGTATATGTCCAGTTCTCTTCTTGAGAATTCTTCAGGAGAAAGAACATTTCTTTATTTAAAAGAATGACATAATGAATGGTGGTATACATGGTGTAATGATACTATTTTGGTCATTTCATGTTCCTCTGCTTTAATATAATACATGCACACCTTAATCATAGTCCAGGTATTATTTACATGACGTTGTTTCCAACAACCAATATTTATTACCATGGACCACCTGGTTCTAAGGAGTGCCTTAAAGAGCTTATAAGACTTGTCTCCAAGACATGGTATTAGCAGGCATATGCAGAGTTCCTTTCTGGTGGCCTGCTAAGAGCTAAATTCAACTGAGGAAGTCTTCAGTGAATTCGTTAATTTGATAAATATTAAGTAAACCATGGAAGAAACAGGGACATGCCAGTTATGACTGTATGGCTTTTAAGATTTTTTAGACAAGAATGGAAACTGAATTACCTTAATGTTCTATCAGTTTCACTCAAATGTCCCAATCTAATGACCAATTTCATTTACATATTCTAGTCTGGTGAACAGTAGAGTCTACTTCTTATTTGTCTTAAAAATTTTTAAACGAGGTCCTCCCCTTTGAAACTCCATTTGATAAAAAGGGCCAGTACCCACAGTCACAAGACGGTAAAGAAATTGTGGAACTTCTTTAGAAATTGTCTCATAAAAGAGATTGGGTTAAAAATTGGGGGGACAGCATTTAAAATTTAATAAAAAAAAAAAGTAATTCAAAGTAAAGTCTGTAGCCAAACTCCTTAATTGTGATGCATTTGCTGAGTTCCCCTCTCCCATCGTCGGGCCTGCTCTCGTGCCATATGGCCTACCATGGAACATTTAACTTGTCAGATATAATGGATTGTCCTGGAAGCAGATTTTTGCTTTGAGCACTCGGCTCCTTTCTTGCATCTCACTCTCAGCTCCAGGCTGCAGGATGAAGGATTGTGGTGGAAATGCAAAGAAGAGACACACAGTTGATTCCCCTTAAGAGAGTGACCTATATGTCACAAAATTTTACCCACGTAAAGAGGCATTATCCCCCTCACTGGCCTTAGCAGGCTGCATGTCAAAATCGTTTAAATTTGCCTGGACTTAACAGATTGTGCAAACATTTCAGAATTGAGTGCTTAGGAATAATAAAACATCGTCATTTTAACTTATGCAGAAATGGTGTGGCCACATCAGCCGAAGGATAAGTATTATTTATCGTGACCTACATGTAACCTAAACCACCTGGTTTGTAGATGCTGTAAATTAAGTTCAGCTCTCAAATCTACCGAGAATGCTTAAGGAAAAAAAAAAATCACCTTATGGAGATGCTACAAGGCTTCATTGTTTCTGTTTGGTGAGGAGATGTGAGGTTGAAATGATCATTTAGGTGGATGGACAAGTGGCTGTTAATTATCCTACCAAGCTTTCCATCTTGAAACTTAAATGTACACCTTACATTTATTCCAATCTATTCGAAATTAGACATTGAACATCCTATGGATTATTTAATTTTTATATGTAAATGTAAAAAATATAGTATTTGATGTCAATTTTAATTTGGTGCTTTCATGAAGTAATTCATTTTTTTTTTTCAAGTCGTGATATTGTTAGAAAGCTCTAGGAGGAGTTTGTGGCTTTTGAATTTATAGGAAAACTTCCTTAAAAGAATAAACAGTGCCCTTTCTAAATGTACATGTACATACATAGCTGGCAGGTATTCCTCTAGTATAACCTACTGTGTAACGCCAAATATTATACATTTTTTAAAAAGATTTTATTTATTTATTGGAGAGCAAGAGAGCAAACGAGAGAAGCACAAGCAGGGGGATTGGCAGAGGGAGAGGGAGAAGCAGGCTCGCCTGCCAAGCAGGGAGCCTGATGCGGGACTAGATCCCAGGACCCTGGGATCATGACCTGAGCTAAAGGCAGACGTTTAACCCACTGAGTCGTCCAGGTGCCACTGTAACCCCAAATATTATAATACAGAGACCCAAATAATCAATCAAGCACAAACAAGTGGAAAAATAAGTAACTTATGTATCTCATTTAACTATAAAATGATACATATTTGATTTTTCCAGGGTTACAAAAATTCATTAATAGATTTGTATATGACACCTGGAAATACCCTGAAAGAGACTGTATTTACAAAAGTTAATTCAATATATTCACCAAGAGTGTTTGTGTTAGAAATTTAATATGTAAGTTACTCCACAAATTCATGTATTATAAATAATTCTTAATATAAAACTATAAAAAACTACAGTGACCTTGAAAATTAATATAACCACACTTCCATACAAAGAATTATATCTTTTTAATGGACAACTTCCCATGAAGCAGCTAAGAAATCTCTGTTAAAGTCAGTATTTAATAATTAAGTGTACTTGTGTATATTTCACACTGATCCTAAAGTGAGCACACTCGGTTCATTAATGCCACTCATAGATGATTTCCCCCACCCCTCCCTGTGTGCAAATTTTGGTCAGGCTTAGTCCTAAGTGAGTTTGGGTGGTGCCTGGCCAGAGCCAGCTCTTGTTGGGGCATGTGCGCCCTCTGCTGGCTGCTCAGATTGGAACCAACCAGTGTGAGGGGTTCTTCATTTCTTTTCAGGGTTGGGTTTTTTTGGTGTGTTTGTTTTTGCATTTTTATAAAAATAATCGTATACTTGTAGTGATTATAAAGTTGTAGGTTAGTACTGATAATGACAGCTAATTTGTTTCTGTTTGAAAATGAAGTTTTTTGGGGGTTGGTTGGTTGGTTGTTTTGATTTTGCTAAATAGACTCCTGATAGTTCAAATAACATGTAGAGTATATACCAGTCTTGAATTTTTAAGTGGTTGATTTCATATTACCATTGATTGTATTTTCATTGCTTTCATAGTTCTTCCTAGTCTGATTACACTTAAGAAGAATTCTTGTTTGACTAAGTTGGGAATGAACTTCAAAAAGATAAATCATTTAAATTTTGTCATATGACTCTTTGTAGGTAATGGATGTGGCAGATAATCCCTAGGAGAAAACTCGCTGATAGTGTCAAGACTTTTCACTTGTCTTGGGAAGGAAAATGACTATCTATTAACGTCACAGTGTTTTATGAAGGCATTTTTGGCTTCCTCGCAGACCAAATGAAGCTATCCTCCCTGGCAGACATTGAGAATGGTAGTTTGAATGGAACCTATTTTGTTTGGTTTTGCCTCTTTTGGTTATTGTTTGTAGAGTGTGAGACGTTAAAGCAGCAAATCAGTGATGGTGCCTTTGTCCGCAGGTCCCCAGGTCCCAGGACTAACTTACACAAGGGCCATCACAGAGGGGATGTCCTGGCCTCTCCACCACTGCTTGGCTAGAGACTATCCTAGGGCTTTGTCAGTGAAGACCGGGGCTCTGGGTAATGGATAGGTCTTTAAAATAGCAACAATTTTTTTGTTGACAAGGTTTCATCAAATTCTTCATAATAATTAATTATGTGTAAGTGTTTTCTGCATATCTCTGAAATGACATGATTTGACTGAATCGATTTGGTAATTGTTACACAGAGAGGACAGTTTGAATTTTTGCAGTTCTTTTGTCTTATATTGTAAATCTCTCTGATTTGTAAGCAAATGACTTCACAATTTCCCCAACCAGCTCCCTAAAATGTGGAATGATCAAAGAGTTTAGAGTTAGGGAAGGGGGGAAATGTCATCTAGGTTTTTTCCAGTTTCCTGTTCTTTCCAATTTTAGGTACCAGTTACCTTAAAATTTGTTTTGAATAAATGATACAAGTATCTCTGATTTATTTAGCATTGTCAAGTAACTCTGAACTGCATTCTAACAAATAAATTGCCCCTAAGTCAGTTATAATAACATCTTGCAGGGAATCTCAAATACACATCTCTCCTGTTGCCACCTGTTACCACGATGAGGTTCTATTCGGCATTCTCCTCCTCTGTGCTTTCCAGTATACCCATTCACCCTTAACCGAGGTACATTGTTGGGTTTGCTCCCTTGCATTTTGACCATCTAACTCCTTACCTCTTGGGAATAATGTCCACTGTTGATGTACCAGCAGCCAACACGGGGTACACAGAGGAACCAACAAATACTTATTTCCATAGCTCATGTTTTTTGGACCTGTTTTACAACTATTCAGATGATCATTTTTGCAAGTTTCTGAACTGAAAACTGCTGTCTGTAAACATCTATTCCTTGTAATGTATTTTATTTTCTTGCCTATTTTGGGCGTATGAGGTCAGTATTCTGACTACTCCCTTTGTCCTTCCTCCCTTCTTCTCCTTGACCATCCTTCCCACAGCCTCTCCTCTTCCTTCCTGTGCCCCCCGCCTTCCTCTCTTGATGTAGTCATGCTTATGTATTCAGTCACTGGGAGGCTTTCCTTAAACATCATAGTGTTGGACTCAGCGGCTCATGTAATTTTATCTGTGAACCATCATCTTCCTTTAGCAGTGACTTGTGTCACAGGGGAGTTGGACCCCAAGGAGTTTGGTCCTGTTTGCCTTCCACTTTGGTTGTTGTGGGCCTGAGCTCTTAAAGTTGATCAGGTTCAAGAATTAGCAGTCTTGGGGCGCCTGGGTGGCACAGCCGTTAAGCGTCTGCCTTTGGCTCAGGGCGTGATCCCGGCGTTGTGGGATCGAGCCCCACATCAGGCTCCTCTGCTATGAGTGCTTCTTCCTCTCCCACTCCCCCTGCTTGTGTTCCCTCTCTCGCTGGCTGTCTCTATCTCTGTTGAATAAATAAATAAAAAATCTTAAAAAAAAAAAAAGAATTAGCAGTCTTCCCATTCTTTGCCTGCTCTATGGATGCTCTGAAGTGTATTTTGAATTTTGGACCATTTCCCCCCAGCTTCTCAGTAATGGATGTTTAACGAATAGAGACCAATTGGAATTCAGTGCTAAGGCTGGAGAAACGGTCATCTGATATATTGGTTGTCTAACATATATAAATGAATGACACTTATCTTATCTTCTATCTGGGGTTTAAAATGGGGGCATCCAGCTGGCTCAGTTAGAAGAACGTGCGACTTTTGATCTTAGGGTCGAGAGTTTGAGCCCCATGTTGGCTGTAGGGATTACTTAAATAAAAAGAACTTTAAAAAAATTTGTTTTAAATGTTACTTATGTATATGCATATATATGTAAGTATAATGCTTGTATATATTATACACATATTCTAAACTGTATTTAAGATCTTCATGAGATTCCCATCCGTCTTACTTTTGTTCAGTCTTGAGTATCATATCAAATGTACTTATGGTTTCTTTGAGAGATTATACTTGTCATATTTTTGTTAGCTGTAAACTTAGCTTGAAAACTGAGGCCATTGCCTACATCCCATGATTCTAAAGTATGTAATTTTCCTTTGTAGACCCTATAACAAACATAGCACTAAACTTCTTCCTCTGTTTTCTGTCCCACTGTGGTTTACTCAGAGTCTGCTATTATTTTTTACATTTAATATTAGTGAGACTCTGTTAGAACATCAGCTTAATGGGCAGCAAATAATTTATTGCTAAACGTGATTTGCATGGTGAAACATAGCTCTAGATTTTCTTAAATTTTGCTGATAAATTTAAAAAAAAATTAACCAGGCAGCTGAGTCTTTATTCATACAATCTTTCTCCTGCCTCTGATCAGAAATGTCATAGATCTCCTCCAGAGGGATCAAAGGCCCAGATTCTCTCCCTTTGTATGGACTGCCTTCAGTAGAGCATGGAAGGGTAAATACATGGGTGGAAGGGCCCTTTTAACAAACTATGTTTGCTTGAGGTTGACTCTGGAGTGTAAAGGCGATTTCTGATTTGGGGTAGAATGGGGAAAGGGATACTTTCGGAGCAGTGGCCTGTGGGTCTGATAGAAGAGGAGCAACCTTTCACCTCTGGGACTCTCCTGTCTTGGAATTCTGTCATTTATTAGGGGAATGAAAATACATGGTAATGGGAGACTAATTTCTTTGAAACAACCAGTCTTCATTAGTGAAGATGAACAAATTTAAAGGCCAAGTGTGCTGCCAGAAAAGCGTTTCTGAAATAGAACTGTCAGAAAGGGCCTCAGAGATCAACAATTATTTGTTTTTAAAAATCCAGTTAAATGGGTTGGATCGGGTAGTAATCGATTCTTTTGTTGTTGCTATCCACCAGGCTACCAGGTTTATTGGAGTTCCACCTAAGGTAACCTTAGAGGCTGTGCCTGTCACTTAAATTGGTTCCTGTTACCCCTGGCTTGTTGAACTAACCAGTAGAATTTTATTATGAAAAAAATAAAATTAGAATGCCAGATCCTGCTCCACTGAATGCAAATACCCTGGGGTAAAGAAGCCAGGAATCTGTTTTAAGAAACATCTCCCAAATGGGTCTCATGACCAGCAAGGCTTCTAAGCCGCAGAATAGAATTTGGGGGATTGCTTTTCTCCACGCCCATCCTGTGTCTTCCTTTGCTCCTACGAATCTAGCGAAGATATTTCTCTCTGCTTGCTTTGATATCTTGAGTGTATATTGCACGATTGACCTTTCTTCGTTTTTATATAAAAACTATTATGTTTTTTCAAATAAAAAAATAAGCTTTCAAAAGCTCGTGTTGTTTCTTCAGAGGGCACACAAGTCCTTAATTGCTGTGGTTCTATTATCGCCAGTCATCACACACAAACTGTGATAACAATGTAAAACAGGGTTGGCAGAACTATCAAGATCTTATTCACATAAAGCCAGTGGTGAGGTACTCATTAGAAGTAAGTTGAGTGATTTCGGGGTTGCCCTTAGTCCTTCAGGTCTCCAGGGGACCCTTGTACAAATTGCTGATTCAGAAAATCATTACTCTGGTGGCTGAAGTGGCACTTTAGTGGCCTTAAAGAGTTATCTGACACACCTCCCCAAACAGCTAAGTTATCCCCGTGATTATGTTGATTAATTGCACACTCTGTGGAATTAGCGTTATTTTCAATGAAAGATTTCTCTGCATTTGGAAAATAAAGCATAAAACTCGCGTGCTTTAATTTGATAATGTGTGCACTTCTCCTGAGCTTGACACCGAGTGAGGGGATGATTTTGGCTGTTGTCTAGGGCACGTGGGATAATCTAAGGCCGCACTTTTTTATTTTGCATTTAGAGAGTACTTCTTGGTGTGCCAGACGATGGTCACTCAAAATGCTTATCATTTCTAACCTTTTTATCCACTCCTTTTTGCCTTACAAACGGAGTTAAAATGATGTGAGGGGAAGGGTCGTGGTACACATTAAGAAGACAGGTGGAATATGGACCTTACATCTAGAATACTCCAAAAAGAAGTGGCATAGTGTCTAAAGGGGCTTTAGTGCTGGAATTGGAAGTTTATGTTCTAGCTGCATCTCTTGATACCTGTATAACCTCTTCTACTCATATAAGTCCGTTGCTCCTTCTTCATTTTAGTGACCTCATCTATAAAAATAGAGCTTAAAATGCCCACCTAAGGAGTTCTTAGGGTGTGTTGTCTTAAATATGTAAGTGAAATTCCTTTGCGTACCATACAGTGCTTTACATATGTGAGTGCTTTAAGGAAAATTCAATACAGATTCTGCACCATAGGCAGTCCCCCAAAGGGAAGAGTTTTGGTGGTGCCTCAAGATAGTCGGCATATCTGGAATTTTAGTCCACCCACTGTTTTGAAGGCAGCACAGTGTCTAGACGAGATGAGGTGAATCAGTGACGAAATGCAGCCAAAACTCATAATTTTCCAGGATAAGAGCTATAGATCATTACTGAGTATTCTATTTTTATGGCTTAAGCACATCAGTGAAAGAGAAGACTGATGCTAGTCTTTTCTGAGGAGATGGCTAGCTCCCTACTTCCCATTATCCTTTGCTACAAACTATGTGCCTACTCACATCCCCCCCCCCCCCCCCCCCCCGCTTTTCTTTCTGGTCTCAATTTAGGAAGAAGGGGAGGAAGAGAATTTTCTAGGCTGTGGAATGACTAGTTTATCTCCTGAAATTGAGTTGTAATTGTTTTAGCATCAAATTTATTAAATTTGGATTTTTGAATGCCTATGGATTGAAGACCAAGTTGTCCTGGTACAGCAGGATTCTGTAGGAGAGAACCAATGCTCTTTGAATTGTAGAAATCAGAAGAATAAGGTCAATTTCTGATTTCTTGTGAATGCAGGCTCTCACCACCAAACAAGGATCTGGGGTAAAGTTGACCAGCTAGTCAGAATAACAGAGATGTATCTGCATAGAAACGTCAACAATAGTGAACATTGATTTTAGGTCGATTTAATTAAAATAAAACACGATTTTTTTTTTTACTTATTTCATAGAAAATTACAAACTCATATTAACCTAATACATTCATAGTGGTAAGTTATATTTGTTTTTGTTTTTGTTTTATAGTTAGTCGCTCCCAAAGTTCCTTGTGACTTGTATTAAGAAACAAAAAGGTATGGGTTAGGTGTGTGTATTCACATAAGTTTAGGAAAGATAGTATTAAGTTAAATTAAATGTCTTCACTGCAGGACTTGTCAGAGGCTTTAACATGTTAAGATATAATGTACATTTCTGGGGGAGGGTGTAACATTTCTACACACATGTAGATAGTGTGTAACATTTCCTAGGCCCTTTAAATTAGCTTTCCTTTTGTTTTGGGAAGCCTGTTGTGGGGTTACTATTTCAGAGAAGACCCTTGTGAGCGATGCTGCATTGTCCAATATTATAATGTTATTTTTTTCTTCCACTCTTCTCTGTGCATCTTAATACAAAGTCATACTCTTCACACAGGGAATGCGTAGAGATGCAGTCTGCTGCCATGTTCTTGTTGATTAGTTGCTTCAAGTTAACATGGAGATGGTTGCAGCTTGTTGTACAACGTCACGGGTTCTGGTGTATACCATTCGCACAGCTCTAAAGTACCAAGAGACCTTTTAGAGATAAAACACCATGTAAATGTAAATTATTACCACCTATAAGACACTTTCATTAATTTCATATCAAATTCATGAGTGTTTCGAGCTCTGGGATTTGAGTCTTCAGTATTGGGCTTCCTGCTTATTTATAGATTTTTTTTTTCCCCCAGAGTTTAAATACCAACAGCACAGAGTAGTGCTAAGAGCACAGCCTTCGGAATCAAAGTGCCAGGGTTTGAATCCTGGTTGGGTCACTTACTGCCTGTGTAGCCTTGGGCAATTTTCTGTATCTCAGTTTCCTCATCTACCAAATGGGTGTTTATATTATCTGCCACCCAGGGTTGTTGTGCAGATTGAAGAAATCAGTCTGCATAAGCCCTTTGCGTAGTGGGCAAAAATACACGGCCAGGACTCAGCTATTCTTATTTGGGTAAAGGAGAAAAAGTGAGCATGGAAAAGATGAGAGGACTATAAATAATAACCTCGTGTATATTTTCAGAACCACCAAAAATTTCAGTCATTGTTTAAAGAAGTAGTCTTTTCAATATGCAAAATCATCGTCATCATCGTCATCATCATCATCATCATAATACTAATTAATAGGGTACCAGGGATGTGTTGGGGTGGGGACAGGGACAGAGATTTATTCTGATCTGAACATGGTTATGACGAGTTCCTTAGTCTGATGCCAGGGAACAAAAGGCTCATTCTTCAGTTCCCAGAATGAGGATTAACAGTGAAACAGCCTTGCTTGGTTTGTCCTGAAGCATCAGATAATTTTTCATTAAGGCTTTTCATGGGATTCTATGTTCCACTGGTACAGATGCATCTTTTTCAGTGGTGGGTGAGATACCTACCATTTATATATAATTTTAAAAGTATGAATGAAAGGCTAGAAACCCAAACTTGACCTTGTTATCACCCTACTGGTCAACCACCAGTGCGGTCTTCTATGTCACAGCTTATCTGCAGAAATCATAGTATCAATAAGTTGTTCTTGTCTGTTTCCACGTGGATTAGAACTGTTCAGGTGTAGTAATAGACTAGAACTGATACTT
Organism: Ailuropoda melanoleuca; assembly: GCF_002007445.2. NCBI lineage: Eukaryota > Metazoa > Chordata > Mammalia > Carnivora > Ursidae > Ailuropoda > Ailuropoda melanoleuca. The sequence goes on along the minus strand of NC_048231.1, from coordinate 87,077,016 downwards.
CTTGGATGTATCCCTGTGAATGAATGGGTTTATGAGATCATTTTTCCTTCAAGTAATATTTTCATTCTCATCCAGTTCCCTTAGCGTTCTCTTACAGTAGGATACCACGGATATACTGAAAGAAAAAATTAGAAGTCAAATAGAAAATGATATAAGAATATAAAAGTACTAAATTTGGAGTTATGTAGACATTTGTTAACAATACTGTCCCCAAACAAAAAACATTTTTTCCCCTTATCCTTCCTGGGGCAACCAGATAAAGGATTATTGAATAGATCAACACAAATTTTTTAAAAAATTGGAAGCAGCTCATGTTTTCTGCTTAGATTAGTTTTTCAAGGGCAACAGAAGAGGCAAGGGAATCCTTTTTATTGATTATCAATTGCTGCCATTTTTAGTAGTCAAATTTAAATGTAGGTTTTAGCAGCTGTTGGGTTCAATTTGGTCACAACACGTGTTGACTTTCTGGATTGTTTGCTCACTGTAGATGCTGACTTGTTCTGGAGAAGGGCTGCGTGTTGATCTCCTTTGTCTCCAGGAGGAGTGATTGACGGATGTTGTGTCTGCTCATTTACAGCGTTTTTCTTGCTTAATTTAAAAAATTGTGACATAGTATTACATGTTCCTTGTATACATCATTTTTGCAGAAGAAAGTTGTTTAGCCAATATGTCGACTTAGTTTATATGAAATCGTCTCTATAGCTTTCATTCAGCCTTCAGTGTGCTCCATTAGGTCACATCATTCGCTTCATGCAAGGCAAATCATCACCAGCAGCAAAATTTAACATTTGGTCCTTTTAGGTATAAAAATGAATCAAATGCCTGACAAGATTGGTTTCTGGTATATATTTCAGAACCCCACCCCCCCTTTATGGGCATACAACAAATGTTACTAACGGGTACTTTTAGTTTCTAAAATATGGACAACAGTACTCCATGCAGTAAAAGACTTGAGCGATTAATGCTACCCTTATGCCTCTTTTGAGTAGTTTTAGCCATGGGGCTTGGCACTGCCACCATTGTCTTTGTGCCAAAAAATATCCGCAGCGGCTGTCGCATTCTAGTACTGGAGGGTCGTCTCGAAAATTCCGCAGTGAACGCGCCGGGTTTGTTCATCACTGCTATCTCTTTTAAATATTGGGAAAATAGGGTCTTTTGCTCTTTCAAAGCTCCGTTGTGGATGGGGGGAGGTGGGTGTCGAAGAATGGAGAAAGGAGGAAAGAAGCTGTCTGCGCCAGCCAGTTGGTCTAAGTGACAAAAATCCATGCCTGACATAGAGTAAACGCAGATATTGAGGGGCTTTTGTGTTCATGAGCACAGATAGTCACTTAAGAATCCTCCTCAAACATGTTATCAGCGCTCTTGAACATTTTAGTATCTGAAACAAATGTTGCAGTGAATTTTAAGCAGAAAACCGACATCAAAACCATAGCTAATTTTTAAGGGTCAGTTTACACAAAAGATACATACATATATATATATGTATGTGTGTACGTGTTTTAGAAACTGAGATGTCATTGTAAAATGGCTGCTGTTTGTCATTAGCAAATGATGGGAATAGATCTCATATGTTTGAGAAGGTGCTTGGGTTTATCCACAGTCCCTGATTATTTTGCTCCCAAACAGGGGTTTGGGCTCTGAGGGCAGATTTATAGTTGAATTTGGAAACAAAAAGATGTAATAAAGTTAAAGGCTTACACTATCAGAATGAAATGTGTACGCTCAGAATCTCTGGAGCGATCTATTTGATGGTAAAAGTGGATGCTACAGATGAAATCTTTACAAGGAGCATAATCCTAAAAAAAAAAAAAATTAAAAAAAAAAAGTGCACCTCCCAGCCTCCTGCTGGCTGCGCTGCCTCTTTGGTACCTCGCAGACTTCGACAGAGTCCTGGACGGGTGCCCATTGATGTCATGGAAACACTCAAATTACTGAGAATGATTCATGTCTATGCTGGTCTCTTATCCTCCCCCACACAAACAGGAGTAGATTTTTAACCCTGACAACTTGTAATTTGCAGTGGGTTTATTTTTGTATCTGGATAAATATTTTTTAACAAGCAAAATTAAGATTAAGCAGTCTGTATCTGATATGATAGTAAAGAATGCCGGGTCTGTGTAGCCAAGAGTACTTTGGGGACTCTGTGCAGCGTGCATTCATATTCTCTTCTCTCCCTTCCTTCCTACCCCTTTGCTCTTTTCATTCCACTCCTCCTCTCTAGATTTCTCTCCTTTCTCTCCCATTTATTTTCATTCATATTCTCTCTCTCTCTCTTTCTCTCTCCCTTACTATTTGCACTGACCTTCTAGCTTTAAAATAATGGATGGAATAGTCCCAACTTATATATATGAATTGAGACAAATCCTGGTAAGAAAATTCGTCTCTCCAGCTCTATGTGCTGGAGTCGGGTTGGGAAATAATGCCAGGTGGTGAGATTCTATAGGGGATAGCTTCAGTAATTCCTTCTAGGGAAAAAAATAGATAACCCTTCTTCCTTCTTACTGTATTTTGCAATCCAATTTTTGGAAATTACCCAAACAGGACACTAGATGTTCAATTTCCTAGGAAGTCAGAGTAAATTCTGCTTTATCCATCTATCTTTCTGTCTGTCTGCCTGCCTCCCTACCTCTCCAGACCTGCTTTTCTGGCAGTTCAACATGTGCATATGATGTCAAAGGGAACTATGTGGTAGTTGTGTTGAAGCTTTTTAGACGCAAGAACTTAAGGAAGGACATACATCATTTCATAGTTCATAAAGTTCGAATTTCTCTGTTAGTAATATTTAAAAGGGTATAAGTAGCCTACATTTGACTTACACAGAAGAGTAAATATGTGTATATGACCATTTATGCTTCTGAAACGGGTAAATACGTCTTTGCTTTAATGTAAAATCCTCATACAATGAAAGTTACTCTCTTAGATCTTTCAGGACTGACAGTCTATGAGATGGTATCTTATTTCATTGGAATTGAAGCTGATATGGGCATTGATTTTCTACTTTGCCCTGAACACTATACCAGAAATGGGGGAGCAGTGGAGAGTGTTTTCCTAAACCCGAGATTCACTGAAGCCAGTAGGAAGGTTAATACTGAGGGAGAGAGGGTTAATTTTAAGATTCAAGTTTGGCTTTCTTTGAAAATCACCTTCCATTTTATGTATGTAGTGACTTTGATACCAGGTACACTTTTGACAAGATAGAAGATTTATTAAAGATCCATTCTTTGTACGGTGTCAGGAAGGTAGACTCTTAATAGCATTGTCATTGAACCAAAAGATAAAAAATGGCTGCTGTTACTTTTAACATTTATTTTAACTGGAGTGGAGGGAGGAAAACTTGGGGGTCATAAACTTTAGAAGGATTTCAATTCTGTCTCTCAAAATACTAGTTTTGAATCTTCCCATTGGAAAGAAGAATAGTAGAGTCCTGGGTAAAGTGCTATGCCCCCCTCAGCTCTAGTCTTGAAGAGAGAAGTATCCCTCCGTCTTGGGTGGGGTGGGGTGGGGTTTGTCTTTTGGGTACTTGGTCATGCCACTAGTCCTTTCTGATGTCCTAATGTGGATCAATTTTCTATGACAACTCCTCACATGTCACTAAATTCTACTGCTTAGATCTCTCGTAATGTGGCTTCATTGTCTCCCTTGCAGATTAGTAAGGCTAAACATCTAAAAAAAACAGATGAGGAGCCTTGATTTTGTCCTTAGATGTGGCCAAATAGCACCTGAGGCTCTGCAGAGCCATCTACAGATACAAACTGAGTTGTTAGACTTGGCAGGAGACATGGACAGTGCATTATCCCTTGTTCCACAGGGTCAATTGGTAGAATATGAACTTGGATTCAGAGGGGACAATTTTGCAAAAGCCCCCTTTCCCCAATGTAAATTCCATCGTTGCCTTGATCGTGATGGGGTGTACCCCTGGGAAAGGGAGTTTAAAAAAAGAGAGAGAGAGAGAGTCTCAGAATTTTGAGTAGTTTCTTGTTATTTTCACCATCTGGAGAGCCTTGATTGATTAGCTTTGGCCTCACCATTAAGTGTCAATATAATCAATGGGAATTACTAGACTAGGGTCATTACATAGATAATTTGCCTGCTGTGTAAATAAAAATGAAATTGTTTAAATTTTGCGAGAGAAAGAAAGTGAAAATAAGGGCTGACAATTTGTTTGTTAGAGAAAGTGGAGGCCATTGGAATGACAGTTTTTGGAAGTGTGGAGCAGTTTGGCTAAGAATAGGAATGAAGGATATTTTTTTCCAGTTTATCATAGCCAGAGTGAGGAAGTGTTATTCCCTCTCTTGCTTGCATACATTGCCAGTAGTGCCTACTTTACGTATGTAAACATCGGGGAAGAGAAGTGGATATCTGTTACCTGGAGATTTTTTTTTTTTTTTAAGGAAAAACATAATTTACACTTATTTTGTTGTTTCTCTTGGCAGGTAAAACAGAAAGGGGCTCATACTCATCTTATGGGAGAGAATCAAACTTACAGGGTTGCCACCAGGTAAGTGAGAATCTTGCTTGGGGAAGGTTGAGAGAATGAACCTGGTAAATCGGTTTGTTTTGTAAATTAGGTGATGCATTTTCAAGCGTGGCACTAAGATGCACCGAGAGTCTGCCGATGCCTCTCTCTTTTAAAAAGTAATGAAATAGCACAGAGCTTGGAAGTAATAAACCCCTCGTCTCTAGATCCCTGCCGCATCAGAACTGCCTTCACTGGCTTGTTTTTCTTTTTTAATCCATCAGCCGGTACCAGTGGCACTGTTTGCAAACTAGCAATGTCGGTTAAAGTGGTTCTATCAAAAGAGTTTATTTGCAATTAAGAACTTAAGAATTTCTTACACTAGAAATACTTCGTGCAGCCATGTGTCAGACCCTGGGTTCGGGTGGTTATTGCCCTAAATTATAGTTTTCATAGGGGCTGGATGATGTTGTGTGAAAACAGGGTTGTATTGAGGGATAAAAATGTCTGTGAAAATATGATTTGTTGTCCCTTTTTGTTTCTGAATTGTTTTTGGCTGGAAGTCAAGGCCAGCAGGCTAACAGCAAAGCCGTCTCAAGGGAAGCATGCGTGAGCTAGAAAAATAAGAGTACTTTAATTAAATAATAAAATGCCAGTGTAATACAAAGGTATAGCATGTGTGTGTTTGTGTCTCTGTGCACTCTGCATTTGCATACTTTGCACTCTCCAGAGAAAGTCCAGTTCTAAAAATACTACCCAGAGCCAAAAGTATAAGCTTTGTTTTAGGACAATTGAGTTTTTATAGATGCTTTCTTTTTAACTTCAGTATCGGTATTAATCGTATGTTTAAAATATTTTGCTTAGGATTTAGACTTTTTTTTTTTGTAAGTGCGTTGGTTCCTTACTTGGGAGAACTCTTGATAGAATTTAATAATCCTCTCATATTCAAAGCTTTCTACCCAAACAGAATATACATTCTTCCTGTGCTAGAAAGGGAATGCTTGCTCTCGAACCTGCTCACCCTCCCATTTTCTTTAATGATACGGGAAAAAAATTCGGTTTTGAATTTTTGAAACAACCTGCTTCATATATCCTGGAAAATGTAAGCAGACAGTTCAGCAATTAAACAGAGCCTACGAAAGACGTTACCTTTATGTATCAGTCATATGTCACTAGAGGTGGAATTCTGGTGGAGGTTGATTTTTTTTTTTTTTATCCCCCCTGGATGTATTTGCATTTTTAAAATTGCCTCCTCTGGCCCAGCCACCCCTTCAATCCTATTCGGCATCTGAAAGCTTGGTTGCAATGAGGTGAACCAGTGCTTGGTTAGAACTCCTGCCACACAGGCTGCACGGTACAGTTCGTAGCAGTTTGTTTGGAAAGAATTCTGCAGGAAAGAAATTTACAGCCATTCCAGCACAACGGAAACATCTTTGGAATGTGAGTGCAAATGTTCGGGGCAGATAGCTCGGGCGACAAGCCTCTTAGTGCCGAGTCTCTAGTGTAAAGCTCCCCATTCCTGCAGAAGAGCCAGTTCCTGTGTATCTGGTTTCTGAGGGTCAAGGCAGAGGTCGTTAGAGTTTGGGGGAGAAGAAAGTTGACAACATCCTTCCTTTTTGCAGATGGTCATGGCAGAGGTCTCTGTTTTCGCCGGGCCTCTTTTTCTGGTCAATGAGAGAATAGGCTTCCTCGCCCCTGTATCCTTTCTTACTAATAGGAATTGGCGTGATTCCTCACAGACACAAAGATTTCCTCTGCTGAGTAAGCGCGAGGCCCCTTAACTTGTTAAAGCATCATCCAGACCGCGTGAGTCTGTCTGTGTATGTGCAGGGACGCAGACCCTTCCTCGGTTTGTGGGAAATACTTCCCTCGGGTGAAACTGAAGTTATTTTTTTTGGCAAACGCAAGGTGAGAAGTGGAAGGGGGCAGAGGGTGGAGTAGAGGTGGACGTACTGGTGTGTGATGGCTGAATTTCTGGGCCTTGGAAGGCTCATTTTGAGACATTCATGTCCAGGAAAATTCTGTTGTATATCGGAGTATGACTGCATGTGCTTTTCTTAAAAAGTCTTCATAATGTAGCTGTGGAGCGTGGAGATTTCTCTTTCTTATTTCTGCTTCATGGTCGTGAGTCTTGCAAGAACTATCTGTGCATGGTCTCAGCAGTATCCATAAACAGCGTGATCACTTAAGGATAAATAAAAGCAAAATTTCGGAAATTCCCTGATTGAGAAAATAGGGGCTGGAGCGGAAAAGTGCCCATATTATGAATTTCTGCTCTCCGTGAAATTTGAGAATAGAGCAGACCATAGTGTGTCTTCTAGTGAATGTTTCTCTTGTGCCGAATTGCTTTTTGAATATCCCTGTCTCCAACACCAGCTATGCAAACCAAAAAGAAAGGCAGAGTCTCGGGTATCTTGGGCTTCAAGTCTAAGTAGCAGATCACAGCTGAAATGATTCCCCACTGTGTGGCAAGGTGAGTGGATCTCCTGGAGAGGAAGCTTTTGTTTCTCCTGTTTACTACATTCTAGAGATGCTGGGTGGAAATCCTTTAGATGATGTGCCCTGAGGAGCTCCTAAAGCAGCTTTATCGTATTATAACAATGTATCCTGTGGACTTAGAGGGATGAGCACTGTTACATGTGAAGATGCTTATTCCAGTCCCAATAGCCTTTTGTTTGGTGTAGAGAAATAGTGGTGGTAAGCAACAGGTAGCGAAACGCTGTCCTGGAGAAATAAATTATTATTTTGAACTGTATGTCATCTCAAAAAATGCATCAGGTTAAAAAATATATATATATATAAATAATATGATTATATATAATATATATATATATAATCTCCATTATGTTTCTCTTGAGGATTTAACACTAATAGTGATAGACACGTGGCTTTTTAAAAAGCAGATATTTTAGCCAAAAAACAAATGCTGGCAGGATCTTTATTAAGTTGTTTTCATTTTAAATAGTAATGGGATAATATGAATTCATTAATGCATTTCCACGTAAGAGTATCAGAAGTAAACATGGTAACTTTTTCAGACTTTTGAAATTGTATAGAAAATGAACCAATAGACAAAGCAAAGCAGCCAAATGGACTTTTTTTTTAGTTTTCACTAAATATGGCAAAACTAATTTAAATCAAATTGGGGTACGGAAATCACACCCAGGCTTAAAATGTTCTTGCCAAATTGCAACCTCATACAACTTTTACTGGCAGAGAAAATAAAATTTATAATGGAAAGTCTGACAGAAATGAAAATGAGCGGAAATAAAGTTTTTCGCAAGATAGTCCAACCTTAATATGATAACCAGTAGCTAATACCTAATGGGCATCACTCCAGGTGACAAAAGGAAAAAAATGTCATTTGCTTTTGGCCTCTTTTGCTGCTTTGAAGAGAATGTTTGGCGATTGCAAACTTTTTTTATCTTGCTGAGATCTTCTGTTTTTGAATGAGATGATGATGTCAACACAAATGATTGTTATTAAGGCAGAAGTTTTCCCCTTAAATGGAAGTTCAGGATTGATTATCAGAAATTGTTTGTCTTTTCTTTTTTGGAATATAGCCCAGGTCTATAGCAGTGGTTTCATTATTAGTATCTCCTGGGCAAGATGTGTGTCGGGGTGTGTGTGGGTGTGTGTCGGGGGGTGGAGGTGGGGGGATGGGGGTGTGCCCTATATGGAAAACTGGGCCCTATCTGAGACCAATGAAATTAGAATCTTATGAGTTGGGCTTTTGCTTTTCTGACAATTCCCCAGGTGATTGTATTGTGCAGCTAGGTTTGATGATTTCCTAGAATGGTCTGTAGGAATACACTCTATTTTATAAAGAAGTGTCCAAAAGCTGGTATTGCCACCGACCTTGAAAAAGCTTTTAGACTTCTTGCCTTAATTTGATTATTCAAGACATGGAAGTATACTGCATATGTACTTCATTGAAAGGCAGTGAAAATTCGTGATTTACTGAAAATCAGGAAGATGCCTTGAAGTCTTTACACAAAATTCTGCAACTGAATGTCCCAACCCATATCTTGTTTTCTCAAGTGAAGTCCAAGGCTTTAACCTCATCCACATTCTTTCTTTTTCTCAGCAAGTAATCAAATAAGACTATGCTGATAAAGTTATTTGATGTTGAGATCTTAAAACTGACGGGATTGAAGAATTAGGCTTAATCTCAGATACTTTTGTTAAATTCCAGAAATTCTGAAAGTGTATAGAAAATGGGTTTTCTCTATATGAAATTGGATTTGCTCATAAACCTTGTCGTTTTGGGTTCATTGAAATAAAACATTATAGTTGGTTCTGAAATGAATGATACATTGAAGAATTTATTTTTTTTCTTTTAATTATTTTTATTTTTGATGCAAAAAGAATTTACAAATGACTTCATTCTACAACTTTGGGATCCTTTAAGTTTTCCTTATCTAAAGTCAAAATGGAAAGGATATAAGCAAAGAAGGCATGAAATCCTTTATCCCTTCTTAAGAAAAATGGCTATTTAGATCTTGTGGAAGCAGAAATACATCTTGTTTTTTTTTAATTTGACATTATGCTTTGTTTACGATGGACAGTGGGTCAGTCTGGGTCTAGTACATCCTTCCTAGGACCTTCCTCCATTCACGTACTATGTCTGTGTCCCGCCTTAGCACCTCAGGTCCCCTTCATAGTGCCTCTTGAATTTGCCATTACTTATGTTTGTTGAATGCTGGTTTCCACCAGGATTCTGTAGACTCCTACAGGGCAGGGACCTCGTCGGCTTTATCTTGCTCTGTGTACTCTGTGCCTAGCAGGGTGGGGATTGTGATACCCTAATGCCTATTTCCCCTGCATCACGTTAAGGAATCATTTTGAGAGAGGGAAGTCTGAAGATGGCAATGTATGAGAACCATATTTATCACTGGTCTTATAACCTACAAAAATGAGAAAATCATATTGTCTCAAAGAAAGCCCTTTAGAAGTCTGCCCTTCTGTCATGCTGTGCGGGCCCTGGAAGGACACAGAGGTCATACCTTGGAGAGTCCCTCATCCCTCACCCTCAGGGATCTGACTGCCAGCCTGGTGGTGATCTCACTGTTCGAGGCCTGAACATTCTGAAAGGAAGCGACAAGGGAATTCTATGTTCTGGGTTTCTGCTGGGCGCGTAATTGGAACCAAAGGTCGCAATCCAGTCTCATCCTTTCTGAGTGTGCCGGGGAGGACAGTGGGGCAGATTATTTAAAATCATGACGACTTCAGACCTCCCAGGGCCCGAGTTTGCCGTGGGTATGCCATTGCGACTCTGCCCCAAGCAGGTTTTCAGGGCACCAGCTTGTTTGTTTGGGGGGCATGCTATGAGTGTGCCTCTCACCCAACAGCCTCCCCAGTGCTCACCAGACAATGGAACCATTCTTTCCTTGTATTGGTAAATAGATATTTATTGGCCCTCTACTGATCTGTTAGGTATCTAAGGAGAAAAACAAAGGGAAGCTCTTGCATACTTTCCCTTCAACACCCCCACTAGCAGCCTTTTGGATATCAACAGAGACAATCAAGCTCCATTTGTTTAGTTAAAAAATTTTTTAGAAATTTTATATAGTATAAATTTTCAAATACTCAGAGAAGTTGAAAAAGATAATAAAATGAAATACCATATACCCACCATTTAAACAGTTGTTAATATTTGTTATATTTGCTTCATGTATATAAATACATATACACATTTTTCAGTGAACCATTTTTAAGTGGCAGACCTAATAAGATTTCACCCCTAGATTTTTCAGCATGTGTCTTTTAAAATTATAAACACTTAGACATTGAAATGAAATACTGTTATCATCCCTAAAGAAAATAACAATAGCTTCCTAATCTAATACCCTATTTGTATTCAGGTTTCTTAGATTGTGCCCCCATGAAAATGTCTTCAATAGCTTTTTTTCCGTCATTGCATTTATGCGTGGTATTTGGTTTCTATGTCTCTTTATGATTTCTTTTAAACTAGAGCAATTCCTGTAATTTTTTTAAAAATGCTGTTTACTTTAAAGAAATCAGGCCAGTTGTCTTGAAAAATATTCTCCCATCTAGAATGATCAGAATTTATTTCTTTGTGGCGCTGTTTAATTTGTTAAATTAGGTCAAAAGATTTCTTCATATGGATGTTGCACATTTTTGGCCGGAGTAGTTCATAGATGATGCTGTGTCCTTCGTACTACATTCCATCTGGAGGCATATAATGTCAGGATATGTTGCTATTTGATGATGCTAACTTTAATCATTTGGTGAAAGTGGAGACCCCCAGATCTTTGTATTGTAAAAAAACCTTTCCCTTTGCAAAAAGGGAATCAACAAACACTCTTTGTGTTGATACATCAGCACTGGGCAAATATCCGGTTCCTCAGTAGTCTTTGACCTGATGGTTTTAGCATACATTGATGATGCTTCCCTGTACTAGATTTCGAACTAGTGATTTGTTTAAAAAACTCCATCAGTCCATCTCCATTTATAGCTGACATTCTTCTGTGAAAAGCTTCCTTTCATTGTTCATATTTTAGTGCTGGTAATTTAAGTACTTCATACATATACAAATAAATGTTAATAATGCTTGTATTAAACATGGTACTGGAGGGTACTGGGAGCATTAAAGCATTCTTCGAATCTCATAAGGTATATTGCTAAAACAACAGTTATAGCTCAGCTAAAGGTGAGAAAAGCTTTAATTGCAGGAGGAAGGGGGTAATTATAGGTATGTTTCCTTGCAAACTAAACTCTAGTATTCTTTTGCTGAAATTTGGGACCTTATGACAATCTGTATCCCTCGTTGTTAGATTAATCTTGTCATAAGCACTGGAGTTTCTCTAGATTCTCATATTGCTCCCTCTGTACTCTAGTAATTATTCTTGAAGACCTCATGAGGCTGACCATCAGTGGCTGACCCATGGGGTCTGGTAGGCAGCTGTGTTGCTCAGGGTTGCTCCATGGAGGGTCATCGAAATAGTGGGTCTGGCTCCTCCCCAATCTTTCCACAACCCTGATGTGACCGATGAGTGGGTGTCAAAACGAATGGGTTTCTAAATGTTAGTCTGGGCTCTATCTAGAGGAAGCCTGGGAACTTAATATTAGGTGCTGGTATAAACCTCTATGGTGATTATCATTATCCTCATTTAATAATTAAGAAAACGAAGCCCAGAGAAGTAAAGCAAGCAGGCCTGAGGACACAGCCCAAGCAAGCCCAAGAGCCAAATTTTGATCTCTAAAATGTCCCATTTTAAAACCAGTGCTCTTCCACCGTGGGTTCCCTGCTGCCCCAACCCATGATGAGATTTCTAGGCTCAAAGATCTGTATTACAGCCCATCTGGAAAACCGCTTCTGGTAGATTCCAGGCCCACTGGAGAGTCTGGGACTGACATGGTGCCTGGAACAGTAGTTTCACTCAGGTCTGTTCAGAGTGGGCTAGAACTCTGAACACCTTGAGGAGGGCGGCTCGAGAGGGGAGGGGGGCACATGGCTTCTGACTCTGAGGCCTTTTTTTGCTGTTATTGTTTTTAAATAAACCACATGTGTCTATATGCATGATCCCTTTTGTAACATCCTCAGAATTAGCATGTGCAATTTCATTAAAACCAATAAAGATTCCCTGTGAAAAGGCTGGGGAAGGATATGCCAATTCACATTTTAGCAACAGCATGAACACTTTCTTAAAAATGTATAGATTATATTTGGGCCTTCCTTTTTGTGCAATGCAAGCAGAATATGGTTTGCTATTACATGAATTTGGATTCTTCATAGATCAAATTATTTTTCCAAAAATATAAGAACTACTTAGAGTGAAATTCTGAAACCAGACCTTTTGCAGGCTCTTAAATGTGACCCCATAAGTTTTCGCTTATGGCATTTAACTCATTTGTGAAATACATGACACGACAAATATGTGTTAGAAGCATAGGCAAGTTTTGTACAATAGTTCAGGACAGCGAGTGCATTAAAAAAAATTGAAATTGCTTTGAGATGATATATGAGACACCAAAAGAAGTGAAGTCCTGGTATATCTAAATGGAGATTTTCACCAGAATCTTGGGATTAACTTCTCTTTTCTTATAAAAAGTATTCAAGGGTTTTTAATGAACACTAGCAATTAGACATTCAATTCATCTTTATATTTTTGATATGTAAAGAGAGAGGGGAAAATCAATTAATGACTAAACAATTGATTTAAATTAACACTGAGGAGTAGTTGATAAAATTTCATGTTGAAATGTACCTGCCCGTGGTGTGTAGAAATCGGTATAGGCCTATAGCTTCTTTCCATAAGAAAGGCAATATACTCCCAATTCAGCGTCAGGAAAACTTTTCAATATTAAGTGGCAGAAATATTTATTCCTTTATCTATGACCATGCTTGGAATGGTTTCATTATTAAGGAGATACCTTCTGAGACTCTTAAAACTGAGACCCCAAATTAAAATAGTGGGAACACTGTAAGATACCAACAAACCTCCATAATCTTTTTAAAAATAAACACTTTAGAAAGGAATAGATACCGAGTCTGCTGCTGGGCCTGATATGGTAGCTGCTTAGAAGGGAGCCTCATCCTTTGAAAAAGTGTGTGTGTGTTCTGGATATTTACGTGGATTTCTTTACATACACCTTCTCTCACAGATAAACTAAACTGAGCTTCCTAAAGCATGGACCTTTTATGTTCACTGTGTTCTTTATTATCTAACAGAAGTAGTTTCTTGGGAGAAGAAACCCCGCAAGAATACATAGCTGCATTTGCTTCAGCATTTCTAATGCCGAAATGTTTTTTCATAGTATGGCACTTATTTTTGTACTTAATAAAGGGAGAAGTCACATTGTGGTGGGATAGCATCTTCGGCCCGGCACTTCCCCGGGTTTTGTTGAATAGCGTATACTGTCACTGTTTAATTCTTACGGTACTTAATCAAATCTATATATTCCTTGATTTCATTACCCTTTCCTTTCAAAAGACATCTTCCAGTGAAGGCTTTCTATGACATTTAAAAAAAAAATACTAGATATATCTTATTTTCAACCTACCTCAAAGCCACGTTTGTGTGAATTTGGGATGACAAAGCAGTGATAAGAAAGTAATTAGGAAGAGTATCATTGAGCTTTTCAAGCAGTGACCATTCTCTAGAGCTCTAGATGTGGGGGTCCCTATGAGCCAGAGTTTGACCGTGCATGCACACAGAATAATCTGAGCTCATTTGTACAGTGATAATGAACAGCAGGGCACTGAATCTTTTCAGTTTTATTGGTATTGTATACAGTAAGTTATTAAATTTCATCTTTGTAATACACCTGCAGTAAAATAACAAAACATTGCTGCACTTAAGGAACATGTGTGTGTGGTACAATGCCCTCCCCCATCATTTCAGCCTCCCCCCCCAACAGCTGCTTACAGATTTCAAGATCCATTGTATATATTCCCTTGAGCCCACCTCTAATAATCGAGACACATCTGCCATTGCAGTATTATAGGCATATGTAGTTTTATTGAAAACTATACCTGTAAAAAAATTAAATAACTCCTACCTCAATTAAATTGGCAAGCTACCTTTTGCAAAGATCATATTGCAGACCTCCTGAGACCCAGTGAGTTCGTTCATACATCATTAAGTATGTTATTTTTTATTTAGCCAAGTAGCTAGCTTTTCTCATACTTTGATAATAAGTCACTTTCATCTATTCTCACTTTTGTCTTCCTTTTCCCCTCATCTTCACTTATAAAAGAATATACCATGCAGGTTGTATGAAGGAAACACCGAGAGCCTCACTGAAGTAAACGCAGGATAAATAAAGTCAAAGGGAAAGGACCCAGCATGTAGCTTTAATTCTTAAGTGATTATTAAAAAGACACAAAGGCTACAACATCAGGATCGAAATCTTAACTCATCTTGTACTTTGATAGAGATTTTTACAATCCTTTCTAGAGATCAGTTTGATCACCATAATGGCAGAAAAGGAAATAGTATGAAGAGGGAATGAGTTAGGAGGTCATACAAAGCATATATAGGTGATTAGATTAAGTTCCTTACCTTAACATTTACATTTTTTTGGAGAATGAGTCAATAATAAATGTCTATAAAGTAATTTTTTTATCCAGACTGGAATAAAACACTTATGTAGGGTGTCTCTATAATGATTCGTAGTGATTTCATCACGCCACAAGTACAGTGATTGCACCAAGAAGAAAAGTTTGTAAACTTGCTTGCTATTGTCACAAAATTCTAAAGACAAGATGCCCACTATATGAATAGGAAGAAAACTATATACCCTTTTAGGAGAATGTGAAGGTTTCTCATTGCATAGTTTCTTAGAAAGAAACCGTGTTTTGTCCTATTCAAAAGGCAGCGTGTGAATGGACTGAGGGAGTGAGACATGGATGCCTATTCCCAAAGTGAGCGCAGACTTGGAATATAGATCCTCGGATGACCTTTGGAAAGTGGATGGTTTCATAGGAAGGAGTCACAGATAAATAGGAAGTGATTGTTGCTGTAGCGGAGGAAGAAAATCAAGCAGCCTTATTGATCACCAGTCAGGATTAAAAATAGTTGCATGCTTAAATGATGAATTTTCTTTTTTGATAAGACTACTGATAAAAGCCAGTGGTCATTTGGTTCCCCTGGGAGTTGTCTGTGCTAGTGAGATTATGCCCAGTCTCTGATCAATGAGGGTATTTTCTACCCCTCTCGTGGTTCACAGAGATTCAAAGGTTAATGGGGATAAAAAGCCAAGTCTAGGGGGCGCCTGACCGGCACAGTAGGTGGAGCATTCAGCCTCTTGATCTCCGGTCATGAGTTCGAGCCCCATGTTGGACATGGAGATTATTTAAAAAAAAAAAAAAAAAAGCCAAGTCCTAGATAGGGTCATTGCTTACAAGTAGGGTCCAACACCCAGAGAGACTCAGAATTCAAGATCTTAGGGATCTTAGGAGGATTTCAACTTTGTGGGTTTTTTTTTTAATAGAAAATTACATTATAAATTCTAAACAAACTTTTTGAGCAAAACTCATGCACAAGTTGGGGAATATTACTTAATTCAGGCCATACTACTCCTTTGAAGCCCCATCCACTGAACTTTCTTCTCCTGGATGTGATTGCCTTCTACGGAAACATCTATTGCCGGTACTTTTGAACTGTCACACTGAGCTCTGTGACTCAGAACTGTCATGTGGAGAGTGACTGGTCCAACACAACATCAGCAGTGGTAAAAGATGTGCTGTGGACAATGACATGTGTAAAGAGCAATGTCAACAGCTGCCACTACTCGGACATTGTCCCTCAAGGAGTCTTTCTGCGTCTCCACCACTTAGCTGCGGTGAGAGAGAAATCACTAATAGGGACCTATTCTTCTCAGTCCTACTTGCACTTAGTTACCGAGTAAGATTTGCTTGAATTTGTTTCCAGAGCACAAGTGCTAGGTGTCATCGTGTCCATGGAAAGAACATTTAAGTTGGGGTTTTACACGTGGGGGAAGGGATTATTCTTGGATTTATTTCTAGGAGAACTTGTTCCCTATTCCCTTTTGCAGATAACACATACACCCTTTCGTTCCTATTTCACACTTCATTACAGAGCAGATTTTCATCCCATTGTATCCTAGGTAACTATACTATCCTCTTAAATTTCCTAGTGTGCCTTCAGAAACTCAGATGTCAAGATTGGAGGCTCCTATGGAGTTCTAGTCAATAGGTCTCCCTTAGTTACCTGGTGCAAATAATTTTATCTGTGTTCTAGATATTTATAGATATTGCTCTAGAAATAGAATGCAGACATACTAAATCAGCTCTGTAGAACCTCAGCCAGCAATCAGAACATTCCAGAACATTCCACAATAATATATTCCACCATATTTTCATTTGGTTGTTCAGTAAACATTTATTATGAAATAGCACCTTATTCCCCCCTCCTTGACTCCCCAAAGGTCATTATATCACTCCCTTCATAGAGGGTTTGAGTCATCTCATTGACAGCTCTAACACATTCTTCCCAAGTTCATATTCTTACATTTATTTAGGTATATTTTTTGAAGGACTAGAGTAAAATGTGGCAATTGAAGTATTGTGCTTTTGACCTTGAAGTTTATCAACTGAATTTCCTCTCAAGATCAGTCCTCCCATCTATGTTGGCTTGGTGACTGAGCTCCAGGTGCCATCAGAGACTTCTCTGTCTCCCTCACCCCCAGAAGCCCTCAGTTTTCAGATTTCATGGATTCTGCTTCCTGTACCAATAAATCTGCCCCATCCTGCACACTCCCAGTCACCACTGTTGCTGTCTCTACGCTCTACTTCCCTCCATCCCCACCTTCTCCCTCACAGGGCAGCTGGAGCTGTTTTCTCCATAAAACCCTAATGCCATTATGCCCTTGCTTAGCCTCCCTTTGTGGCTTCAGGGGCCCATCCTTAGCATGATGTACAAACTCTTGATAGCTTGGCCGTTGTCTTGGCCTCCAGCCTTGTCCTTCACACTCACTCACATCTGTTCCAGCCATACTGAGCTGTTTGTAGTTCCCTTAAGGGCTCTTTCATAATTCTCTCTTTCTTTACAAGAGCCCTTCCATTGGCCTGGAATACCTGCACTCTGTTTCTCCTTCTCCCCTTACATTCATTTTACCGGTAACTCATGCTCTTCATTCAGATTCAGGTCATGCATTGTTTCCGCCAGGAATCCTTGCTGTTCTACCCAGGCCAGAACGAGGGGCTGTCTTCTGAGCTCAGGTAGCCACTTCTTTCTCCTGACAATTGTCACACTCTCCACAGCCAGAAAACCCCAGGGAGCAGGGCTGTCATTTCTATCTCCAGTGCCTAACAGAGGACACTCAGTGAGTGTTTGCTCAAGTTTCAGTGGATGGATGAGTAAATGAATAAATGAACCAACAACAGTAACACATTATATAACTTGTGAGCAAATAACTTACGTTTAAGCACTTCCATGCAAATTTTTTGTCTTAAATTAATCATGCCAGTGATCCCAGTGAGGTAGGGACTATTTTTAATCCCCATTTTATTGATAACAAAACAGAAACACTCAGAGCAATTTTGTCACTATTAATAGCAGGTGGCAGAGATGGGACTAGGGGATAGAGTCCTCTGGCTCCAGATTTATCATTTTCCCTATCGCTTCTTTATTTCTGAATAAAGTTGGTGTCACTTTTTGTCAGAGCAAATAGCCCCCAGAGTCTTTTCATAGATGGTTCCCTCTCTCTTTTCACTGTTACCTTAGGTATCATCCAGCTTAGAGCACTGGGACCTCTCTCTGTCAGTGAGAAAGACTGCATTTCTAAAGAGGGTGTGATGAACCTGGCAATCTCGATCTCCAGAGCGTTGTCTTTAGAGAGCTGCAAAAGAGAGTATTTTGAATGTTTCCCATAAGTAACTACAAGTTGTACACAATATGGTGCACAATCCTGAGTATCGGTTACCTGTCGGTGGTAGTGACTCTACTCCACTGGTAGAAGGACCACGATCCACCTGAGCATGGTGAGGCCTTGAAGCCGAGGGGTGAGGTGCAGTGCCAACTACGTCTTGTCCCCCTGCATTTCCTCCTTCACTCGCCGGGTTGCATCTTGCATCTTGCTTCTTGCATCTTGCTTCACAGAGGCTGGGTAGGAACAGGGAAGAAGTGGATGAGCTGAGTAGGGCATGATTTTCTTCTTCACATTTCCTTCACATGATTCTTTTTCTTTTAACCTTGAGATAGGACATGAAAAAAAACTGATGATAGTGAGTTTAACTTGTGTTTATATTATTGAAATCCTTAAGGATAGAATGTTAGAGTATGAAAGGACTTAAATGCCACCTGGTACCTCCTGCTGCCTTATAGCAAATGGGAAAATAAAGCTCAGAGAGGTTAAGAGACTTGTCAGCGTCACACAGGAGACAGTCATATAGACACACCCAAAATGGTTAAAATTTCAATAGTGTGTGACATCGAAATTTTTCCTTGATATTTTTATAGCCTTTTTCTTCTGGAGAATATAGGGCTACCCTAGACCATGAAGTAATAGCCAGTAGCAGCTGAAAGTACATCCTGAAGAAATTTCTAGACGAGTATCCCTTTGTTCAACAACCACTGAATTGCGCCATCGCAGAGCCAGAGGGTGTAGTTTGCTTGTAAATACTGAGTTTTTGAAATGTCACTGTAACATTGGAAAAATGTTGTCTCAGAAGGTTGCCAAAGTGACAGAATCCCGACATTGTAAATACCAGCCAACACAAGTGCTCATAAATGACAGGAATAAAATATATTTGACTAAATCCATAATAATCACTGATAACACTGTTTACCCTCAATGACCAGGAGCTGTGAACTTGGATAAAAAGCACATGTGTGCAGATATCATTAATGTGTCTGAGCCTCTAGCCATTCCAGAGTATTCTGATGGAAAAGCTCCCTAAATATGTAAAAGCTTTACAAAAACTAAGAAACGAGTGTGCAAGATAGGGTGTCAAGCAGCCCCTAATGGAACTGGAGAGAGTCTTGACTATCTTCAGCACCCCAGAGGACTGATAAGGCCCCCATTGTTCTGGTCAGAACCAAACTGTGAGCCAGGCGGGCAGGACCGTCAATACTCTGTTTTCCATAGATGTGATTCCTAGAAGGTCCATTTGCCACGAGCAATAGCTCACACACAGGCCATGTTCTCGAGAGAAAGAAAAATTGGAATGAACTTAAAGATTAAAAGCCTCAGAGCAACAAAGGCAGGATTTCCACGAGAACCTGCACTATACTTTAACTTGAGAGGGATGGCAAGGTGGCCAGACCTCCCTCCAGTCTTAATATATCTGTAGCCCGGGCTTTTTCTCAGTAATAATTTCTTCCTCTGTAGAAATGATTGCCTCCTTCCCTCTTCTGTTCTAGCATAAAAATGGGTATTAGGGGCTCTAAGCGGATACGTACAAGGTGGCAGCCAGCATGCCCTTAGCCTCTGTGATGTGGCTATTCTCCCTGCCGCAAGCACCCCCCCTCCCCATCTCCCCAACATCCCAGGAATGCTCCGGGACAGTAGAGACTGCCTGGCAGTGTGCTGGCCCCTCCCTGTGTTTCAGCCGGTGAGAGAGATAGGAAGAGTGGCATGTTGGTTCCAGGAGCTGCTCCCACCGCTGCTCCGAAGCTGGGACGAAGTGGGGTGGCCTGGAATGACCTCCTTGGTTTTGTGTGTGCAAAATACTTGGTCTTTTGCCTTGAAAGACTCCTGTATTGTTTGATTTTTTTTTTTATAGTAAGCATTGCTTTCATAACTAAAAATAAAAAACTGCATTCAATATTAGAAATACTCAATGCTGATGAGATTTGGGAAAAGCTACAAAATAACACATGGCAAATTGACGTTCGACCAAGAAATTACGGCGATTGTGCTTCTTGGATTTTTAAGTTTAGGAAAGAATTCATAAGAGGGGAAAAAGCATTCAGTCAGAAGGTGCCCATTTTAGCATTTAGCTAGAATAGTGGTGAAGAGTTTGAAATGATTGGAGTGTCCAATGTCCAAGGCTACGTGATGTTGATATATTTTGGTGTCCGTGAGTAGGGCCTATGTGGATGATAATACAGCTTTAAAAAGAGTATGGATGGAGTAGGGAGCAGGAGTATCCCAAGTCCTTAGGAACTCAGTGATTGGCTGGACATCCTAGTGACATTAAACCCAGCCAATCCTGGATGGCAGGAAGAGGGGCCTGCCCTTCTGGTTTGACTCAAGAGATGTAGGTGTTGGTGTTGGAGTTGGAGAAGTGGTGACTGGTCTCACGCTCTGTGAGGGCACTGCTCCTTGTTGGTCATGAATGCAGACAGAGATTGAATGGCTTCTTACATTTCTCGCAAAGAAAGACAGCTTTGTCTTGCAGAGATGAGGCAGTGGCCATGGGGACAGTCTGCCACTTGGGACACCCTGCAGTGATGGTCCCATTGCTGGTCTCTGGGCTCTGACAACCATGTGTACCTCCAGGGCTAGGAGAGCTGAACTAGGGCTGGAAAAGCCTTGAAGTCTGACTTTTTCTCTCGACTCTTGAAGGACGCGTATCCCCAGTATTTACTCTTTCCACTTCTCCTTTTCACACTCCACTGGTTTTTAAAATTATTTTAGAAAGAACTTTGGGGGTTTATTTTAGGCATGGCAGGCAGATTCAACTCTTGTGGGGTAACTGAAGAAGAAGGAGAAGGAGAAGGGAAGGAGAAGGCGAAGAAGAAGAAATGATAAACGTGGTCAGGGTACATACCGGGTGCACGTGGAAGATCTCGGCTACATTAGGGTCAATTTCAGTGAGACTGTATTTTGTTAAAATTCCTCTCTCTCTAAAATGGACTTTTGGTGTTTTGACTTCTGCAATGCAGGTGGACAGCCGCAGATTTGACTTAGTATCCACTTGGGTTATCTGCCCTGTTTTTCTTCCTGAATCCTCTGCTTCCAATCAGCTGCTCTTTTAGAAACCAAAGAGAAGTAAAAGAGAGGGAGGGGGAGAAAGCGAGGGAGGGAGAGAAAAACAGAGAGAGAGAGAGGGAGCGAAAGAGAGAGAGAGAGATTTTTATTATCAGCGGGTAAAAATACCTGTCAGGCTCATAAGGTAGCTCCTTAGTGAATTTAGCATTTAATTATTAGTTTGGAGGGGATATCTTTGAGCTTAAGAGTTAGCTAATTAAGAAAATAAGTGTAAGATTTGGGGAACTCATTTTTCTGCTCTCTCGGTCCCCTGAGTTTCCCCTTCAGCCCTACTTTCAGATTTACTCCAACCTCAGGCCCCCCCACCTCCATCCCCAAAATATTTAACATTTGTTAAAACTCAGAATTTCAGCTTCCTCTATGAGGCTCTATCCCCAAATTGCCCCCTGGTGGTTAGAGGGGAGAAAGACAAGATGAAGGATGGGGAAAAGGTGGATCATTTTGCGTCTTGACGTCTAATACAGATTTCTCTTTATGTATAATGGGTATTGATATAATTCAGTCTCAGTGTAAAATAACCCTGAATAGGTTAGTGTGTCACTGTGTTTCCTTTTGGGTCATTTTGCTGCAGGGATTTCTTTCCCCATTCTTATTCCTGTTTCTTTTGGTCTCATTTTTGTTTCTACATATAGTGTTGACCAGAGCATTTGTAACAGTACTAATAACACTGGGGTGAGTGAGAGAGAGAGGGAGAGAGACACATACATACACAAGACTGAGAATAGGATAGTTGAAGACTGTGCATGCTGTCACTTCGTGTGCTGGTGTGAGCAGTGCTGGGAAGGGCTGTGATTTTATAGGCAAGCTGATTAGCCAAGCACTTGTCACCTCCATGGCTGCTCATTGGCCTAGTGAGTGTGAGCATGCCATCTCATTGACAGCTGTCTGTTGTCAGAGGGCCATCTTTTCTCCTTTTCAGTTTGACTGAACACAACAGAGACATCTGCAGAGCTCTTTGCAGCTCTGACAGTGTTACCCTGCCTGCCAGCCCTCTCACTCAGAAGGCGGCATAATTGAAGAGCTCAGAAGAGAATATTAACCCATTGACCATCTTGGTTTGGGATATTTTGGCAAAAAAAGTGTCTTTTTGAGGTGACCCCAAGTCTGTCTAGATAGAGGAAGGTATGAGATCCTGTGTGGTGATGAATCGGGCTAGTAGAATGTAAAACGTCTTGGCAGTAATTGGCCGTGGGATGGCAGTCGATCTGAGTATATGGAATAGGACCAGAGGTTCATTTTTAGGATAGACCCAGTATTTCATGGTGGGGTTAAACAGGGGGGCATCCTAGCACCTCACCATTAGTATGTTCTTTGAAGGTGATAATGGCACATTTGACTTGTGTAGCAACAGTAGTCCTTGGGATACATGTGCTTTTGGATGAGGTGTTGCTCCTTTTTCTTTTCAAGCCAAATCAGACACTGCCTGGTTTGGGGCAGATTCCAGAATCTCCGTGAGAGCATAGCCTCTGTATTTCATGCAGTGTGTTGCTAGCCCTGTAGAACCCCGGACTGCCTCTCTAGGACATTACCTATAAACTAGAGATACCAAGTTGGGTTTTTATGATGGGGAAATAGTTTAAATTTTTATGCAGTTTTCAGCATGGGAGTTTAAATGTTTAATTCTTTGCTTCACCATAGTACCTTCCAGTGAAGCTCTGTTTACTTGAGCGTCTATTGGAGCTGATACAACATGTAGACATGCAGCGCTTGGTTTGGGCTAAGTCACAGGGATTTGTCCTACATTTGCAAATGATTTAGTGGTATCTGAAGTATAACAGGAGGAAAATATTTAATTGTATTCATTAAAAAAATAATTTAGAAAGGAAAAGTATGGGGGAATGTTGATTACATTGCTTTTTACTCTTTCTTTGCTTTATGCAGTTCCCCTCATTCATGATTTTGCAACAAGCCTTTGTCACTGAACCTGGGTGAGAAAGGAAGATCTGAGAAAATTTGAGTAACTTGTTTCAGACTGTCTGTACTTTCGTTTTAGAGATTTATTTATTTTAGTAGAGAGCACCAGCATGTGCATGGTGGGGTGAGGGACAGAGGGAGAGGGAGAGAAGCAGACTCCCCACTGACTGAGGAACCCCATGCAGGGCTCGATGCAGGGCTCCATCCCACAACCCTGACATCAGGACCTGAGCCTAAATCAAGTCAGACACTCACCAGCTGAGCCACCCAGGTGCCCCTCAGACTGTTTATACTTTAATGCTATGCATATGTGGTCCCATTTGGGGGTTAGTATTAGACAAAGGTAGTGTCATTAAACTGGTTGGAGAAAATTCAGCCAAGTAGACAATTAAGACTCCTCTTCTAAGTTGTTGTTTTAGACTAAGTTGGGAATGATTGATCAGAATATTTAGAATCTAGCAGTTCCTAGTCCTGGCAGGGGTTGAGGGTGGTCAGATAACTGAGTTCTTATCCTGCCTCCAACTCTAAGTAGCACCGTTTTGAAGACTCAATTTCTACCTCTGTAATGTGAAGGGTTGGCCTAGATGGTTTATGAGATCCCTGCCAGCTCCTGGTGTCTATGGTATCAGAACAGGGGATAAGGAAGGAGAATATACACCGGTAGCCCTTAGACATCTCAGAAATTTTTGACCCATTCCCAAAACAACATGTATAAGGTGGCAACTCTTTGCCCTCAGAAAGGATAAGAAATATAGAAAGTATTCAAGAGATATACAGTTAGCCTCCATTAATTACTTTCTTCTTAATTTCTGTTGAGTAGAAATGATAAGTGATTTTCCTTTTTTTGAAAACAAAGTTTAATGAAGGTAATGAGAGTGGAGAGAGAAGGTTCAAGCAAGTGGGACTCATGACTCACCTGCATAGTTATGATCCCTCTTGGAAGATGATAGTTTTATCCAAGATACTAGGAGTGCTGTGTCAAACCCTTATGCTGCAGTATTCAATCGATTCTAAGACATTTTTTTTTTCACATTTTAACACCTCAGAAATTTATGGTATGCCAATTTAATTGGCAACCTTTTTTTCTTCTTTGGTGGTAAATAGATAATGATGTGTCTTACATTCAATGACATTTTATATATGATAAAATATAATTCTAAGACGGGGAAGCAAGATTTTTTTTCTACTAAGAAAGCCTAAGTGACTTCTTTATTTTTGACTAAGGCTGTGAATGTCCTTTTCAATCACTTTGAAGAATCCAAATTGCCTTAGGAAAGCAATTCATGGACAAAGCTCACCCTCCCAGAACTCTGCACATAATCCCCATTTGAGGAAGGAGGGATATACACGAATACATCCTCATGTGGAAGGAATATTCTGAAGCCAATTTCACAACTTCCATTTGGCTTTTATAACATTTTCTTTTTCTAGAATTACTCCAGTTACATTGAGTCAGAAATGCCAGATATCTTCTCCAAAGGAAGGTCAAGAGTCTTTGCTAATTTCCAAGCTGAAAGAATTCTCCCCTAGCCCAATATTAGTCAAGGTTGTCAGTAAATCATTTAGACTTTAATTTTTTCAACAACTTTTAGAGTTTGTTGATACTGTAGAGATACTCTAATCCAAATTCTCATTTCACAGATGAGTAAATGGAGAAATAGTAAGTCACTCGTCCAGGGTTTCATTCAGATAGAACCTGGGTAGCCAGATGTTCACTTTTGACATTCTCGCCTCTAAGCTCCATAGAGTATAAGGAGAACGGGATTGACAACGGAACAGTGTCCTAGATGTCTTCTGCTTGTATTTCTGGGCATTGCACTCGCATTTGTATGAGTGAATACAGTTGGATTCCTTTGGTTCATGTCTCTGAATGTTACATTAGTTTCTCTGCCTGACATACTTTCAGATTAATTCGTAGGTGATTTAACAAGGGACAAAAGCCGAACTTGTCATACGCAGTTTGATGTATACCATGCTTTATGTTACAGTAACACCATTTGATCATCTTTTAGTGAACTCCGCGATTGTTGAGAATGCCCAAAGTGGCAGTTCAGAGGCTTGAAGCACTGGCCTAGAGGTCACTTAGCAAGTTTAACATCCCCGTTGCTGGTGCATCTGATGTTACAATGACTTCCCGAGGCCTGGGCCTGGTTTTGTTATTTCTCCAAACCTGGGTGTTTTCCCCTTTGAAATGTGACTGTGGATTTAGTTTTTTCTTAAAACAAAACCCAAAAACAAAAAACACGAAAGAAAACCCTTTAAGGTCTTTAAATGTAAACACACTTGGAACCCATTGCATGTTAGTATCATACATATTCTTGAACATTGATTTAAGTAACATTTTTAAATTTGATAGTGATTCCCCAAGACGCTTCACCCTCTTTGCTTCAGAACTGATGGGATGAGAAGAGTTGAATCTTTATTTATTTTCAGTCCATTACTGTCATTTTAAAGATAGAGGGATTTTGTTTCAGGTCTCTCAATGAAAGAGAGGGCATAATGCTAATGACTTTAATTTTTAAATTCTCTCAGCTTTTTAACTTTTAATTTTTTTCCAGCTTTATTGGTTTAAATTGACAAATAAAATTATATATATTTAGAGTATACAGCTGGCAGTTTGGTACACATGTGCATTGTGAGGTATTTATCACAGTCAGGTTAATTAACAACCATAACCCCACACTTATTTTATTTTATTTTATTTTATTTTATTTTATTTTATTTTATTTTATTTTATTTTATTTTTTGGGAGGTGATCTTAAGATGTACTCTTAGCAAAATTTAAGTATATAATACAGTATTTTTAACTATAGTCACATGCTGTGCGTTAGATCCTCAGAACTGACTTATCCTCAGAAAGTTTGTACCTTCTGATATCTCCCCAGCTCCTCCTTGCACCCCAGCCCCCAGCAATCACCAAACTAGTCCGTGGTTTCTATGAGGTCAGCATTAAATTCCACATGTAAGTGATACCATACACGGCATTTGTTTTTCTTCATCTGGCTTATTTCACTAAGTGTGATGCTCTCCAGATTTGTCCATGTGGTCATAAATGACAGGATTTCCTTCTTTTTTATGACTGAATAATATTCTATTATATATATATATACACACACACACACACACACATACACATGCATTTTCTTTATTCATTCATCTGTCAGTGATGATTTTATCTTGACTACTGTAAGTAATGCTGCAATGAACATGAAAGTATAGATACCTCTTTCAGATACTGATTTTGCTTCCTTTGAATTTATACCCAGAAGTGGGATTGTTGGATCATATGGTAGTTCTGTGTTTACTTTACTGAGGTTCCTCCATACTGTTTTCCATAGTAACTGCACCAATTTACATTCCCACTAACTGTGACCAAGGGCTCCCTTTTCTCTACACCCTCTTCAACATTTGTTGTCTCCTCTCCTGTTGATGCTAGCCATTCTAACAGGTGTGAGGTACTATCTCACTGTGGGTTTGATTTGTGTTTCCCTGATGCTGAGTGATGCTGAGGACCTTTTCAGGTACCTCTGGCTGGTTGTAAGTCCTTGGAAAGCTGTCTATTCAGGTGCTTTGCCCATTTTTTAATCAGATTGTTTGCTTTCTTGCTATTGAGTTGTGTGAGTTCCTTACATATTTTAGACATTAACCCCTTATGAAATGTATGGTTTGCAAATATTTTCTTCCATTCCGTAGGTTGCCTTTTCATTTTGTTGATGGCTTCCTTTTAGTTTGATGTAGTCCCACTTGTATATTGAAGCTTTGGTTGCCTGTGCCTTTGGTGTCATATCCAAAAAATCCTTTTGCCAGGATATCTGTCTAGGAGCTTTTGCCCTGTGTTTCAAGTCTTACAGTTTTTAGGAGTCTTATGGTTTTAAGCCTTATTTAAATAAGACTTTAACTTATTTCAAGTTTATTTTGTGAGTGGTATAGATAGGAGTCCAGTTTTACTCTTTTGCAAGTGTATATCTGGTTTTTCTGACACCAATTATTGAAGAGAATGCCCTTTCTTCATTAAGTGTTCTTGGCAGCCTTGTCTAATATTATTTGACTGCATATGCTTGGGTTTATTTCTGGGCTCTTTATTCTGTTCCATTGGTTCATGTGTCTGTTTTAATGCCAGCACCAAATTGTTTTGATTGCTATAGCTTTGTAACGTATTTTGAAATCAAGAAATATGATGCCTCCAGCTTTGTTCTTCTTCAAGATTGCTTAAGCTATTCAGAATCTGTTGTTGTTCCATACCAACTTTAAGATTAATGCTAACTTAATTTTAATATTGATAAATGAGGGTAAAATGATTAAAAATCATTCTGGAGATCACACGGAATACCAGGATTAATACTCAAAGAATGGTTTCATAATTTAAGTGTTACCACAGAGTTCCCTAAGTAATTTAGTCTTTAAGAACGAAAACTGACAAGTATCCTGTGAAGAAGGAGAGCTACTAGTTAAATATTCAGGAATTTTTGTAGGCTGACTGTTAAATCATTGGTACCTTGAAATCAACCGCAGTGGGAGTATTTACACCATGGAAATGTGCCTCCACCACCAACGTGGTGTATCAGCACGCCACTGCAAAGATGAAGAACGGGCATTGAGTACATACCGGACTTGCTTCTATTACTGCTGTTATTATTAAGTTGAATTTCTTAAATGCTAAGTTCTAGCTTTCTGGAGTAAGCGTGTTGACATTGAGCAGAAACCTGAATAAATGAACTGTTTCACAAAGAAAACTGAATTGATCCATGCTCTTGGGGGATGAATAGCTCTTGAGGCCTGGTCCCCCTTCCTTTCTTCCCTTGTCCTGCTGAATTTCCTGCCTTTTCTCAAGCAGGCTTTCTGACGTGGAGGCCTTCTCTGCTTCCCAGGGACACAATCTCTCCTCAGTGCTCCTGGATCTCTTTTGGCTCCTCTGGAGATCTCTGCTCCCCATTCAAGCATAATTATTGTCTCTGAGTTTGGCTCCTCCTTCCCACTACAGAAACCCCAATGGACTGTTTCTTATTTGTGCAGACACACTGTCTAATTACAACCTGGTTCTGTGTTACGTATCATGTGGATTTGAATATTTTGCCTTTTCTGTTTTCCTCTCCCTGCCCATTTCCCCCTTCCTGCTCCTTCTTATGCCCCCCAAGATGCTACTTTAAAAAAAAAATAGGAAAAATGTAGCTTGCACTTTTCTACATTTATGTTTTGATATAAATAACTGTTACTGGTAAATTTAGTCACAATTAGACTTCATATGTTTTTTGAAAGAGGGAGGCTCATCTAATGAATAGAAATGAAATAGATCAGAAATTGTTACATAACTAAGAACTTGTCATCTTTTGTGAATAGAATATTGAGATAATTTTAGTGCTGGGCTAGTTTTGTAGAAGACATCTTATTTTAAGCCTTCGCTGAAAGCAAGTTTTAACTTGGGTTAGGATATAAGGGTACAGCCTTTAAATCAGTCTTCCTAGCTCCATCAGCCAAATGTCTGGTCTAGGGCAAGTTAGTGAAGCTTGCCAAACCCCACTCTCTCCCATATCTGTGAAATAGTATTAATATTAGCACCTTCTTAGGATTTTGTGAGAATTGAATACTTTATGTAGTGCACTTAGAAGAGTCTGGCCTATGGGATGTGCTCAGTTAAATGTTGGCTATTATTATAAAATTGGAAGTTATTAGTCCAACTACGACTTACCTTTGACTTTTGTTGGTCAAGAGTGAGCAGTATCTTTGAATAAGTTATTGTTTCTAAAATCTGTGGGCCAAGCATTCTTAGTGAAACTTTTCATTTTGGTTTAACTTGTAACTTTTAACTTTGGTGACTTAATTTGTCTTGGTATCTTCTTGCTGAGACAGTAGGTAGTCTTTCTGTCTCCCTCTCTGTTTTATAAAAAAATTTCCGGGGCGCCTGGGTGGCTCAGTCGTTAAGCGTCTGCCTTCGGCTCAGGGCGTGATCCCGGCGTTATGGGATCGAGCCCCACATCAGGCTCCTCCGCTGTGAGCCTGCTTCTTCCTCTCCCACTCCCCCTGCTTGTGTTCCCTCTCTCACTGGCTGTCTCTCTCTCTGTCAAATAAATAAATAAAATCTTTAAAAAAAATTTTCCAAAGCTGACGTAGCCTTAATAAAATGTTAGTTGGTCTTCTTCCTAGTCTACAGAGTAAAAGAAAGAAATAAAATAATCTTTCTAGAGCTACAAAATAGCTCAGAGTGGCCAGGATTTGGCCCTCTGCCCTCTGGACATAATGTGTCTTGTTTTACAATATAATAGCAAGTTCAATACAGTATGTAATTGCCTTTGATTTCAAATGTTAGCAACATTTATTGAATTATTTTTGTAGATGTTCAGTGCTTCCTGCAAAATGCAGGTTTTCTCTTAGAAGGATGATAGCTGTGGAGGATGCATCATTGGGTCCCACTCCTTAGACACCTGTGACATGATGGGCTTAAAGTCCTTCTTGAAATAACCGGGTTGGCAGGGTCAAAGGCTACGAGACTTCAGTAGCCTCTTTGACAACGGTGGGGGCTATACCCCAGGGGCTATTTGAGTCAGTTAAATATTAGCAAAACTATTTAAAATATCATTTGTTCCCACTTATGCTTTCCCACTTATGACTCTGATTCATATTTTTTCCTGATAATAATAGGATAAAGTGAATCATTTTATTCTCTATTCCAAGAGAAATATGCCCATTAGGTAGAGGGAAAGTTTAGGGGTTAGCCTCAAGAGTGGCTTGGTTTATAGTTCTCATATTGTGAGGGAAAGAGAGACTTGTGTGTGTTTGTGGGGGGGGGGTCTGATAGTAATATGTTCAGAAATTGAAACAAGAGCTGCCATCTCTCCAGTTTTTTGCCATCTCTTCTCAAACAGAGAAGGTATTTTATTCTTTAGCTTTCATTGAGTGCTATTTTTTACATTTTTTTCCACATTAAGCTCACCAAGTAGATGAGAAGCTCTGGATCAGTCAGACCGTGTCGGTGGACAGTCGCTTCATTGACAGATACCGATGATAAGATGAGACTTGAGGGCTGGTGGGCAGGCGATCATTGTCAAAGCGCGAGGCTCTCAGGTTTACAGTTTACTGACACTCAGAGTGTGGTGTCCCAGCTAGTTCTCAAGCTTTCTGTACCTTCCCTACTGAGCCACATTCATTAAAGGGCAGAGATAGCAGGCCCTTGCTAAAATTCTGACAGGAAAGCCAAACTCTTAAATGACTGTTTGAAACAGTGGTTTCCATAGCGTCTATTAAAAAAAAAAAAAAAAAGAAGACGACTTGATGAACGTTTTGGTGGTGAAACCTCCATGCTATGATTCAGGTTAAATTGTCAGGGTCATCCTGAGGGTCCCCAGGGGCGTTTTCCCACAGGCATCTACGATGGGTCCACGCAGGGTAACTGGACTGCTGTGTAATAAGAATGGGTGGCACCGGGCTGCCAAAGTCAAGTCTGGGAAAGTGGGATGGGGTGCGGCACGTGTGAGAAGGCACTCCAGCTGTCAAGAGCCAGTAGGAAAAAGCCACAGTTCTGAGTGGAAGTTGAGAAATGGCACCTCTTCTTTGGACAGTTAGATTTGAGCAGGAGACAAAAGGAACTGGCTTCATGTTGTGGAAAGAAGAGTTTTGTGAAAAGAAGTCAGAGTCTGGATTCCAGGCCCGTTTCTGACTTACATTTTTAGTGTGGTTTGCAGGCATCCCCAGCAGCCACACTTGCTTTTGGGCCTCAGAATGCACTGTGATAAAATTGCATAGCATTTTCTTTTTCCTAACTCATGTCTGCGAAAATAGTATAAATTAATACATGAATACATCCTTAAAAATTCAGTCACTGAAGTATGTTAAGGAAAATACTAAAGGGACAACTGCATTGCATTTATAGATTAATTTGCAGAGAACTGCCTTAGTTACAACAGAGACGTGCTATTTAAGAAATTTCTCTCTTCCCACCCTGTATTTACAAAGATTTACTTGTGGCTTCAGGAAAATTTTATACTTTCTAAAAACATCCTTGTTAATTTTATTCTTAGGTGTTTTTTTTAAAAAGGAATTTTCTTTTTCCATTACAATTTTTAATTGGTTAGCTGATGTATAAGAACGTGGGACTTTTAAAAATTTTTTATATTGATCTATAACCCATAACGTTACAGAGCTTTCTTACTGGCCTCTGGTAGTTTTTGTTGTTGTTAATTAAAATTTTCTAGGACGAAAATCATAAGCAAATATTGACAATGTTGTCTTTTAGAGTATCTTTCTAATTTATTTCCCTTGTCCTAGTATACTGGCCAAGTCTTCCAGTGAATTGTGACAAGAATAATGGGAATACAGGTCAGCTTTACCTTTTCTAACTT
Source organism: Ailuropoda melanoleuca (assembly GCF_002007445.2). NCBI lineage: Eukaryota > Metazoa > Chordata > Mammalia > Carnivora > Ursidae > Ailuropoda > Ailuropoda melanoleuca. The sequence goes on along the minus strand of NC_048231.1, from coordinate 87,045,888 downwards.
GAGCCCCAAATCTTCTAGTGTTTCATCATTAAGTAAATAGGCTCCTAATAGATTAAGAAAACTTTCTTATGATCCATGACTTTTTAAGTTGAATATGTTGCATAGATGTACGTGTGTATATACACCAAAGCCATATGTGTATATATATATATATGCATATATATATATATATGTGTGTGTGTGTGTATATATATATATATATATATGAATTTAAAACTTGAAGTTCTAAAAAATTCCTGATAAACCCTCCTTGGCCATTTTATATAAAATTTTGTATTTTATATATTTGTGTAAATTACATACATTTCTATTGTATTTAAATTTTTTTTTTTATAAACTGGCAGAACAGGATTTAATATAAAATGGAAAACAGGGTTTATCCGAGAAATTTTGCGGCTAAATTCAGTATGCCCAATGTTATTCTGGGATTTTGTTTCTTTGTTCTGCCTGGAGAGTGAGTAGCCTGTCATTTTCTTTTTTGTGTTACTTTGCCTCGTTGACATCTCGCTTTTATGATGCTTATGTCCAATGCATCAGAAAATTTACCTACTTCTTTCTGTACTATAAAATAGCTTATGTAAGACAAATTTTTGACATTTGGGAGAATGTGCCCGAGGTGGTTCTTTAGAACTGGATTTTTGACTAACTTTTCGATTTCAAATTCTCTGTGTGTCAATTGTGACAGTTAAACTTATTGTTCTAGGAAACATCCATTTTTCCAGACTTTATAATGTATTGCATAAAATTATACATTCTGTTCTCTTGCATTAAAAAATTCTTTATCTATATCTAAGATTTTTATCCAGATCTAGTTTGTGATCTTGTTGACTTGCATTTTCTCTTTTTCTTTCTCTCTGTTTTTCCTTCTCTCAGACTTGCCAGAGGTTTTGTGTTTTCTTTGGTCTTTTCAAAAAACTTTCTTTTGGTTTTATTGATAATCTACATTTTGTTTTTTATTTCATGATTTTTTAAAAAATGCTAGTAATTCATGGCTTCTTTTTTTAGTATTTAAACTTTTTCTACTTTTTTTTAAAGATTTTTTATTTATTTATTTGACAGAGATAGAGACAGCCAGCGAGAGAGGGAACGCAAGCAGGGGGAATGGGAGAGGAAGAAGCAGGCTCATAGCGGAGGAGCCCAATGTGGGGCTCGATCCCATAACACGGGGATCACGCCCTGAGCGGAAGGCAGACGCTTAACTGCTATGCCACCCAGGCGCCCCATAAACTTTTTCTAGTTTTTTAAATATTTACGTTTAGTTCATTGACTTTTGTTTTTTAACATTTTCTAATATACAATTTCAGACCATAATTTTTCATTTGATTACTGCTTTGGTGGCATCCCAGAGATGTCTATATACACTGCTACCAGTAGATTTTTGTATTGTTTAAATGTCTTTTTAAAATTCTTGTTTATCCCAAGAGTTATTTAAAACCCGGTTTTAAAATTTCCATTTTAATAAAATGTTTTTCATGGTGGTGGTGTTAAGTATGGTTTTGTTTTTAATTTTGAATTTTATTGGATTTTGGGTGGGGAAGTATCATGGATATTTTCTACTTTGGGGTGATCCAGTGAGATTTTTTGTGTGGCTTTATCCACTATTGGTTTTTGAACATTCCATCTGCACTTGAAAGGAATGAATACTCTGTCTTCTGTGTTTTAATATATTAAATAGTGTCTTAATTCTTTTCAGTCTACTTGCTTTAAACTTTTGAGATTTGTTTTGGTCTTCTACTTTGATTATGGATTTATCAATTTCTCACGTATTCATCTTTAAAAATATACCTCCAAGGTATATTGTAAACATCAGAGGTTCATGAATGTTTTATACTTCCGGTGGGCTAGAAGAAGTTTCATCAATATGAAATATCTTTCTTTTTTTTTTTTTAATTAATTTTGAATTGGCTTTCAACAGATAGTACTGTTGCTGTCCATGCTTTCTTTTGTAGATTTTTTCCTTATATATATTTTGTATCTTTTCATTTTTCATATGCTATGTTTTACTCTTGGTCATTTGTTATACACAATGGGACAGCCTGTAATTATAACTTAATTAAGAAATACAATATCAAATTAAACACAACAAAATAAGGTTACATTTATAGCCATTAAAATACATTGAACTTATTCTTGCCATGTTAATTTTTATATTTCCCAAGTTTTCTTGTTTAATTTCCTTTCTTTCCTGGCTTGATAATATTGCTTTTGTTTTATTTCTTTGCTGCTTCCCCCCACCCCGCCACAATGTTATGAGATTTATACATTGTATATTTTTCCTTGTAAAAATTATTCTCTTTAAAAAAATTACTCTTTCAGTTTTAACTCATATTTAAAATCATATTTTTTCTGTTAAAATCTAGAATTGGTTGGTATCTATATATTTCCTGAAGAAAATAAGAATGACTTTTAGCACTTTGTTTCATCCCCAGTTTCTACTTCCACTCATTTCCTTTACCTAACATGTTGACATCAATATACTTCCTTCCAGACTTCTTTTTTTTTTTGCATCAATAATCACAAAGGACTTCCTTGCCACAAGGAAGGAGACCTTACTTTTTCTTGGAGACCATGCCATTTCTGTTGTGTTTATTTTTGTCATTGTGTGGTTATACATCTTTATGTAATTCTTTGAGAAGTTTGGGGCTATACATTTTCAGAATTGTTGATTTTTCTGTATTATCTGCATTTTGTCCAGCTTTCTGAATGTAGTTTGGCTAGATATGAAATTCAAGTTCTAGAGTCACATGGTCCCTTTTTCCATCTCATTTTGGCCCTGGCTTGTCTAGCAGCTCTAAGGACAGCACCCCCTCAGTCACTGATTATTGTATCAGAACCCCCTCTCGCTCCGTTTATGTACTGACTCCAGGTTTGGAGCACCGTGTTCTTAGCTCTTGTTCCTTGCAGTCTTCTGGCTTGGCTTATGATTCATTCTTTTTCCATTATATAGCCAATCCATCTAATTTTATGTTTCAAGAACCATTCAAAATTTTTAGTGCATTGAATGCACTCTCTTATTTGAAGCACTTATTGGTATGTATATCTCTCCTAAATCTACACATATTTACACACACACATGCACACACAAATGCACGATCATTTATGAGGTGTGGGGTTGGAGAGAGAGTAGAAGCATGTGTTCAATCCATCATCGCAAGCCAGCCTCCCTACATAGAACTTTAAAAAAAAATTTATTATGGTAAAAAATACATGTCGTAAAATTTACCGACTTAACTGTTTCTAATTGTATCGTTCAGTACTGTTAACATATATTCACATTGTTGGGTAACCAATCTCTGGAACTTTTTCATTTTGCAAAACTGAAACACTACACCCATTAGACCAGCTCCTCATTCTCCCCGCTTCCCCAGCCCCTGGCAACCACCATTCAATTTGTCTGTATGAATTTGACTGCTGTAGGTGCCTCACGTAAGTGGAATTGTACCTTATTTGTCTTATCTCACTTAGTATAATGTCCTCAAGATTCATCCATGTTGTAGCATGTGTCAGAATTTTGCTCATTTTTAAGGCAAACATTGCATTGTATGTACGGATGAACACTTGGGCTGCTTCCACCTCTTGACTATTGTGCTGCTATGAAGGAAGATATGCCTGCATAGAATTGTATGCATTCCAAGTGCTTTCAAGTACAGTAAAGAAGGGGGCACTGATATCCTCCTTTCATGAATCAGAAAGCTGAGAAGTTATTCATTTATTCCGTCACTTATGTATCTATGGTTAAATCCAGGTGTTAAGTATGTATTGACCCTCCGCTATGTATGTAGTACTATGTGTCAACAGCATAAAGACCTCAGCCTCTAGGACCTTATAGTTGAGAGTGGAAGCAAGTGGGTCACCACACAGACTTGAAACCATAAGTTCAGCCTCCGGTGATTTTTCTGCACCGCACATGCTTGAGACACACGCTAGGTGCAGGAGAACATGAGGAGAGGCATGTCTGTATCAGACTGACAGTTGAGGACAGACTTCCCAACTGAAGTGTTGTCATTCCTTACAATTCATGCTGTAACCGTGGGCCTGGCTTGACTGTAGTGCCCCCTCCATCTAGTACAGCGCCGGCCTCTGGTTGGCACTTAAAAAACAAGAATGAATAAAAAAATGTTCTCCGGACTGTCGCCGTGGTGCTCGCTTTACACTATTCTCTCCAGGACTCCGTATGACAAGTACTCAATGGGTCTCATTTCTTTACTCCTCCCAGCCACTCTATGAACTGGGCCAGTTAGCTCCATTCTGCAAATGCAGAGCCCACAGCTAGGGGAAGTTCTGTGTCTTGTCTGAGAAGACCTGAACCCTGGGCCCTCTATCTCACCCTGAAGGCAAAGACCCTTTGTGGTTCTTTGGCTGCTCTACCCAGATGATTTTGGCCGTTGTTTTCAAACTCTTTCCTGCCCTCTAACCATCTTATTCATGAAGGAAATAGAACTTTCTGTCCCCTGGAGGAGGTATAATTAGCACGCAGCAGTCGATGTAGTGGCTGACAAAACCTCAGAAGGAATACTACTGTGGCTCGTTACACATTTGTGAATTAGACTGGACGCTGCCTTTCTATGCAGCTTATTCAGTTGAAATCTCATTACTCATTTGGGTTTGAATCAGGTTAGGTTAATGTCACCTAAAATATTTCCATTCAAAGCGAAGATTATAAGAAGAAAGGAAACATGTTTCCCAAACAAGTACAAAGCATATTACAAAACACATTCTCAAATTATTTGTAACACAAAATACATTTTGCAGCGTAGCCCTTCTATACTTCCATTCCTTCTCTTCCCTATTCTGTTCTATGTTCATTATTTCCCTACCTAGTAACTGGCCCTTAATTAATATTCCCTTTGCTTGATTCATGGCTTCCTAGCTGATCTTCTTTTCCTGCAAATTACCGTATTTTATTCTTATCTAGCAAGACGATTTTATCCTTTCTTCATGCGCAGAGACCTAATTCGATCTCTGAGCTCTGAGGTTTGCTGGACAGTTGTCATTTTCACTGCTTGCACATTCAGAGTGTCCTAAAAGCCATGGGAGAATGATACGCGTGGCGAGTGGCCCACTCTGAATTAGGAGGACTTCCTAAGGTGTCACCTGAAGCTCTTTGCATTTTTGCTCAGTTGACTGAATTCTCTCTTATAAACTGAAGTTGGGGTTGGGGGTCAGAATGTGCTGGATCTGGGCACGCTGCTCCTTGAGTGTTGGAGCACCCCACCCCTGAAGCCCCGTTCTCAGGTCACAGGATGACCAGGATGGGACGTGAGCTCAGTGTGGGAAGCAACAGCTTCCCTTTGATCCTTTGCAGGATGCATAAAAAAACTTTGATGTTCTGAAAGCTAAAAATGTACAGCTCATTTCTCCTGCAGAACGACAGGTTGATGTTTGAGCAGTAGCCAAGTAACCCAGTTTAGTGAATGGCTGAATTTTGACTTCTATAAACATTTAATAAATACATTTTTATTTATGTCAGCTAAAAAAATCCAGCTGCTAGTATTTGCACCCTCCCTGTACTTTTCTTTTTACTTTAATGCCAAAATTAGAGTATTTAAATTTTTAAAATTTCATGTTGAGCGCCTGTGCAGGTGTGAGGGCAATATGGATTCACAGGGAGAGTTTATGAGGTTGGTTGTTTTGTGTGTTTGCTGGGAATGTGTATTTCTTTGTGAAGGCTGTGGCGTGCTGCCTGAATGTTCATGGAGCTCAGTCACCTGCCTCTGACTTGCAAAGGAGCACTGTGGCACAGGGGTAGAGGGACAAATTTATGAACTGGTCCTCAGGTCAGTCGGGACTTCTGGTTCTTTCTCTGACCATCTGCTTGACCTTTAGTCTAGTATCTTCAAAGACTCTGACTCTATGCCAGTTTTAAGAATTCCGTGACTCTTGGTCAGGGATAGAGTATAAATCTTAGAGGAAACTGCAGCTTTTAACCCCACTGCTGGTGTTCAGATGGTACCCTGAGTCTCAGTCTCCTTCCTTAAGTTTGAAAATATGTAGAATTTGTTTTATTGGCATTTAAACTTTTGGAACTTTTTTATTATGGCCATTTTCAAATACACACAAAAAATAGAGGAAATTACAAAATGCTCTGCCAGGTATCCATCATCCAGTTTCAACAGATGGCATCATTTTCCTAAATTTTTTTTGTATAACATCCCTTTTACTTTATGTTTCTGAACTATTTTAAAGCAAATCCCAGATAGCCTGTTATTTCACCTATAAATATTTCAGGAGAATCTCTAACAAATAGGCCCTCTCCTTTTCTTTTCATAGCCGTGATGCCGGTATTACAGCTAGCAAAACTATCAATAATACTTTACTAGCATACTGAGATTTTCCCCAGTTGTCTTGCAAATGTCTTTTTACAGTTGGCATGTTTGAATCAGAATCTAAACAAACCAAATATGTTGTATTTGCTTATCATGTCTCTTAAGTCTTTTAAAAATCTGTAACTTTCCCCACTCTTCCCCTCTTTAGTATTATACCTGGGTCACTGTTCCTGTAGAACGTCCTCAATCTGGATTTGGTTAATTGCTTACTTGTGGTGTCATTCAACATGTTATTCTTTCCTCCGTATTTCCTGTAAACTGATAGTTGAATCTAAGGGTTTCATAAAATGTGGGTTCCATTTTTTTTCATGGATTATCTAATATACATCATTTTGCTTCACATCAAGAGACAGATACTATCTGACCATTATCTTTTCATGATATTTAGATTAATCAGTGAGTTCGTGCTCTGCCAGCCTCCTCCTCCTCTCATGAAGTTGCCCATCATCTCTCACCTGTTGGTTTAGGTACTATTGATTATTTCATTGGAGGTTACAAAATACTCAGAAAAATTAATTTAATAAAGTTTCTTCTCCTTATTAAATCTCATCTGGAGGGTAATAGTCTATAATTCATTGATTTTGCATATTTTTACAGCTTTTCATTATATTTTACATTCTTTCTTTTGGCTGAACATACAGGTTGCCTTGTAAATCTAACTCCGTTCGCTAGATGAGGCAAGTGTTTCTAGCCTGCTCTACTAATTTATTTGTTCAGTCTTTCTTGCACATTCATAAACCTACTCTGTTATTGTACTGTGTGATTTAATTCCAATGCTTAGAATGGTCCTTGGAACACGATAATGTTGTTTACTGAAGGAATAACCTTGTGTGTTGTACATGTTCTCCAGAGACATACTCTGTACTCCTGGGTGCATTGGTGAAGGTGCCACAAAGCAATAGGAACCTGAAATTTGAGTGAACTGTGAAAAGCTCTTGATACGTCATAATTTCCTCGACTCCTTTAGCCAGTATTAGCATTTCAGGCAAAGGAATAGAAGTGGCAAGAGTGTTGTCTATGTTGGCAAAAGGAGGGAAGATGGCAGATTGGTTTGTAGGTGTTTGAATGGGGATAGCATACAAATAAGTAAATAAATACAAATATGTATATAAATAAATGTACATAATTATACACACACACACACACACACACACACGGCTGTTCTGTCCTTGACAATGTGGAGCACCTACTTCAGAGCAAAGATCATAGTGTGTCCTGAAGGCAGTGATCTTTGTCTCTACTGCATGGGTGAAACCTGAATAATCGAACTATTATTTTGAATACATGAAACTTTTCTTCAAACAGCAGTGAAAATTAAGCAGCCAGTTATGTAGTGTACAAATCAAAACAACCAAAAATGTTCATAGATATGATGGGCAGTTCTGAATATGAGAATGTTCTCCGGGAGAAATAAAACCACTGTCTGGCAAACAACAAGTAAAGGTCTCCACTGTCTCCCTGTGATCTAGTAGGAGATCTACTAGATATGAAGAAACTGGAATGTTCAAATACACGTGCTTCACTTGAGCAACCTAGGTGTGAATCGTCTAAGGGAATTGAAAGCCAATTTTACTTTAAATAGGTTTAGGTGTTGACAGTGTCCCCAGAAGTAATTAAAATCTGACTGTTGGAGTAAATTTTCTTTCAAACCATGCCTTAAGTGCTTTATTGGAAAAGCACTTTCATAGGCCACAGTTCCTAAGTCAGAACCCTCAGAACCATAGATGTTTCAGAATTCAGAATTCTTTGTATTTTAGGAAGTTAATATGGTGCATGTAAAATGTACTGTGTAACCCCTGCCACAGGGTCGGACGCAGCATCCGGTAACAGTAGGTGACTGTTCCGTACGTGCGTAGCCACCCCCAGTGGGATAGAAAAAGATTATAGATATCCTCATATCAGTTCAGGTTAGGCTTGTCACAGAACTACAGAAAGTGGTCAGAGCTTTTGGGAAATCAGAATTGAGGGCAAGGGACTGTGGACCTGTCAATGGAATGTTAAGAAAATAAATAACTAAATGTCCATCTTTGCTGGAGGAACGAAAGTCAGATAACAAATAAAGCGAGTATCATTGTTAAAGGATTTTAAGCCCTTCGTGTAAAGGACTTGCTTCTTTGATTCACCTAAGATTTAGAAATACAAACAAAGAAGTCATATCTACATGGCCAAACAATTTAAAAATAATAATAATTTGGAAAGTAGTACCTCCCATCTAAAAAGCTCAGACCTTCCACGTGTTTGTGTCTCAAAGCCTGTGTAATTGAAAGACTGATGGGCACTCTGTGAAAGGCCTGCGGTTGCTTGGAGGTCAGTAGCCAGTGTTCGGTGTGTGAGAAAAGCAGCATTATCACTGCGCTTTGTGGAGTGGATTACTATAGTGCTGAGTTGTTGTTACTACAAGCACTTTATCCAGCACTTGGGAAGGAAATTATTTAGGTAAATGCAGTAAGGAGGATACAAAAGGAGAGTGGCAGAATCTACATATTTGCTAAGTCCAGCCCTCTTCTATGTATTTTTGCAGTGAGTGTTAGTGAATTATAAATCATGATACAATTGACATGTGGAAACTAAAAAGAAAATCAGTTTACCTCTCATAGTAAAAAATTGACCAAGTGATCTTGTCTTGTCCCTTTTACATCGCCGTTGAAAGGTTTGTTTTTGGTATTCTTTTGTAGAAAGCTCTCAGATATCTGATTAAACCCCTGTGGCAGCTGTCACCTGGGCTATGCATGCACAAATATCATCAGATTATTCTTTTTCTTGGTATAAACAAAGTTCAAGAAATATTTCTGAAATGAATATAATCTTCATTCTGCTCTTCCTACTATCTAAAATTATCTTGCAGAACTCTACTCTGTGAGGTTATTCAAGATTGTTACTTATAAGAAATGTAAGCAATGGAATTTGCCAAAATAAAAAATATTCTAATAAAACATCATGATTTGACTACATAATTATGAAGAAATTGTTAGAGGATTGTTAAACCTGTGGATACTTTTTGGAATAATCGATCATACCCAGTGAGTGCTACATTTTTAAAACATGTTTTTTTCTTTAAATGTTAATTTACCACATCATTTCATACTTATTCATTTATTTAACAAAACTACTGCTAGAATTTTCTAAGTTTTCATAAACACAAAGTTGCCATGGACATCTTTGCACATATATTTTTATATACTTGTCCAATTTTATCTTTTGGGTAAAATTCTAAAATTGAAATTTCAAAGTCATGTGCTTTTAAAATTTTGCTGTACATTTTAAATTGCCTTCCAGAGAGTTTTTACCAGTTTACATTCTTATTAGCTATATATGCAAGTGCACTTCCTCTCTGGCAGCTGAAAATTTGTCTTATTGTCACTTGCCAAATGTCTTTTCAGATATTTATTGCCAAATTTCAAATTTATTCTTCTATAAAGGAATGGTTCATGATTTTTTATTGCAATCTAAAGAGCTTTTTATTTGTTGAGGGTATTTATCTTTCCTTTGAATTATTTATTACAAGGATTTTTCTGAACTTTTTTTGTAGCTTGCATAATGTTTTAAAAAACAATTATGTAGTCATAGGTTTTAATATGTTCCTTTAATTTTTCTGCATCTAATGTCATAGACAATGGTCTTCTCTACTTTAAAATTAAAAAAGAATTTTTTTGCTTATATTTATTTTCTTGGCTTTATATTTTAACCATTTAAGTACATTTTGGTGTAAAGTCTGAAGCAGAGACTTAACTAGGTTTTTATCTTCAAATGCTGAGCAAACTTCTGGTACTATTTATTGAATAACTTCTTGTTTCCTCATTGATTTTTAAATGACAGCTTTGTCATAAATCTCTCTGTACATACTTCCATTGCTATGTCTGTCCTTTCTGGCAGCAGTACTAAATTGTTTTAATTTACTTTTCCTAAAATGTGTATATGTATATGTAGTAGATTTTCTCAACTCATTTCTTTGTAAAAATTTTCTTAGCTATAATTATCGTGCATTAGTTTTCCAGATAAAATTTAGAAGCATTTCAGGATTCCGTGTTCTTCCTCTCCCATCCATTTCTTTTTCTATCTGACATTTTGTTTGGATTTGCATTAAAAGTCTAATTTAATTTTGAATCATCAGATTAATTTTATACAAGTACTTCTCTGCAAAACATTTGTATGAAAAGATTAAAGTAATTGATTCCTTTAAAAATTGATATATGAGAGTATTTTGGTGTTTTGGAAGTGTTTGTGCTGCTGAATGTGAATCCTTTCATGATTTTTGTTAAACTGTCTTGTGAACTAGTTCAGACAGTCAGTGTCATATGCTAAATATCTAAATATATTTATAATGAGGAATTTGAGAAAATATGATAAAATAGATGCCTGTCCCACATCCGTGGAGAAATAATATAGATGAATATAAATGCTCTACAGTTACTATCAGGAAAGTTAAAAATTGTAATCTTTTCCTAGCTCTGTGAAGCCAGTTGGTTGCTTATTCTTAAAATATCATCTTTCCCATAGAGATCGGAGGCTGCTAATAAAATATGTGTGTGAAGGGGTGTCTGGGTGGCACAGTTGGTCTCAGCTCAGGTCATGATCTCAGGGTCAAAAGATGAGCCCCACATTGGGCTGTGCCCTGAGTGCAGAGTCTGCTTGAGACTCTCTCTCCCTCTCCCTCAGCTCCTCCCTGCCCCTCTCTAAAATAAAAATAAATAAATCTTTAAAAAAATAAAATATTTGTGTGAATATTGAGTAAACTGAAAGATTGGACACTGGGTACTACCTACAGAAGATTTCATTGAATAAGTGAGTTCTGAATGGAGTTTCAAAAGAGGGGCCAGGTCACTGTGCATGTGGAGACACTGTGCAGATCAAGGCTGGAACTCTGAAGTTGGCAGTGGCTTGAGATGATGGGAGAGAAGGCAGTGGGAGGAGTCCCAGATGCCATGTGTCTCTCAAAGTACTTAAGCTAAGCCAAGGGGAGGATATGGGTGGCTCTGGACCTCCAGGGCCTAGAATGGTGGCTGGTTCATGGTGGGTGCTCAGTGCCCAGTGAGTGCCAAATGTGTGTAAGAGGAAGGAGAAACCTGAGAGGCGGACTAGACCAAATTGTCTGTGAGGTAGGTGTTGATGGGGTTGAGTATATTTGCAAGCTCTGAAGGTTGTTCTGCTGAGAGAACAGGGGCAGCTCAGCGCTTAAGACGCCTAAATTCTGACAGCAGTATACAAACATTCAGGGTGGGGCTGGGGTGACAGGCAGGGAGTGTAATGGGTGAAGACGGCATCCAGAAAATTTCATGGCATTTCCACCATGGCAAAATGATTGAGTTTTTTTTTTTTTTTTAAAGATTCTATTTATTTATTCGACAGAGATAGAGACAGCCAGCGAGAGAGGGAACACAAGCAGGGGGAGTGGGAGAGGAAGAAGCAGGCTCATAGCGGAGGAGCCTGATATGGGGCTAGATTCCATAACGCGGGGATCATGCCCTAAGCCGAAGGCAGATGCCTAACCGCTGTGCCACCCAGGCGCCCCAAAATGATTTGAGTTTTGAACACGTGTCCTAAAAAATACTGTGCCTTCATCTTAGAAAATGGGTCAGCAAACTATGGCCTGGAGCCCAATCCAGCCCACAGCCATCCTTATAAATAGTTTTATTGGAACACAGCCTCACCTGTCCATTTACATATTATGCGTGGCTGATTTAGTAGTACAAGAACAGAGTTGAGTATTTGAAACAGAGAACAGATGGTTGGCAAAGACTAAAATATTTACTGTCTGGCCCTTTAAGAAGATATTTAATGACCTCTGTCTTAGGACAATGTTTTGAGTGTTTAGTGGTGGCCTTCTGGAAGCGGTAATCGAGTCAGAGGAGTTCGGACAAATTGGTGCATGAATAGTCATGAGAAAGTTTAGACCACATCATTTCCTGTGAAGAAATATACCCCAAATTTTTATGGTGTTGAAGCTCAGTTCCCAAGCCCTTGCCTTGATTGTGTTATTTCTGTCTCCGGTCTACTATGGCCATTTCTGTGGCCAAAAGTCCGCGAAACTGCCTAGAACACCTACTGTCTTTTGAACCTGTCTGACCCAGTGAGTTATCCATAGTTAAGAAATTAGAATCCCAGTGCTAAATACCATGTCAAGACCCCCTTGCGGCCTACCAAGGAGGGCAATTTCTCAGTCTGCCTGTTCAAGTTTTGCCAGCCTGTTTTATATGCTGTGCTCCCCAGGGTAACTGTCCTCTTCAGATCTCGCCACAGTCTTTCCCTCTGTTCCTTGGTGTGTCTTCCATCGTCTTTGCTGCAGTGTCTTTTCTACTGGAAGCGTGTGGTGTCGTGGAATCTGTTTGTCCCAGGGAGAGCCTGCCTCACTCAAGGTGGATGAATGATAAAATATTTGAAAACAACATATTCAGGGCAGTCCAACCATTTTTCAGCCAAATGTCAACCACTGTGTGTGCATTTGGAAAGACATACAGCTAGTTTCTTCACTTACTTTACAAATTCCAACCTTCTAATTTATTTGAAAGGGCTGAGAGAGCAATAAGGAAGCAGCAGAGGTTTTGTGGGAAAGGTGTGTCGAGTCTTTCACATATTCAGGATTAAATGTTAGTTTTTTTGTGAAACATTCAGAAGGTGGTGTTTTGAAAAGCCACTCCAGAGACACAGAAGGAAAGCCAAGGGCAAGACTGAATTCAGCTAAGTGTATACTGAATATACAAGACTGAATATACTGTCTTCATGACAGTAACCACTGTAATCATGTAGGCACAGTCAGCAATTAATTTATGAATTAACTAATTAATCCAGTTGACATTTACTGAAGATACACTATGACTAGACCTACTGTGCTAGGTGCCAGGAATACAAAGATGATTGAGGCTCACTTTCTGCCCTGGAGTAACCCCCAGACTGGAAGGGAGCGATCAGGTGCATGAACACTTGCCATACAAGATGAGAAATGTTACAGCAGATGCATGTTTTCAGATGAAATAGAAGGAAAAGTCTAGAAGGAAGTGGACTGCAATGTGAGAAGGTTGGGGGCAAAAAGAAATAACAACAAAATAGGAAAGGAAAAAAAAAAAGAAATTTGAACTTGATTGGAGAAGACAGTTGACCACACTGTGGAAATCAAGGTCTGACATGAATGGCAAGATGAAATGGAGGATGGGGATGAAGGATTGCACTGGTCGTGATGAGCACGGGGTGATGTGTGGAAGGGTTGGATCACCCTATTGTACACCTGAAACTAATATAACACTGTATGTTAACTATACTGGAATTAAAATTAAAACTTAAAAAAATAAAGAGTAATATAAAGTAATAATAATAAAAAAAAGAAAAATGAATGGCAAAAGGCTGCAGACAACAGAAGCAAGGGCAGCAAAAGTTTCAGACTCAAGAACTGAGATTTCTGTTGTTCAAGAGGGTTTGGTGTTTTACAGCCTAACACTTACTTGAACTGTTACAAATGTGTGTAATATGCCTATATATTACTTATATCCAATAATCTATCATGTTCCATTCTGACTTGTGTAAAGATGTTACAGAATGGGTATTATATTAATTTATAGTAAGATACTTTATGTATACAGCATATATGACAATACTCCTCCTCAATGAACCAAGACTGAGTAAGTGCTAGGAACTTTACTAAGCCCTTCATATTGTTTAGGTTAGTTCTTGCACTTGGTAAGAGTAGTAATACCGGGGGCGCCTGGGTGGCTCAATCGTTAAACGTCTGCCTTCGACTCAGATCATGATCCCAGTGTCCTGGGATCCAGCCCCTCATTGGGCTCCCTGCTCAGCGGGAAGCCTGCTTCTCCCTCTCCTACTCCCCCTGCTTATGTTCCCTGTCTCGCTGTCTCTCTCTCTCTGTCAAAAAAATAAAATCTTAAAAAAAAAAAAAAAAAGAATAGTGATACCGTTTCCCCCCAGACAAGCAGCCTCAGGCCTGCGGAGGTTAGACAGCCTGCCCAAGGTTACCCAGGGGATAAGTGGTACTCACACCCAGGCCTGTCCTCATCTACTGAGTTAGAGGCTCTCTGGAGTAGATCTGAGAGATGAGCTTTTGGTGTTAAGGTGAACCGAAGAGAAACAGATTGACTCCTCCTAAGGGTAAGAGTGAGGACAAGAAAACCGAGTGCCCACAACGGAGGGAGAGAGCAAGGGGGGGGGCAACACGGGCTTCAAAGTCAGAGGTGACTGAGTTCTCGTCCTGGTTGTGTGGCTTCTCAGCCACCCGTCTGCCCTGCTCAGGCCACGTGCCCACTCTGGATGGCCTCGTGGGTCCGGCGGCGGTCAGATCTTCTGCCTTGGTAGTATGGAAAGGACCTGCAGCCATGCTCGACTCTTCACAGGCAACCACAATGATAGCCGCTGCTGCTGCTCTCCCAGCACCCTTATTGCTGGTCTTACTTCGCATTCTGGCCCCCTTCCTCCGCTGTTAACACTATTATTATCGGCAGCAACAGTAACTGGAAGGACTAATGGAATACATCTATGCCAGAAAAAAACTAAAAAACAAACAAACAAAAAAAAACAACACCCAACCCAACCAGAATAGCTGTTTAAGTCCTCAGTTTGATTAATAGCAGTAGTTCTGTGTTCATATCAATGTTTAGTGAGCATTTGCCGTGGCGGGTCTCTGTGCTCGGCAGAATAGAGACTTAAACTACGAATAAGCCATTTTCCCTTTTAACTAGCATATAAACTCATTTGGCCTTCCTGACCACATAGTCTTGATAAGCCATGTGTTCAAGAGAGAGCTCTTCAGGAGCTGAACTGTGAGTGCACATTGAAAGCCGACTCACTTCGAGGAGGAGGCCATGCCCAGCTTTGGAAGGAGAGTCAGAACGTAAATAATTTCATGACAATTTGAAGATTCCATTGTGCATTCTCTGCTTCTCCAGATGACCTCAATTTTCTCATGTCATGTGGTAGGCTTGTCACCTTATGTGCAAGTTCAGAAAGTTATCAGGATACTTTATTTTAGTAAATCTTACACTTTGGCCATTAGACTTTAATTGAGAACCTATGCGAGTTGCTGGGTAAGCAGATGGAGATCCCAGATCCTGTCCTCCACGAGGACAGTCTCAACATAAAAATGTTTTTATAAATCCTTATTAGAGAGGAAGGCCTTTCCAACCACCTTGAAATGGAACCTTCCCCACCCAGTACGAAGAAGACTGACATGTGACATTTTGATACTGCTTTGTTTTACTAAAATAGCAACCTGGCCAAATATACTTTTCAGCACGTTTATTATAGCCACATGTTTATATTTATGGGAGAAGTGGTGCTAATTCCCTAGTATGTTAACAGGTCTTATTCAAATTGTTCTATTTTTACTTTGGAACAAAATTGCTAAAGAAAAACATTTTAAGGCAAGTAGTGATTATAGCACACTTATCAAATTATATATTAAATAAACTTCCTGAACTGAGAAGGAGCATAAACTGAAAAGAAGGTAGTTATCTTAAATTCTATATTGTTTATATAAGATTTCTTCAAATCCATTTTTATGGTAGGATCCTGATTGCTTTCCTGTTTTTGCTAAATTTCTACCTTCTCACTAACAAATAAAAATCCTCTTTTTAATAAATAATAGATGACTTGGGATTCCAGAATGGTTTTCAGAAACCACGGGAAGACCTCCTTACTTTCTTGTAAACAATAAATGTTTGCTGTTTTGTTTTTTTTTTTTTTTTTAATTTGAAAGGTAGTCAAATAGGTGAATGCATAAATCTTGCCAACCCTTGGGCAGTTGTAATTTCCATACCAAAATACATGAGTTTTTACTTGACTATTACTCCACTATACATTAAGTAATAGTGTTACCATAGCAACCTTTGCATCACATTATAACATTTAAATATAAGGTGTTGTGTTTCTTTATAGGAAAAGACAATATACTTGAATTTTTAATGTTTGGTGAAATATAATCACTAGATAGGTAAATAATTTTGTCCAAGGTCAATTGAATGCTTTGGAGGTTATGCAGATTCCCAGCCAAAACTCTGACGTGCGTTCATTTATTTTTTGTCATGTCACCAGGCAATACAGATTTTTTAAAAATAGTACTTGATAAATATCACATAATATTCATTAAATGCCTATAGTTGGCCTTGCAAGGCGAAAAGCAATATTGAACTTGTTCGAGCTATTTATTTATGAGTGGCTAATGCAGTAGTAAGAATTTGAATTTATTTAGCATCACATGATTAATAAAATTTAATAAAGTACATGTCTTATTTTTAAATAACTAGTTGTACAACATGTAGCGTGACTAGTTTTGGTCTCACATATAGTGGGATTAACCGTAGCAGTTTGCTCATACTTGTGAAAGCAAAATTAAATGAGCCATTGAAGTAATCCTGTGGCAGTTCCAGAAAAATGGCGACTAGCTGAAATTATCCAGATTGATTGTTGGTCAGTTTCTTTCTTCAATATGGATGAATATCTCTTGTTGCCAGCGTAGTTCTAGGCCATGAGGCTATCATCACTGTTTATGTAGGCCCCCATATTTGGCTTTTTTCAGTTTTTTATGATGACTTTTCAAAATTATTATCTCAGTGTATACTTTTTATCTCAAAGTAGAATGGATGATCTCACGGCCAATGAATCATTCACAGCTTTTGGGGAATCTCTGAAATAGTCATCAGTGAATGGTAATATAGGACTATGAATCGTAGGGACATAAGATGGAGGGTAACTATGTGCTAGATACCAGCTCTGCTGGACATTTTACATATGTTGTTCCATCTGCTTCTGATAACCCTTAGTAGAGCTTTCATGACTTCCTATTTACAGAGGAGGAAAATAGGGTTTTGAGCCATTGTATAACCAACCCCTAGTCATGATGCTTGTATGCCTCTGAGCTAGGGTTCCGTGTGATCATCTTAACCTCAAAGCCCTCCCTCTTTCCTCAAGAGGTTTGGAATCTACTTCTGACTTGTTACAATGTGCAGTACACATTCTGAGTAGAAATAAAAAGCATTGACCAAAAGTGCCTAAAAGAAAATCTTTGCTAAATGATAATTTCAATAATTTACATTTCTTTGCAGCACAATGACAATCTGTTAAGTCCCTGATTATGAAAGTTATCCTTGCCATCTTATCTAAGTTTCCAGAGTTCTCTTTTGTTGAAACCAAGTGTAAGACAGAACTCAAAATAAATTATAAAGGTGCATTCCTAGACCTTCAGCTATTGGGAATAGCTACTGTCCAAAGACTGACCTTCAGTTTTGAGCTTTGAAGTTCAAAAGTGGACAGGTGGAAATACTGTGTTCTTCATTGCCCTTTGGTGTGAGATATATTCTGGGTTGCCGAGTAAGTGCCAACAGCAGCAAAATTATCGCCCCCTCCTGCTACTATAGTAAGTCAGCAATGGCCCTTCTGTGGTCAAAATGGCAAATTCAGCAGCAGCTATTCGACAGGGATTTGCAAAAACTTCCCCATGGCTGTTAGGAATCTTGTTCAGCAGTGTCTTTGAAAACCCGATTCTGGGCAGAATTCACTATGTAGCAATGACCTCAATTGCAATTTAAAAAAAAAAAAAGAATGTGTTTAAAACAAATATAATTGGTAATTTTGCTCGATGTGTATTTTGCACTTAGTACTGCAAAATCTATTAGGTACCTATACAAATATCCAGCATTCATAAGTTTTATAGTGGTTCAGAATTTTATTTCCATATTAACGTGAAGCCTTCCAACATTCCTGGCTTTATAGAGTCAGTTCGCCATACAAAGCCACTATACATCACTTAGGTTTGTGATGAAAGAATGGAATTGCAGCTGTGTGAGTCCTAGAATACCCAAACATGAATTAGACTCACAAGCATTTGGCAATAGTTCAGAAAAGGAGCTTAATCTGGTTTCATCTGAGACTGCTTTTCTCTGTTCTACAACATCCCCCCAAGATGTTGTGTCTGATATCGGATCACAACGTAATGGGAGTGACGCAAAATCAGAGAAAGCTCTAAGAAACCAGGGGCACATTTGCTTTTCCCCAGAGATGATTTTTTCTCCTACTTCTTTTTTCCCCCCCCTCTCTCCCAGATTCCAACTCTGAAATTCAAGGTCATTCACCTATTAGATGAATTAATTATAAGCCAAAAAGCAGCATTCATCGTACTCTGATCTCACTCATATCTATAATTAAGGGTAAATATAATCTTCCTTTTTAGAAATGTACCACCCACCCATTACATTTAAAGTGCTGACTGAAATGAAATAATAGTTCAGAGCAAGATGATTTTAGTTTAACAAGAAAAAAGTTGATAATTTAAGCTCGAAGCAGTGAGTTCTATTTTTGATTACCATTCAGTTATAAATCTAATTTGAGATATATGCTGCTTTTCTGTTACTCAAGTTTAATTCATGGTTTGCATTCTTGGTTGCATAAGCAAAGTTCAGTGGTTGATCAAGGATGTTAAAAAGCTCGCCGCCCCCCCCCCCAAGGAATTGGGGCAGGGGTTGAGAAAGTGTTAGACTGAGACCCAGATCTGATGTAAAACAAACAAAAAAGTTTAATGGAAAGGGACCCTCCCAGAGAATGCTGCATTTGGCTTATGAGGGGCTCTGGTGGGACTGTCTGGGGAAGGATTGGTTGTTGGGGGGGCTGGACCCCAAAATATTTAAACCCAATTAACAAAGTCAGCAAATTCTATTTTTTGGTTAGGGTATTTTAAGTCTTGAGATTGTTCGTCTTTCAAAGAAAGTAAGGAGTGAAGAAGGGGAAGGGCTCATCTCATCACATTGCAGACAGTTAAACAAAATGCTAAACTATGGGTTTAAGATTTACAGGTTAGCTGTGCGAGATGCCACATCTTGCTTCCAGTGTTTCCTGGCAGACTCGGGCAGCTCTGTACTGCGACCCAGCATAACCGCAGAGCATGAGTTTGCACAATGCGAAAACCCTGAAATCTTTACAATCTTATTTAAGGCAAAGACGAACTGGCCCATTTTGAAAGTAGACTTTAGCTTCCAAACAACTTTTATTAAGCAAAAATTTGTCTTTATATGTATGTCTATATTCATGTAGGTGAATTCATATGTAAATGAATGCCTTATCCATTTTGTGCCATATTCAGTTTACCCTATTAAATGGACGCCATTAACTTTCTAAGTTCATAAACTCAGGTTTTGTAGCCAGTGGAAATTTTTTTTTTCTCTTTCTCATTGCTAAAGAGAGTTAAATGTGTGACGTAAAGACTAAACAATAGTAAATGGTTATTGTTCATTTTACAAGTATACTCTACAATAGGAACACATATATTTTTATCTTAATTTTCCCTAGGGGGGTGATTAGGGCCCCTTAAGTATGAGGAAATGCTTATTTTTGTTGCTTTAGAAGAATGATTCTATTGTCTGAGAGAAAAAGAAAAAGGAACAAACAGGTCTAAAAAGAAAGAAACAGGAATATGCTTTGTGAAATAAAGAAAAAAAAAAGATTAGCATGAGCCTCTACATGTTTGGAAGTGCTATCTGGTCTTAGTCCTCTGTCACTACCCATAGTTCATGTGGCTGCACATGCAAGGGTTGGGTGCATGATTTATTTACAACTGGCCCGTGAAATGATTTTCTTTTAAATTAACAACAGTAAGGTCAGCCACAGCCAGGGAGCGATCTTCTCGTTATCATTTTACATTTTTCACAGCTCTCTCGTGAATGCTGCTAAAACACAGTATAGCAAGCTTGTTTGTTTTTATGTTGACCTATTGAATACATCTACTTTTTTGGGAGTGGAAACCTTTGCCACCAGGACCAACAAGAATTAAGCAATGGTTAAGCTCATTAAGGAGATGAGCAAGAATTTCAACATATCTGCTTAGTCCTTGTTTGAATATTTTATATTATTTGAGAAGAAGATAAATGAAGAAAGAGGAGTAATGCCTATCTAAAATACAAAGTTTTCATTAATGTCATCTTCAAACTCCTCTTCTCCTGAAAGGAAGGCTTATTTGTGAATTTACCAGACTGTGAGGAGGTTGTGATTTAAATCATTCACAGCTTTTCTTGATGGAAATTTCAAGGAAAATTTGGGCTTAAATACAGATTTTGTTAATAAGATTTACCAAGAGTGGAATTTCAGGTGGAGATTCTAAAATTGTTGAATGCCACTTATAAAATGATAAATCATTTGATGTTAAGCTGTTGGATTCCTGATTTATAGAAAACTATTACAATGAGCTCCATATTTTAGTTTGTCATTGGGTAGCATTTGGCTATCTTTCTTAACTTCGGAAGAGGCAGTAATTGAGCATGCGGATGTCAGATTTTTATCTGGTAAATAATTTGGCTTTATCTGGGATTGATGTGGCAAATGTGAAGATACTTGCCATGAGTTTTTGCTCAAAGTGAGCCTCAAACCTAAAATCTCATCCTTGAAGTTTCATTTTAAAGTAATGTTTGTTATGTATCCCTTGGAAAAGTCTGAAGCTGGAATCGGTGAAGGCAAGCTTGTCAGTAGCTGATTAGTCCTTTATATATTACTCATCCAGCACTCAAAAAATCCCTTGGAATAGAGAGGTTCTCTTTATGATATTTAGCTATATGGCACTGGAAAGAGGAGGTTTGAATTTTTGATTTTCCAGCTTATGGGTCATATTTGACCAACTGCTTTCACTAGAAGACATGCCACTTTGTTGAGCTATTTAGGAATCAAAAAGACTGTCTTAATTTAAAACAAGGACTCTTTGTTTTAGTTGGTGACTGCCTTGTGAAATTTTTCAGTTCTCAGCGGGTTAACCAGGGAACAGGGGCAGAGTCATAATTGGCCTATTTAGAGTATTTTGCATGTGAATAGTGTGTTAGTGAAGCATCCCTAAGTCTGTTGTGAGTGACATGGTGATTAGAATTTAGATTAGGGAAAACACATTCTGTACTTTATCAAGGACAGTAATTAGTTCAGTCAGTAAAAGTTGATTACAAGTAACGATAAAGTTAGATTTTTAGTACTTAATTTTAAAATTTCTTTATTAAACAGCAAATTTGTTCTTAATATAAATGGTAGTATCTACACTTGTTTTCTTGCATATCTGACTAATTAAAAGAACAATGTGTTCAATGCAGAGTATAATCAGGCGATTTATATATTATGGGTAAGTTTTTATGTAGTTTTTAGAAAATGTAATATTTATTACATAATCTTTCGTGTGTCATCATTTTCGAAAGTTTAGTTAATTTATCACACTGTGGTAAGTTATGATATTTGTGAAAGTTTTCTAGTGCTCAGGTAAATGTTTAATCTGCGGGGATGTGTTTTAGCTTCCAGTAGTCCTCAAGAGGGCATTCTAATGTCCTTTAATTTGCTCCTGTTAGCTGAGAATGCCTCCTATTTCTATGATTTTGGAAGTTCGCGTGTGATTTGAATTTCCTCCCGGTTCCGCTGGCATTTTCTCTTCTGTGGGTGCTGTGTAAATCCGTGGAGGCTAATGCTGTACCGATGGAGAAAGGCAGAGTCCTCAGTGGAGTGCAGCATTCCACACTCACCCCCAATGTGAGCAGCCAGGGGAAGATGTGCGTGCATCCGAAAAATCAGATTCTTCTTGGGTTCTTGTGAAGGAAGGACACGAATAGTTTCCAGATAGGAGCCTAAGTGTAGATTAAAAAATAAAAAAAAAAAAAAAAACCAAACCACGAGTCTTACATAAATGCCCTCTTCTTTAAAAAATTAAAATGTGAGTCATCTTAAGATGAAAATACTGTTCAAAGAGAATCACCTTCCACCTTCCTCTTAAAAGCAAATAATTAAAAAAAAAATCACAAACTTTGAGCTCGCTTCGTAGCCTGCTTTCCTTTTTGTTTGGTTGTGTTGTAATTGTTGCAGCTTACCAGATGCTGTTTTGTTTATTGCGTTGGTTTAAGTACTAACAATCAGTTGGGGGGTGGTGAATGTGAAAAACTAACCTTCTATGTTTGTTTTCCCTTTTTAACCTTTTAGCAGAGTCTCCTTGGAGGTGACATGGATATGGGCACCCCAGGAACCCTGTCGCCCACCAAACCTGGCTCCCAGTATTATCAGTATTCTAGCAATAACCCCCGAAGGAGGCCTCTTCACAGTAGTGCCATGGGTAAGGTATTCCTCCGTTTGAATGCCCGAGCGATTATCAGTAGTCTTTTTCTTTCTTCCTCTCTCTTTTAATACCACCCTTCTCGCCCTACCCTCACCCCACCCTCCAAAACCATAAAATTTTCCTCAAATGTCAGGCTCGTGACCACCCCTCCCCAGTAGTGCATTGGATGGGTATGTTAACAACTTCTAGTAGCAAGAGAACTATTTTGGTGTATGCTTATTTCTTGTTTTCTCTTGGCTGCCCATATAAGGCAACTTTTAAAAAAAATCAAAGCTTAAAAAAAAAGTTAAATATCTTGATTTTTATGAAAAAGGCAGAATTTGATGTCTGCCAGAATAAAATAAGATAGCGGTACTGACATTTTGCTAAGGTAACGATTTAAGAAAATCTGGTCTAATCTAAATGGCTTCGTGGTGTGATCTGTGTTCGTTAGGAAAATGGGCATGCGGGGACCTCACCGCCTCTTCCTTTTCTTTCAGAGGTGCAGACAAAGAAAGTTCGAAAAGTTCCTCCAGGTTTGCCGTCTTCAGTAAGTACTGCTTGTTTCTGCTTTCGTATATTGTTTATTTTGTTCTGTTTCGTGTTGATGCGAGGGAGCGGGGAGTCACGAGGTGCCACGCACCAGAGCAGCACATTTATCTAGAATGTGTATGAGGTAGGACTGGCCTGCACGTGCAGCCACCTGACCCACACTGGAGTGATTAATTGTGTATCCTGGAAGGCTGGGTGGTTGCGTTGACATTCAGCAGGTTAAGCTCGGAAGAGAGCCTTGAAAAGGTGCCTGAAGTTCCAGGAGTTTTACCTGTACAGGGCTTCCGAGAGAATGAGTATTAGTTTCATCTGTTGGTTAAATTCTTTGTCGGTATTATGATGATTTATGGATTTGCATGCGAAAGGAGATTTGTGGAGAGGATTTAGGAAAAATTTACATGGGTTTCAGCCCAGAGTGCAGAGAGAATGTCTCTATTTTCTAGAGAGGTGACTGAAGAAAAGCTTCAAAGGTAGCCGCATCAGTAGCCATTTGTGTCTGGAATACCAGGTGACAACCAGAGGAAACAGCTGTAACCAAGAGCATTCTGGGTCTTTTTAATACCTGGAGCTGTATTCAGGCGCTGCTGAGGTCGCTCCAGTCCCCAACCTAGCAAAAGGCGGTTGTGATCACAACTAAATAAGATAGCTTTATTTTCAGTTCTTACATATATTTTCAAATCGGAGTTCCTAGATGGTTTTATTTGATTTTGTTTAGAACCAGTCTTCTCCTACTGATTTCCTCCTTACGTAGAATAAAAAATATGAGCTCCTCTCTTCTTTTTTTCCCCTTCTTCCTTCCTTGCTGTGATATAGATACAGGTACAGATGCACAGTTTTGATTTAATGTAATTCTGTGTTCTGTAGGACTCTAGTATTCTTTGAAAAGAATGCTAATGAGCCCTATTGTAAGTTCTTCTCCTCTAAAATAAAATGATATTTGGGTTTCTGAACATATATTACTAATCAATGCTCGTATATTAGTTTTACTTCATTTTTAATAAATTAGGAGAATAATAGGTTTTGCAAATGTGCTAAGATTAGATTAACCCAAACACCTGTGTATTTGACTTGATTTCAGTTCAGCTCATCCAAAAAATTATTAAGTGAATATATCAGAGTGAGTCTTTATCAGGGAAAAAAACACAAATTTTGTATGCTGATTATCATAGACTTGGTAATGTTGAAGAAGCATCACAAAATTATCCATAAATATAGAAAAATATTGTGTAAATAAAACTGCCAATGGCGTATAAAATAGTCACTTTGGACTACCAGTAAGTCACTTAAAAATGTACTGAGTGGTTTATTTTTTAAATTTCTTTGCTCTATTGAAATTGACTAGTATCCCCTCAGGTTTTTATAAGCATATTTTAAGCTTGAAGTTTGTGGTGGATTTAATGTAGATGAAACTTTAGCTTTTAATAGCTTTTATGACAACTTCAAATGATATAGTCCTCACAGCTGTTTACATTTTAAACATGCCTGAACCTAATACGGACAGTATTAAATACAATAAGTGGACCTTTGACTCTTGTGAAATGATAGAATAGTTGTGTGCCATAAAAGCCATGGAAAACTTAAAGCTATAGAACCTTATTTATGCCTCAGTGTCAAATAAACTTTGTTTTATCCAATGCTAAAATTATGCAGAAATCTACACAATTTCTAAGGAGTGCTTTGGTGTGGCATTAGATATTATCTATCTGCTTAATCATCATTGTCAACAATAATTTCTCCTACTTCATTGTAAATTTTTAAATACTTCCCTAGAGCTAACTGGCCACTACAGAAGATTTCATTGATATAGTTTTTTCTTTGCTATTTGGACAGTTCCTGTGCTGTTGATATGTTGTCAGGTGTTTGGAAATACGAAAGTATCTTTCCTTCCCAGTAGATCTGGAATTGGAAATTTAGTTTGTATTATTTAATTTTTGGCTTTTGATGGTCAGTTCAGGATTTACTCTTCTTAGAGAATTTATCTTGGCTAAATGTTTTAAGGGTCCTTAAGGAACATTTTTGTAAACAGCCTCTTTTTGGAGAGAGGAGGAGGAAAATTCAATTGAAATGGAAATTTTATCCTTGTTACTTTTGTTTGTTTATTTCTTCTTTCTTAAGCAAAAAAGAGTAACTTGGTTTGGTCGATTTTAGAATCCAATCGTCTATTTATTTTTACTACTTTGAAAAAAATCTCAGCTCTGTTTTAATCACAATTTAACTTAGCTTATATTAGCTTTGTTGTATGTATTGGATTGCTTATTATTTGCAACAAGATCCACATGCCTTACTAATGCACAAAATATCTTTTTTAATTCGATCTAAAGAGAGGGTATGCAATAGTCACTGTAGCACGTTTGCCCCAGTATACCCATATTTTCATGTTTTTAGACCTCTGCCATGTTTATTCTTTTTTCAAGCTCAAATAAAAATTATGAATATAAATCCGATAAGAGATACTTCCTAAAACTTGCTTCAGTATGTGTGAATAGTTTTATTACACATAATAAGAAATTGGGACTAATAAAAGATTTCCTTTGGAGTGATTATGACTAGATAAAGACATTTATATGTTTTCTTCGATACATATTTACCGTGATAAATAGTAATAAATCTGTCACAATCTGTTGTGTCAACTCACTTTTTTTTTTTTTCCTTTTCGACATGGGCCCTTTCTTGTCCTTAACCTAAAACAAAGAAAATTTGAACTGTAACATCTGTAATCAGATATTATTTATGGCATTACCGGAATACAGAGGTTGGACCTCTTTTGTCGCCATTAGGCTGGATCTTCACAGGAAATGAGAGCGAGGGGCTTGCCTGGCCCTATTTTTGAAAATACTGCAGCATCTGTGGGAGAGAGGAAACGTAAGGCTGGCCCAACATCATGCCATGGATCTGGCAGGATCCTCGAATGTGTTTGTGCTGTGCACTGCCTCTAAGAGACCTCGAGTCACTGTGGAAGCGTGGCAGTGATAGGATGGTGAAAGAACCATCTTGAGGGGTCGCCTTGCACAGGCGCAGTGGAGGCAGGGAAGTCTGTCCCCCTGGACCACAGAGGCCTATAGTTAGGGCTAGGGTGTTGTTTCTTTAAAGGAAAGGCTGTGTGAAATGACAACTCTCTAATTGCCCACAAGAGCCCTGCTTAGTACTGCAGAACATTTTCGTGTTCTCCCTTCAGATTGTTGTATGTTCTTTTCAGTCACATACCAGGTTCTTGTAGCCCTCATCTTTTGATGAGAGTTTAATACTAACACTTTGGTTTTTGTTGGTGCCAGAATTTATTTCACCTGTCTCATTTCTTGGATCTGCACGTGAACTTCTGGTTTGATTTCTATGTCTTAGATTTCTTTTTTAAATCCTAGATCTTAAACTTAACGTTTTTCAACTTTACTGCTCTTTCCAGCAGATTTCTTCTCTTTGTATAGCCGAATCGTCATACATATTGAATCCTGAACTCATGCAGAGAAAAATATACCCATTAAATCACATATTTGGGGAAAATGATCCATAATTCTTAGAAATTTATGTGGCGACATTAAAATCTAGAAAACAAAAAATTTTCACATTGTGCTGTTTTAAAATATTTTTTCCGAACACACATAAAAAAGCACAAAGACATGGTCTTTCGGGAACTTTATTATGCCCACCAATATGGAAACACATAAAACCTCCATATTCTTATAATTTGAATGTGAAATGATATACCTTTAACCAGAAACTATTAACAATGATGACCATTCTACTTGGAGCGTGGGTGGAATTTGTCTTCACTTCGAATTGAGTTTTGAAACTTCAGTGACAGTCTCACTGTCTTCCCCATTCGGAATCCCTGGAACTTCAGATTTCTCTGGAAGTAAGAAGTTTTCTCCTTAGAAAAAGTTTTTGACCTGTCTTATCACCAGTGATTTTTCCAAGCTGAACTTTTCAGTAAAGTCTATTTTTTTTATGTTAAATTACAGTTGTTTTATCTTTCTTTGCTTGTTGTTTTCAAAAATCACATAGATCTGGCAAGCTTTGTACTAGGTGGTCAGAGACAATTTTGGATACATGGATCCTAAGGACAACAATCTCTATGATAGTAAAGATTCTGAAATAAGATTTGGGCACTCCAAGAAACTTTGAGATGAGTTAATCATTAGGTGGACTTGAAAAATAAAAATTCAATGCGTATGAGATACCAGCTTTACCAATTTTCTTAATAGAAGAATTCTTAAAGAAAATAAAATCTTTAAGTTTAGATGAGACTTTCTTTTACAGAAGTGAGTATTAGGAAAAAGTTAGATAATGTTGATGGCATTAAGTGTTCTGTGCTTTTACATTATATAAAAAACCTTCATATTTGAAGGTTTCAAAAATGATCTAGAGTTCATACCTTAAAATATTTTTAGAAAAAAAACTTTTTTCTCAAATGCTTGAGGAAATCACAATATAAAAGAGAAGTTGGTAATCATTTTTTTTCCTTCTTAGAGGCTCAGAATTATATATGATTGAAAACCTCAGTACTTAAAATACATCATTTCCCCCATCACTTTGAAATTGATCATAAATCACAGTGATGCTATTACATGTCAGCAAAATTTTGAGGGATAATACAACTTTTGTTTAAATAAAATTTATATTAATTTTAAAATGAACTAAGTGTCAGCCACCTCGACACCATCCTTTGTAGGAAATTCTAGGGTAGCCAATAATGTGATAAGAAATAAAAGGAGGGGCCTCATCAATGTTCATTCCTAGAGAGGTAGATCCTTTGTGAAAAAGCATAACTATAGGTATTTACATTAAAATCTTTGGGTAGCTCACAATAGTTAACTTTAAACTTAGTGTGCCCATTCTCCAACTAAAGATATTGAAATATGAAGTTTGGCTATTAAAATTATGCTTACTAGTTATGAAAATGTATAGATAGAAAAGAGATGGAGTACAATGCAATTAAATCATCCCCAATTGGACAAAAGTATTATTCACACAATTTACTCAGAATAGGTAACATGACACTAGGGAGCACCTTGAAAGTTGAGAAAATGTTCATCACAGAGAACATATATTTTTATGCAGTTAATACTGAATTTACTAAACCAAAGGCTTCAGAAGTTCAGCATATACACTCTTTCTTTGAAAGCCAATCTTATCGTCTCCATTGCAGTTAAAGGCCATGGACATTATGCTTTTTTCATGAATTGCTGGTTATGACACAAGTATAGGAGAATCTCTAAATTTAAAGTTTTTATTGGGGGTTCTTAGTGTATTAACAATATTTCAAAAAGCAGATGAGAGTCATACAAATATACAGCATATGTACCATCAGGCATTCCAGTCTCTCAGGGGGTTGCTACAAGATTTCTATATCTTTGTTTGGAATTTTGGAATAATGAAATCTCTCTTCCATCATCCTCTCTGTTATGAAATCTATTCCTGCACCCCTTAAAAGGGTGACTTCTGGTGTGTATATTTTAAATATAAAGTGGGAAGAAATGTAAAGGAGAAGAAAAACACAAAAGTCAACTATAGAAGAAAGCTTTGCGTATTTATGAGCTCCTCTGGGATTATCTTTACAAATGAAAAGGATGAATGTGTCAAACACTCAAATGAGACACAGCCACCTAGTTTCCTCCTCAGTAGAGATGCCTTCCAGGCCCCCTTTGTCTGATTATTCTACTAAGCAAGCTCTTACAAGATGGTATGCATGATATCTATTCCCCACACCCCCATGTGTATTTTTATTTTTAACCAAGTTTTCGATATTTCACCTGCTGAGATTTATCAGGACTCTTGTTAAGGTTTCAACAACTGGAACAATAGTATTTAGTATAAAACTTGCGTCATTTATTGAAAAAGGAGAAATACATTTCAGGAAACTGTTATTTGGAACCTTATTGTATCGCTTGCACTGAAGAGTATATTTTGGTGTGAAGTCTTGGACTCTGAGTGGTTTAGTTATTAAGTCCAAGGAGCTGCTGTAAGGCTGCTTTACCTAGAGAGAGAATTGTAACAGGCTTGCATACCTTCTGAAATTATAAAAACTCGTTTTGCAGCGTGTGGATTGTGAGTTTATTTTATGTTTGTGGAATAATATAGATGCTTGGCAATATTTGGTCGGGTACCATTTTTTAAACTTCCGATATTTCATATATTGAACCATTCGTTTTATTTTCTAACATACGGAAATTTTCTCATTTTTTTCCCTCGATCACTGACGACTTCTGCATTTTCAAGATGTGTTTTCCTGATTTCAAACAATAATAAAGTTTTTGTTTGAAAGTCATAAATCAAAATCAGGTAGAACTCGGAGGACTAAGTAGGATTCTCTCAGAATATGTAGCAATAACCCTAAAAGGAATGAAGAGTCTCTTCAAAAATAGCAAAGTTGTATTTTCTTAAGGCAGATTAAATTCTGTCAGGCTGTTGACAGACACTTGCTTTGTTTTGTTTTTTAAATAAATTGCACTGAATTCTTAAACTGAGCATAAAGTCACATTTCCAAGCACTAGCATGAGATTCTCAGCCTTGATCTCAACTGTCCCAGGGTGTATTTGTGTACTGGAGTGTGCTCTTTTTAAAAAGGAATAAAAGAATGCAGCGCAAAATTTGTAGTTTTAAATACTCAATTATTTTATCTCAAAACAGCAGCACGTGAATGATTCCGATTTTTTTTTTTTTGTAGTTGCAGCTGCGCGTAGGTACAGAGCTCTGTGAGTTTCATGCTTTGCTTGAGCTTATGCTCCCTCTTCAGAGAAACTAAGGTAGTGCAGAAGAGTCTGCATTTTGTAGGATTTCAAGGTTGAAAAAATGATTTAAGTTTTGGTGAGAAGCGCAGATTTCCATTCTGAAAGAATGTGCAAATTCGAATTTGAAAAGGACATTTTTAGAATTATATTCAAGTCGTGCGGCGACAGCCACTATCGTCTTTCTAGTCTAACTTTGTCATCTGAGGAATTAATCAGTCCTAAATATGCTACTAAGGTTGAAACTCGATATATAAGCGTTTACTTCTAGAGTAATGAGAGGAGGACCTGGACGTGTATTCAGTGTCACTAGATTCAGTTTGAGTGTTCAGTGGAACAGAAGGAGGGGCATTTCTTAGTAAGGCCCCCTTGGTAGCAAAGCGTAAAGAAATGCTTTCGTGTGTTGCTGCGAGTCAGTAGTGTTTGCAATGATGGTGATTAAAAGGCATTTCCTTTGTGAAACATGGACTCATATTAGAAAGACTTAGTGTTCTCCGAAAAATGACCCTTGTGGTATATTCCTCACACACATACAGAAACTGTCACTGTTACCACTTGCTGTTACCATCTAGGGATTTTTTTTTTTTTTCTAAAAAAAAAATGCTGTTTTGGAGCAATTATTTTGATACCATCTGAGAAAAGAGTGTCTGTCCACAGCAGCCTCCTCATCCCCAGCCTATATCATTCTAAATATGCCTCCTGGATTACACTTATTAAGAATAGTGTAATGGCTTTCATTGTACCGATTGGCAAAGTCTGTCATTCTATCATTAGCTGCCATGAGGAAGCAGTTTCCAGTAGGTGGCTGATTCTTCGCGTTAATGTTTTCAAGTAACCCTGTTTGGGGAATTCAGTTGTTTCACAGGTGCTCAGGTGTATTAACCTAGGGTACAATAATATTTTCTGGCTTGCTCATTATGAAACGAACTTGAAGTACAAAATAATTCAATAATAAGTGGGGTATAAAAACTCAAGTTTTATCGTAGGTAAGTCTAATAACTTAAGAGGTTAACAGATGAGATAAAAAATAAAATGTGTCTACGGGTATAGCAGTAGTCAACTCCTTTCTCATAGCTACTGAAGCTGAGGTTTTAAAAGAAGTTTCCTGGCCTGGCAATTAAGACTTGTTGAATCAGTTTGAAATTTGTAAGCCATTAAGCTAAATAGAAAATCAGTCTGTTTCTGTAACTGTTGTACTGTTTGAAAGTATTGTTATGTCATAAAAAGGTACAAATTCTGCCATTTAATACTGAAGCATATGCTTCACGAGTGAAATGTTATTGCCAAAACCTGTGGGTTCCTCATAGAGTGCCTCGATACGAATTTTATTTTTAGGTATATACAACACATTGCGACATATCATCTGCAGCTTAATTGATAGGGTTGGGCAAAAGAAAAATGGAATTCAGCATTTTTATTATGGGCATATATGGTTGGAATTATGAAATTCAAATCCCTGTAAGTAATTATTCTACAAACAATGCTGTTTTGTTTTCCCTTTAATAAATTACACCAACAACCTGGCTGTTAAGTGGAACCCTATAATAAACTGGGAGATCCAGGTGGGAGGGAGAAGAAAGCATGTTTTCAGAAGTTTTCATTCATTCACTCATTTCTTTCTTCATTTATACTCTTTCAAAGCAATATTGTTCAACTAACCAAAAAACTAGACACACCAAGTAACACTGAACATTTCTTTCTCTTCAGTGTCCTCTTTCTTTAAATCGTGAAGCTTCACCGCTAAGGTCCTTCCTGTTTAAGGAAGTTCTGCGTGTTCTGTCACTTACATCCCCAATTGGTGGGGATGACCTTAGCATTTTAAAGAGCATGAAGTCTGGCCTTTTGAGAAGGCTGAGCATTCAAAAAATCAAATAATGCACACAGTGAAACACAGGGACTTCCTGTCCTTCAGGCTTGTTTTGGAGATGCTGAGTCCCCTTACCCACTGTAACCACCTTGAAATGGATAAGGATCTTTTTTGTCCCATAGAGGCTAAATTCACTGCCTTGCACATTTCTTTGAAAGAGATTTCCAATGAATGAGTATAGTACTAAAAGTGGGGTAGTGAGATGGAAATAACACAGCACTAGAAATCAAGAGCTCTTCCTAATTAAATGTCCGGTATCCTCTCCTAACTCACCTCGTGACCCTGGTTGGGTCACAAACCTATTTCATGGTCTACAAGATAGGTGTGAGTAGCACCTGCTTCAGGAGGTGACGTTGATGTACTCACGACAAACCCTTACCATAGTGTTTATCCTGTGCCAGGAACTGAGCACTTTGCATCTAATAAATCATGTAACTCCGACAAAATCCTATGAGATGGGATATCCTACTCTTCATTCATGGCTAAAGAAACTAGACGCAGAGAGGTGAAGACGCATGCCTGAGGCCACACAGCTAGTAAATGGCAGAGCTGGGCTTGAGGCCTGGGCAGTCTGTCTGCAAGGCTTATCCCTCTTTAATCATGATACTCTGCTGCCTGTGGCTCTTCAGAGCTTTGCTGGAACAAAAGGCTCTCCACAACCTGCTTGTTGTCTGCATATTAAGTATTTGCCAATCTGGAATAAATTAAATATTCAAAAGTTCACCTCACAGTAGAATGACCCTCTGTACCTCTAAGGTGTTCCCAAGCAGACCCCTTAGAGAGACTAAACCATTCAGTATAGCATTTCTGCAACAGAGACAGTATGACCTAGTGGTTAAGAGCATGGAATCTACTGGGCTTTTAGTTGGCTGTGCCACTTACTAGCCACATGACCTTGGGCACATGATATAATAGCCTTGAAGTCTTCCCTTAAAAATGGGGAAAATATACATTCCTCCTAAGGATATTGGGAGAAATAAATAAATGACAAAATATATATAACATGCTCAGCATAGTCCCAACACACTGTAAATATCTAAGAAATGATACCCTCTAATGGCAATAATAATAAGGCCCTGGCAATGTTAACATCAACAGCAAGGTAGCTACCTTTCTTCTAGCACTTGGGAAAAATTTAACACGCAGCTTAGACTGGAGTAGTTAGCTGCTGAGCAGAAGACAGGGTCTCAACTGCATGTGGAAGAATTCTACCTAATGGAGGTCACTGTTTTTTTCTGAAACTACAAAATACTGCCAGCACTTTTTGTATGTCTTTGTCCTTGCAGGAGTGTCTCTATTAGGCCAAGACACCTAGTTAGCTGTTTCAATCATTAGACTTATCGCTCTACAAAGTTTGTGTTGGAGGTATGTACTCCATCTTTTTTCTTTTGAAATGGGACATCAGGCCAAGATGACAGAGCGCCTCATAATATGATTCTCTCTGCCAGTAATTTGTTTATGCCTGAATTAGCCCTGCCTCTGAGCGATAAGGAGATACATGCTTCTTCTTTCATCTTCTATCAGTCTTACTCTGTAATTGGCCAGAAGTGGGTCCTCCCGAGTGATGCACCACCTTTGTAGGGCTGGCTCTGGGCCCCAGGAAAAGAGGTTAGGCCTGGGGTTTTTACTTCATCTGGCAAGACGAAGATGTGTTGAGTAGGTGGGAGTGTGTGGCACTTTGTTTCGCTTCTAAAGTAAAACAGAGTTCGATTTGTTTAGGACTATTTAGGTAAATTTCTAACATGAAACAGGACTATTTATACAGATGTTTTAAGGTAAAGTCAAAGAATTGCTGGATTCTGGCCTTTGCCACATTGTAATGTGGGTTTTTTTTTTTCTCAGTGCTCTTGCTGAATTCATAAAAGAAAACTTGTTTTTGCTTGTCAGCTAAGGGAAACTTAGAACAATTTTTTTTTTTTATAAGGGCTGATTAGTGAACTCTTGCATTGAAAGAAAAAAACATCTGCCAAAGGGGGTGGGGGAGAGAGAGCACGGTGTCTCCATTCCACAACGAATGACTTTCCCCAGCCAGTTTTCATTGACAGAAAAGCCAAGCAGCACATTAGACTCCTCAGGAAAGGTCCTTCTAGCTGGACCCTTGCCTCGGGTCCCCGGACAGGACCGAGGCTCGGGTTCACAGAGACAGACACTTTCTCTGGGAAACTGGGTAAGATCCGATGAAGGCACCCCTCATTTGTAGTCATTGCCACCTTGTGGATTACAAAGGATATTGGTTTTCATCAAAGTTCCATTTCAGTTTGGCTTTTGATGGCAAGTACACTTTGGCAGTGGATTGCTGCGTTCCTCCCCAAAAGGATCCCCGTTTGTTCAGCAACACCTCTTCTCCACTCACAGTTCATTTATGATTCTGATGAGAGTGTTTTTTCAGGAAACACACATTTCACTTTTTGACCTAGGAGCATCTGTTAGAATTTTTTTTTTAATACTACTTTGGCATTCTGAAAGTGTTAATGTCTTTCATATCTGTTTAATGCTATTTAGGGATATTTATGATCACCTCTTGGTTACTCAGGGTAAAGTGTGTCGCAATTTTTTTTAAACAGACAGGAAAGCATTCACATGAGGAAACAGATTGCTTTAAACATGTGCTTCCTGTGACAGTAAAAAGAACAAATTAGATTTAACACTGTGTAATGAATGCATAAATGTGTACATTTAAGCTTTTAAAAGCTTTATGTTCAGTTCTGGTCACAACAAAAATTGAGTCACCTGTAAAAATAAAGAGGACTGGGTTACTCTCAGATTCCTGAAATGCCCAGAAATTGAGATCCTTCACCTGATGATGCCTCATTGGAATCATAAAAGGCACGCTGTGTAAATGCTGGAGGGAGTGAGAGCATCACAGGGCACATGGAGAGGTTAAGCCAGGTTAGACTCTGATTCTACACATTTAGCGAAGAAATCAGAACATGTTGGGGGACGGGGGGTGGGGGGCAGGGGAGAGGATTTTACTACCATCGTCCTCTCTCTCTGAGAATCAAGGAAAAAATTCCATTCTTTGGAACCCCAAGTATTCCTCTCCCTTTCATGGGGAAAAAAAAAGAAAGAAAATCTGATGTTTACTTACTAGCGTCTCCTAAGATTTAATTACATAAGAAAAAGACTCCTTTTCTTATGTAATTCAGTTTGTGCTCATGTATGCTGGCTGGCAGGGAGTGAAAAGAATATGAGTTAATATTTCCAGTTAGACGCGAGTGCTGAATTGGAGGGCATGAATCCTCTCTCCAGAAGAGTCTCTCCTCGCCATTTCTGTCTGAGCCCTGTGGATGGTGTGTTTCCTTCCCCTGTGCTTTCAAAGCTAAGGATTTGTGGCACGCTCCCCATCCCTCTGGCCAAGGAAGGCCAGGACGGAGTCCCTCAGGGGAGGGCACATAGTTTGGGGACATCTGACTCTCTTCTATCACATACTGAGGTACTAATATCAAAACAGACTGCTTGTCGTTGCACGGTGGGGCAGGGCTTTTTTTGGCTGCCGTGGTCGAAATGAAATGGGCAAGCTGTAGTCCGCTTGGCATCAGAATGGGCTAAGGGAAGCTGGGAGATCAGAGTCAGACTGTGAATGCAAGTAACAGCCAATGGTTAACTTCCTTTTTGTGTGTCACTTGGCAGCAATGAGACTGATGGCGATTTTTTTTTTTTTTTTAAACCGTGGGTGAGAGTTCAGTGCCCTGGGAAGAGCCCTAGACGCTGTTACTGTGCTTCCTCATGCAGTTGAGTTGTGTTGATTTCTTGAGGCCAGTACAACTGTTCCAAGTGCCAGCTCCAGGAGCTGTATACAGGGCCGCCGGACTTCGGATGAGAAAGGTAATCAGATGAGAGGTGATCCACACAGAGCCTTGCTGCTGCTGGGCTCTAGAAGTCCTGGGGAAATCAGACTCTTGCAGAAGGCAGCAGAGCCAAAGGATAATATATGCACTTGACTGGATACTTCCTTGTACGCAGACACCCAGAGATATTTTTAAATTATCACTACTGCACATCCCTCATCTCCCATCAAAGATTCAAATCAGTTTTGGACTGTCTGGAAAATGCAGGGCTAAAACAGCCAGATTGAATTCGGATGAAATTACCTTCTGCTTTTTGGGGAGGTTGTTGCTCTTGTGTTAGTCGCATTATTTTCTTTGAAGATGCATTTGGAAGAGAGTTTGGGAGAATTTCTAGCCTCCCTCTAGAATTTCCTCCCATTTCTCTGTTTGCAAAGAGCTGCTCCCCAAAGGCGAAAAGAGCGAGTTGCCATCTTGAGGAGTGAATTGTATGTGTAGTGAACACCAAATGGTCTCAAAGTTCCCCTAGAATTTTCAATATCTCTAGTTGCTTTCAAATACTATTTATTCCCCTAACCATTTGTGCAGGATATCAGTAAGATGACCAACTTCTGACAACCCTAAAAGCAGGGAAGGAAGCTTAGGAATAGAATACCATTTGTCTGGTAATTAGAGTGTATCTCTTAAGAGTTCTAGAGAATTCTGATTAACCTTTCTGTTCCCACATTCTCACATAAAATTAGCACACCTTTTAAATTATTATCTCATATTTAAACACATATTTTTGAGTCTTCTTAATGCAACAGGTTCTGGAGACACTTAAAGTGTGTTATAGGTTTCTAAAAAACTTCATTTTTCTTACATTTTAAATGTTCTGTTTGTGCAAAATTTCGAGAATCACCATAAGGGCTTCTTTGCATTTTTAATTTAGTAACTAACATATGAATAAATTTGCATATTAATTAGTTGCAGATTAAATCATGCATACATAATTGCCTCCTTACTGTGTTTAATGTTTGTCAAAATCTCCAGCCTGGTTTGATGGATGTCGTATGAAAGATTACAATTTGATGTACCCTTGGAAGTATTTACACCAATAATGCAAGATTCTTAATAACAGAATTCTCTAGTTATATACAGTTACTAATAAACATGTAAGATAGGTACATGTCCCTTTGACTAAAATTTTTTCTTTGCAACAAATCATTTACTATTCATAATCATTAATGCATCTCCTAATTATACAGCATATGTCTGTTAACCCTTTTATTGCTGGTCTTCAAGTGGTAGCTTCTTTCTTTTCTTGTCCCCTAAAGGAAGCACATTATTTGATAGGACTCTGAAATTACTGCATTGCCTTTTACTTATTGCTCTACTAGTGTATGGACACACCTCATTTGCCATTTACTGTAACATACAGTTGAGAATTATGTATGATCACTTTGTATTTTCCTGTTAAAAATCAAGAAATGACCCATGTGCACCCACTTAGCTGATGGCCTTTTACGTCTCTTTTACCAGTGTTGACAAGAACTCTGATATTTGAGATACTTCATATTACATGGTAAATACACATGCACACACACACAATTTTTGGAAGGGCAATTGTAGGATAGGTAAAATCATTTAAACTATATATTTTATCATCAAATGTAGGATGGATTTTTTTGGGGGGGGGGTACTAGGACTGAGATCTCTACAGAAACTGACCAGAGAATGGATGTTCTTGATTTGACACAGTTAAAAAAAATATATGTATGCCAATAAGTGTTCTTTTTAATTAATTCCTCAGGTATTTAATTTTTTAAAGTTTTATTTTACTCATGTACGGAGTAGAGCAACTGGCATTTTTTTTTTTTTTTACTATTTTGATGTCTAAGCTGCTTATCACACTGTATTACCCTGCATTAATGAGTACTCCTACTGTGCAAAATTCTATCAAAAATGGTGGTGTGAATGTCATTTTTAATTGGAAGTTTATACAGTCAAATTTATAGTACACAACAAAAAATATGTACGTAATTCTGTTCCAAGCCTTTTTTAGGCTATTGATCTTTTTGGTTTAAGTATACATTTTTATCAGTCTGACCTTAAACTTAGTTTGAGAATCTGGACAAATATTACTGGGTTTGTATCAATACCATTATTGTGGGAAGAGGGAAACCAAGGCACAGGACAATTATAATGCCTTTTATTTATAAAAGGAACAAATATAGAGCCTATTTTCAGGAATCCCTTTTAAACATTAAAACTTGCTGACCAATTTTGTATGTTCTATAGCAGCCAGAATATCTGATTTCTATTTTATTGTTGAATGCCTTGCATTTATATGCTTATTAAGGAAACAAAGGTTAAAATGAGTCCAAAGCTTAAAGAGCTGATTTCCTTTATTTGATTCTTACATGGGAGAAATGATACCTCCTGATCACCTACCTCAGGCTCGTCTTCTGCTAATCACAAGGCGCAGTGAACTATTTATTGATTTAGCAAAACATTCTTTTGCAGCATGCAATATTGCATTAAATTATGTGGCAATGGGAAAAATTAAGTGAAAGCTGCAAAACTTATAAAAGGAAGCAAACAGTCAGACCTGAAACATCATATTTGTCCACAGCCATTGTGCCTAGGTAATTCAGGGCATATGGTATGTAAATGATGTTTGGGGATCCTTGCCAAATCTACACACGGCGGGATAAATTAAGGACAGGTTTCCCTGGGTGTAAGTCCCACGATTGTGACCGGCACACTTTCTGCTCGAATGTGCTTGGTCTGTTCTTGTGTTTCAGCAAGAGCTTCACACAGAATCCAGGGGCCAAATCTGGCCCTCAGCCTGCTTCTTAGGCATTATTTTTAATTCCTGAGAATTGATTTTATAATTAAATTTAAAATATAGCACCAGTTTCTCTTGCCCCTGCATTTGAAAAGAGCTGAACAATGCATCCGTATATATTTAGATATTACCCATTTAAATGGGTGTCTTTGACAATGGAAATTGAGTGCCTCTCAGCCACTGAGGAAAGGTATTACTAACTAGTGACTTTTCTCTAGGTCAAGATTAAGATATTTTCTCGAACAGGAAGTGAATTATTTTGAACAATTAATAGTTTTAGTCCCAAATTAGCCTAGTCATAATTTATTAATTCAACTGTATAACTCAAATTACTAGTATCACTAAATATTCGATTTATTATTTTGAAGTGTCTGCTCTCACTTCTAGAAAGGTAAAATCACTATCTCCTTCTTCCATTTAAAACTTGTTTAAAATAGCTAAGAGCTTATACTATTTGCTTTTTTTTTCTGAAAGGAATTTCTTTTCTAAGCTGGGTGTTGTGGCCCATAGTTTTTAATACTTTAAAGTCCATTTTGTTTATCTTGGAACTGTATAATTGGAGATTTTGTTTAGAATGTTGGCAGATCTTTTTCTTCTATGATAATCCATCAAAAGATACCTAAATAATACATTTACCAGGAAGACTTAATTATGACTATAGAACTGAAACTCGTTATTAATGAAAGTTATTTCAGGGTATGTTAAAGTATGTAGAGTATGGTTTAGGACGTTTTGTTGTTTTTACTGTTAAGAATAATGCTTTTACCAAATAAAGCTGTAATTTTTTTTTTCAAGGATAGCATTACAGCTCTATTTAAATTAGCAGTTTAGGCTCTGTTCCTACTATTACCATTTCATTTTTAAAACACAAATAACATGCTAGTTACTATATGAAAAATGAAATTAGGTCTCGTTCCTGTCCATTGCTGTGTAAGTTGGGCAAAATCAGGAGTAAAAAAATACCTGTGAGATCAACCTAAATCAGTATTACCTGACACAGATTTCGCTTAAAAGTCATGCAAGTGGTGGCTGTGGAGACGTTTACGTAATCATCACGTAGCCCGCTCCTCATGAGCTCAGGGCGAAGTTCTGAGCTGGTTATTCTGTGACCATCCCTTGGTCATTGAAACTACTTTGCACAGCTGTGCTCCCAACTCAACAACAGAGAGCAAAAACAATATTCGCTGGAAAATAAAGCTCGGTTGGCCTTCCAACTTTTCTGGGAACTAGCAGCCTTGAAAACAACAAAGAGGATAATCACAGTTGAGATTACAGAGTCCAGATTAAATGTTTTACACAGTAGGGGTGGCATTGCCCAAGTTTACCTCCATGGCGCAAGGTCGTGGATGCCAGCATGTGAAGCATTGTAGTCACTTACCAAGATTTTTGGTTTTAAATGTCATTGAACCACATTTAAAATGAAGCACCTGTACTTCCTTCAAAAAAAAGTCAAGGTATATGGAAAGGTGTGGAGGTGAGCTGAGGGATTTTTTTATTTTTGCATATTTGGGGTAGTAGGCAAGGGCCATAGACAATAAAGATGAACCATCTCAAGTATTAAAACAGTCTATTTTCATGCAATGTATGATTCAAAATGACTTCGCAGTTTTAAATTTTTTTTTTTAGAAAGAAAAGAATATAAAGAGAGAGAGAGAAATGAAATTTGCATCTCTACAGACAACTCTGCATAGCAAATTTAAGATTCTGGCTATTTCCTTACAAACATCTGAAAATTGAGAATTTTAAAGGACACCCAGACAGGTCTTTAACTATTGCATTGCTACTAGGTATCTATGATGGTATCCATAAGTTAGGAAACTTTTTTTTTTAAAGATTTTATTTATTTATTCGACAGAGATAGAGACAGCCAGTGAGAGAGGGAACACAAGCAGGGCGAGTGGGAGAGGAAGAAGCAGGCTCCCAGCAGAGGAGCCTGATGTGGGGCTCAATCCCAGAACGCCGGGATCACTCCCTGAGCCTACGACAGAAGCTTAACCGCTGTGCCACCCAGGCGCCCCGAAACTTTTTTTTTAAGAAGGTATAAACAACTAAAATGATAACTTATTTTAGTGTATGTGTTCGGACTAAATTTCTTCTTAGTTAAGAATGTGGGATCTGTATTGTTTGTATATACTTAGTAAATTTTAGGTAGACCTGATGCATTAATCTTGTCTCATAAAAGATATGGCTTCTGCTTATCCAGATCTCAAGTATATTTCAAATCAGTCTCTACAAAGTGTTACTGCCTTTCTCTTAGAATTCTAGTCAACAGAATTTCAGTCATCAGATATGTATATCACAGAGGTAACTGGAGACAGTGTAATTTCTATCACATTGTCAAAGGGGTCTGTCACTCCCCAAAGGTTAAGGAACCCTGATGTCAGCCAGAAGTTGTGGGAAACGATGGATGATCCTACATCATCATATCCCCAGTTAGCATTGAATCAGCATAAGGCTTAAGTATCAAAAAAATTCAGCAAATATTTATTGCACATCTACTAAGTGCCAGTATTCCCGGAAGGCACATAGCAGTGGACCGAAGTTCCTCCTATTGGGAAGATTTACACTGCCCCAAGTAGTTGTTGGAAAAAGAGTTCATTTAAAAAAAATTTTTAGCATAGTTGACACACAATGTTACATTAGTTTCAGGTGTACAACATAGCGATTCAACATCTTTATGTATAGTTATGCTGTGCTCACCACAAGTGTAGCTACCATCTGTCATCATACAGTTTTACTACGGTATCATTGACTGTATTCCCTAAGCAAAAGTGCACTTTCTAATGCACTCTAAGGTCCCAACACCATTGTGATCCAACTTGTGGATTCATAAATACAGAGACTGTGACTCTTCCAAGTCCAACAATTGATGTAATCCCACAGTCCATGATAACAATGTCATCTATAATAGATAAAATCAACCACAAGATTTACTGTAATTGTCAGTGAGTTTCTTGTCATCGGCATATTTTTGTTAGCAGTGAAGCAAAATGACATCTTTTTTAAAAGTTTTCTCATTTTTGTAGTGCCTAGAATCAAGTTAAATGGAATGTGTTGGAAAAGACAAAAGAAAAAAAGTTAAATATGTGGAAATGACACGAAAGCACCTGCTTCTTTGTTTTGTTTTCTTCCACGTCATTAGGAAATAATGTCTAACCAGAGGAGAGTCTGTTGTCCCATGAAGAAAATGTTTATAAAATTGGATTTTCGAAGTAGAATATAGAGTCAATAAGTAGGGTGGACTTATCAAGAAAAATTAAAGAATACATAAAACAAACAGGAGTCTGCATCACACATAGCAAGTGGCACAACAGTATCACCTCTCAAAAGTGACAATGCATGCATGTATCCATTTTTATATCTTTGGCATATTGTTGGCACTATTAATTATTCCATTGAGAAAATAGCCGCTCTACACAGAAGAAAGGAAGATAAATTAGATCCTGCAAGCCCCCTTCTGTGAAGTGTATGTGTAAATGAATATGCTCTCTGCCAGCCCAGCAAATAAAACTTGGTCCATCCCTAATCTGTAGCCATTTATAATCCAGGTGAGGGAAAGGCCAGGCTCATGAAATAAAAAATAACCATTAGAAAATTTAAAAACTTAGGGGAATAATTTATCATAACTACGTGTATGTCTGTGTTTTATCAATATAAAGTAGGTGTAGCTCTATTGGAAAATGCTTGCCTAATAATATGCTCATTTTTCCATTTTACAAAGGCTTGACTTATTCTCACATTGAACTGAGGGCTGACTATAATGTGTTTTTCTGACAATTCTGGACTTGATGATTTCTGTCATTGGGGAAAGGAAGGAAATAAATCTCTTTTTGTTCCTCATTCACTCCATGAGTAAAATATGATTAAGCTTTTGTTCTGTGCACATTACGTTGTTAGAAGGTGGGGCAGAGAAGGTTAAATCTGGATCTCTCCTCTTTATAAACTTATAGTATTTGGGAGCAATAAACAAGGTGCATGATTTGTTTAGCAGCAGTTTATTGCGTTAAAGTTCGCTGGAGGATCCAGAGGATCTAGAATGGTCCTTATCTGGAAGTGACTACAGAACCTGATGTCATTCTCTTGCTGGGAGTTGCAGATCTGGCAGATTAAGACAGAGGCCCCAGCTACACAACCCACCTTCTGCCTAGAAGCTTCTGTGTATCTTTTCCATACAGTTGAGCTTTTGCTTGTTTAACTAGTAGAAACAAGTTTTGGTTGTTTTCATATTTTCAGAGATTGATGTCCAGAGATACCACATTATAATAAAGCCATAAATTGCAGAATTTCAAACTTGGGGGGAAAAAAATCCTGTCATGATCACAATTTAACAGTTATTTATTTCAAACATATTTATTTATAAAGAAACTGAGATTTAGTTAAAGCCAGAACTCACTCAGGCTTAGAGAGCTAGTTAGAGATTAAGCCAGAACTCAAACCAACATCTTGGTTTCTGGCCTCCACATTTCTCTAATAAGTACAAGGGAACAGGTGATGGGGATGGAGGTCTCATCCCACTGTTCTTGGTTGGAGAATCAGAAACTAGCTCTTTTGGAAGTCAGTTTAAAAAAAAGATGATTTAATTTTTTTTTTTTTTTACTTTTCCAGGTTTAATAATTATTTATCATGAAATATAGTCGCTTGTCTAATAATTGTACTAATAATGACTCAATATAGAAATGTTTAACTCTGAGAAAGCCTTATGCACACAATTTTATTTTAATTTATTTTTTAAAACATTTATTTATTTGAAAAAGAGCACCAGCAATAGTGGGGGGAGGGACGGAGGGAGAGAAGCAGACTCCCTGCTGAGCAGCAGAGCCCAACACAGGGCTGGATCCCAGGACCCTGAGATCATGACCTGAGCCAAAACAAAGAGCCCGCTGCCCAACCAACGGAGCCACTCAGGAGCCCCCACAAGGATTTTATTTTAAGTGTACCTATTTTTATCGCAAAAAGTATGAGAAATTGATCGAAGATCAACACTTGTACGCAGGTACAAGATGGGTATGGCTTGAGCAGCTCTTATGTTTATTGTGTTTTCTGTGCCCTCCCCTTGCACACATTTTTCATATGCTGACACTGAGTAGGTGGGTGCTGGAACCATGTGAGGAGCACAGCTTGCAGGCCCTGAACAGGTGTTCGAGAGCAACTTAGGGTAAGGATGGGAGAGTTGACCTGTATGGAATTTTGACTCTTGTTAAGCAGGATTTAAGTTGTTTTAGGTTCAGAATGCATTTGATAATCATGTTCAAAGAAGGCAAAATGCTGACTACATTTTGGGAAACAAATAGAGGCAACATTCATGCTTCTGGCTTGTAGGCACCATAATTTGGCAATTTAGCACTGTTAACAATAATTCTAGTTATGATTATGAAGACATCTTTTTAAATCAGTTTTTACCCAACCACAAGTGAATGGAAATAAGACCATTACAGCCATATGACTTTGGGGAAGTCCTCACCTATTCCTGACTCAGTTGGCCTATATTAGAAGCCAGAATTTGTCGATATCCAATTTTTGCCAAACAATTCTAATTTTAATGCTGTTTGTATCATGGAGAGCTTATGAATTTATTTCCTTTTTATTTAGTAGAAGCCCCAAATTGTTTTTAGTTGTATCTTATCCCTTTTGAAACTTCTTTGAAAATGTCTTTTGGCTTGCCCTCGGGATGTCTA
The DNA here is from genome assembly GCF_002007445.2 of Ailuropoda melanoleuca. Lineage (NCBI taxonomy): Eukaryota > Metazoa > Chordata > Mammalia > Carnivora > Ursidae > Ailuropoda > Ailuropoda melanoleuca. Next base: position 87,002,095 of record NC_048231.1, on the reverse strand, counting down.
CAAGCTCTTTTCTCTTAATGGATGAGGATACAAAACTTGTCTCATTTGTCTCTTCATGGTCATCCCTGTTTTTATGTGTGGGTGGATATTTAAGTGCTTATGATTAACGGAACGAAGAGATCATTTATTTTTAAAACTAAGTAGCTAAAATTCAAGGTCATTTTGAGTTAAAGAATACAGCATTTAGGTCATAGCTTTAGGCTATGGATTGACCTTGAGGGAACCTAAACCTGCTACTCCTTTCTCCTTGAAATACCCTTAATTCATGCTCAACGCGGCTGGTGACACAAAAGGATATTTTGGGCAGAACCTTTATAAAACCAGCATTTGAAATAGGCATTTCAGTAACGGATGTGTACAGGGTGCTAATTCTTGTATGGTCATTCACTTCCATTTTAAAACTTATTTTTTTCATTCTCTTCACCTACTCTTTTTTATTTCAAGTGTTTATCGGGGATAGCCATGAAAGTATTTGAAAATTGTTTGTTCTCAGCCCAGCGATTCATTGTTCTACTTGTTGGACGATGTCAAACAATTAAATGTAATCAACAGTTAGAACCTCAGGAAATTGTTAGAATTTCCACCCCAAAGAGGGTTGACAAACCCTAGCCAATTATTCTATTTAGAATGAAAATGGTTTTCATTGTGATATCACATTTCCCTCTGATCATTGAGCAATGCATTGGGAAGCCCAGTATTTATTCACAAATTTTCAAAAATTGTGTACATCCTGTGCCCAGATTCCAATCTGCTTCATCAGTCCATTTTGTCAAAAGTTTCTCAAATGGAGTCCTTCATCCAGACAAACAAACATACCCAGGATTTCCCCCTTTAACTTTTTGGGAATTCATTTTTACACGTGCATCAATTCGACGGAAAAAACAGTTGCGTCTTTTTCATCTGATTCAGGTGATTGTGGTAAGCCTGCTAGCTCTCTTCATCTGGGAAGTGCAGCAAATCTGAGTCAACTTCCTCCGTCTCTGTTTTTATATTGTCCAGGGCGATGCTTCCTCATTGCACCAAAATAGAAATGGTTTGTTTTTGTATCAAACTTGGAGACTGGCTATGGATTACACTGGGTTAGGGTAAAGGAATTTTTTTTTTTTCAAAGAACATTCCACTTATCCCAGGGGAAAGAGATTGATGTCCTGGAGAAAAATAAGAAGCATAATGAAATTTTTTTACCCTTAACTAAAACATCTCCTTTAGTCGTCAGAAGTATCGCTTGTACTCTTTTTTTTCTCATTTCACTTAATGTTTCAGAGATTTGGTAGAATAAATTTATGACTTTTGCAATTACAGGTCTTTGCATGAAATTGAGGAAGGAAGAGGTGAACTTCAGTTGAGAGTCAAGCATGCAGTTTCTGTTGTAACTAAACACAAAAATCTATATATTCTGGTCTTGCAACTTAATATTTCACTTCACCATATCACACATGCCATTACATACATGTTCCCTGCTCTGCAGGCTAATTCTGATTCATATCTTTGGCTTTATTGAATTTAATAGATATGCTGTTCATGTGGGTAATGACATACTCAGTGTATTCTTTACCACAGAAATGAGAAAATATGTGGAAAAGTGGGGAAATGACTTGAAGCAGAGCTAACTGGATGCAAGAATTTGGGAACTTGGATTTTGCATTATTTTGCATGCTACTGTATGTCACCAGAACAAAATATCGTGTCTGCATGAGCTCGTGTAGCAGCGTGTAAAGCAAAATAAGAAAACCTCCTCTTTCTTCAGAAGAGAAATACTGCCACAGAAAGGTAGAAGTCATATATCTATGGGACAAAAGTCTCGGTTAAAAAAAAATAGCACACATTGCTTACCTTAGTAATCAATGTGAATTACATTATAATCAATATGACTACAAACTATCTGACCAGCCGAGGAGAAAATACATATTTGATCATGTGATAAACCATTTGGATGTCTGCATATGAACCCAAGCCATGTAAAAGTATCTGATTCAAGATAACAATACGAAGTCACTGATAAAGTCACAAATAGAAATTAGATTTCACAGTCTCAGCTGATAATTTGATATTCTTCTGTGATAAAAGGACCTTCCAAACTAAACTTGTCTGTATTTGAACTGTACAAATACTTAAGACTGTTGTACCTGTTAAATCTAAATGGTGCCAAGAGAATAGGTTTATGCCGCTGAGAAGATAGAGCTGGTCTGTGCTTTATCTCAGTTCTTCATGTCCTATGGATTTACTTCAGACAAATATTTTTATATTCATCTGACAAGTATATTTACCTGAGATAAGTATTTCCCCTAGATGAATGTGTATTTGGAAATAGTTTAAGGTAATTAGGCTTCCAATTCAGGAAAATCATCTTTTTTTTTCAAGTAAAAAGCTTACTCGCTTACTAAGAAAACATAGTTCTTTTACATTTGAAAGATCTCAATACAAAGAAATATAGGAATGGACATGCTGGAAGTTTGTTGGTGTTCACTACTAGATTGCAAGACCGTCTCAAGTCAGGGATATCAGGAAAAAATTATTTTTAATTCTGCATGGGTGTGTCTGTGTGTTTGTATCCTCCTTTGGATAATTAAATCTTTTACACAAGTTACGCTCATACCTACTAAGGATTTTTGTCATTGCACTTAGTTTAGGGTGGATACTAGACATCAGCCTGCCTTAGGTATAAGCATCACCATTTATGAAAATTTATTAAAATTAGCAATCCATGTATATGCATTCGCTAACTAAACACCAAACATTAATTTACCTTATAAATTAAATTTCTTGTTTATAGCGACTCCTACTGGAGAGCAGGAAAATCCAATTATTTGGCATCTGGATAAATTAAACTCAGTAATACCTCTTTTTTCAGTGGATAAGGTAGTTTAGATAACCTCCTTTCCCCGACTTGGCAGGTGTTGCTATTCATTTATGTTTAAATATGAGAGCACAGATTTTGATACTAACGCATCAGTAGAAATATATTTTCAAGTATCTCACTGTATGTGCGTGCTTCTCATGTCAATAGTAGTGAGCACTCCAAAAAGCTGTGTGATTTGATATCTTTGCTTAATAGTGAAGAGTTTAGCATGGTTCTGTATTTTTAAATCTTTTTTCACTTTAGTTGACTTGTGTTACCTAAGTCTGTTTTGGGTGGAGATCATTTTCCCACCGCTGGCTCAGGCACACTTGCCTGGAGGAAACAGCAGAGGAGGAACAAGGAAAAGCACTCTCATTTCCAGCACGTCGCTGATAGGCTGAGCTAGGTGTCCTCAAAAGAAGTGCTTGTGTTAAAAAGAGGGCACTAAAACTCAGATCTGTGATAGGACTCTGCTACTGTCAAACTGATACCAAGTAGCCAGGTTGTAATTCTCAGACAGCTGTGTCTGATCCTCGCATTTAAGCCCTTGGGATTTTATGACTTTGCTTACATCCTGATCCCACTGTCTTAGTACCTTTGTGGTCTATGAAATGTCATCTAAGGTTCATTGTGCCTTAATTCTCTATCTTTAAAGTAGGAATGATAATACTTGTCATAGAGTACTGGTTATGAAGATTTAATGTAGGCAATTGTATGTTCTTTAAATTGTATATCAGTATACGTGGATTAGCTAACTGCTTTATTATCAAAGATTTTGATGGGGTAGATATTTACCTAAGGTGGTTGTTACAGTTATGGGTGTGTTTGTTCCCTTTATGTTATGTAATCACCGTTTATTGATGAATATTACTATTTTCCTTGGGGTATGATGTTTAGCTAAATTCAGCTATGCTGGGGCAAAGGGAACAGCATTGTAGAAGGAAGCAAGTGTTGTATGGGAAAAAATGTAGATGTTGCGTGACTTCAACAGAAACATGGAGTTGTTCAAGTACTACCAAGTTATACCCTGGGGGGAAAATGACACTCCTTTCGTATGACCATCATTCATTCCTCCATTCATTCAACTCATTTACTGAGCACCTGCCTTATTCTGGACGAGGTACAAGATAGTGTGTGTGCACATGCATGTGTGTGTGTGTTTATTGGGTTTATTTGGACTTTTCAGTGTCTGCGTAATAGAGTCATTACTCAGAAAAAGAGGTAGAATTGACTTTAATAAGATCTGTGATTGGGAGGGAATGGTTCGGTTCCTTGCCGTGTGATAATTTGTTGTCTGTTTAATATATATGTGTGATTGTCCCTACTTTATAATTAAAATATAGTCATTAGTCATACTTTTCCATTTCATTCAAGGGTACAGGTCCCATCTCCTCAGCCACGTGGTCAGGTCCCTGAGAGCAGGGAGAGTGTTGTTACATGTCTCTGGATCCTGTGCAAGTTCCACAGTGGGGCTCCACACAAAGTTGGGAACCGTTATGAAATAATTGCTTGTGAGATGATTCAATGAATACAAAAATCCAAGGCTCTACACTCAAGTGGTATAGAATTTGAATATCTACTTGTTCTTTAGTGTGGTCATTCATTCTTTCGTCCATGCATTCGTTCAGCAAGTTTTTATGAATGTCTACCTTGTAGGTGATACATGCATTGGGGATTTCAGGTCAGATAGCCCCCAAATTTCTTGTGATGGCTGTAGGTATGTGTCCCCAGTTCTCCTTCACCTCAAATATATCTGTCAAGGCCTTTTTGGAAAATAACAAAAGAACTGTAAACTTCAAATTGTAGAAGGTAAGAATAACGTGGGTGTATTTTTAGTGGTCATTACTTCTAAACAAGAGTTTTACCGTAAGAATTTTTTTCCCAAGAGTGGCAGAGAATACACCTGCCTATCGGTAGTGTCCTCAATGGTGTTTGCAGCTGACCGCCAGGGAGAGTGGTGGCTAACTTCCATTCCCTATCATTTTGGTAATAACGAGGGACTCTGCCTATTAGGTAACTTGCCCTGTTATACACTGTGAAACAAACAGGCCAGGTTAGGGGGCCCTTAAAGACTGGCTGCTGTGATTAAGACTTCTTTTAAAATTATTATGAAACACATGGATTCATGCATATAGCTTCGGTTGTTCTTATACTTCTGTGCTAACTCCCCACGCATCACACTAAAAATTTATCATGGGTGATATTTCTGTCACAAAGGAAACTTCAAAGTCTGAATTCGCAGAAATGTCTCAGTTGACAAGCCACTGACTTGAGTTCTGTGATTGAAATGTACTCCAAGGTCAGCAAACCAAAACCTGAACATCAGTGGATGATAATATGTTCAGTGTCTCAATGGTTATAATGCATAGATCACCTTTCAAAGGAGTGTATCTTTATTAATCATTGCAAATTTGTAGTTTTGAAATTTCGGACTCTTTTTCATTAGTTAATGAAGCCCAGAAGCTTACTGTTCTAGTACCATTTTAAATTTTGAGTCCCATGTACCGATTTGTCGGGGTTTAAAAATCTTTCACCTTATCAGATTAAAAATATTTATTTATGCACATGTTAACAATATATTTAAAAGCAATGAGAGCTTCAATATTTAAAATATTAATTGTAGCTCATTAAAGCATGAAAATTTTATTTATACTTACAAAGTGAATAGAAAGGCACTTATATGTTTGCAAAATATATAAGATGAGGCACTTAGTGTAGATGAAGCAGAATGGTTGTTTATCAAAATAGTTCGGAAATCTTCCTAGCAGTCCATCTATGAGAAAGTTAGACAGGATCTAGAAGCAGCCTTCTAAATAAGGGGTTTCCATAGGAAACAACAAAGGAACAACTACAATAAAACCCC
>NC_048231.1:86943893-86991393 GCF_002007445.2 Ailuropoda melanoleuca | reverse complement strand
TATGATTTCTTCTTTTTGAATTGGCAACTATAGGGTTTGTAAAATCAGTTTTCCTCTAACTCACTAGCAAGAGAAATAGTAGAGTCAATGGTATTTTAGGAGAGACAAAGAAAAATGTGAATTTTCTATTATCTTAAGTTATGAAGTGTTTCTATGGCCATATCCCACACAAATTGTTTTCTTCTTTCTGTGAACCACTGGAGCTGATCTGAAGTGTGGACTTTAGGAAGCCAAAGCCTACAAAATATCATAACACTAGAACTATCAAAGAATAAATCTTGAATGTAAACCAGAATGTGTTTTTGAAAATCAGCTCCTCCTCAGGTGAGAGCTTAATGCCAAAACTTAACCACATGATTTTTGTGATTTCTTTTCTTTATGGGTTAGAGGTTTAAATACACATGAATCCCATTTTCAGCCAAATTAAAAATTTGAAAGCATTACTTCTTCACTACGGTGAGAGATAGGCTCTTTGCAGAGAAAATAAGCCCAGTTTATTTTAAGTGTTAGGAGTGTAAGCATCTCTCAGATTGTGCGGCTGTGTCTGTCCTCATACAGGCTATGAGCAGTATCAGGCATTACCTGGTCCACAGTAAGTACAGTTCCTGCTCGAAATGTTGATTTTTATAACTGCTTCCATCTTCTTATTCACCGAATAAGAATTTTTAATAAGTAATTATTTGGTCAGATTTCTACATACCTAAAAATAAAGCGATTCCGCAAAGATAAAATTATGGCAAATGAAATTGAAAACAAAAGTGGCGAAATTTCCTCCTAATGGTAATTTAAGATCACATCATCATCTCTCGCCAGCATGTGCATGTGTTAAACCGTATAGAGAAACCTATAATTATTGTAATTGCTCTTTTTGCTTTATACTAACAAGCTTCGAACCATGTTTCAAACTAGTTGTTTTGAAATAGTTATTTGTCAAGTCATCAAATCTCAGAAAGTAAATGGTAATGAGCTCTCCATGTTTATATTCTGACTGTTGGTCATATTATGCAGCTTTTCAACTCCCTGAAGTTCAGAGATGAAAATGGATGTTGATTATTTCTGATATCAAGGCCAAAAAGTAAAATAATTTCATGATTCCTGCTTCACATGAGGAAAAAAAAAGGAACGTTTTAATATCAGAATCACTTCACTGGGGACTGCATTCTTAGAAAAAAGTTTACCTGTGAATAAGAGACAGTCTCAGTCAGCCTCCTAAATTTTTTTAGAAGTAAAAATTAGGATATGGAGTGTTCAGCTTTTTTTTCCCTCCATGTACCACAGGAAGTGCTAACATAAAAAGCTTAATATTTAAATAACAGCAGTATTAATATCTTCCAGTACAATTTACATATGGCCCTTTCTTTGTAAACCTCACAGTTGATTCTGGTAGCCTCCAGCCTTGTGCAGGTAGTCACTGGTTTTTAAAAGTTTTCAATAGTGTATCGACTATCAACTATGCAAATTGCATTGAGTATTTTAAAAAGATATTTCACATACTTACTATTCTCAGAACCATGATTATAAATGAAATAGCTGGTATAAAAACATTACTTTTTAAAATTATTGTTTAGCTGCTGTTACAGAGCAAAAATTTGCTTAGGTCACAAACTAATATAATTTTTCAATTCCCCACTGATTGAAGAAAACAAAACATACCAAAGAAAAAACATACAGGAAAAACTTCCTTTTAGTAAGCTTACTTTTTGGTATTGTTGACATATAAAAGCATTTTAATTTACCCAGTTTAAAATAACAATGAAAATTTTATTTTTTTTCTTCTGTGCTTGATTGCTTAGAACAAAATTATGTTGATTTTGTTCTTTACGACTAAGCTGGTAAAAATTCACCAGACGCTTAATCTTGATATTGTGGCTACATCTTGCTCTCCTGCCTCTGATTAAATTTCCAAAATCCCTGCGTGAGATTCACAGATGCCAGTTTGAACATTTCTCTGGGGCTAATTTCTTAGAAAGAAAATATGGATCGGTTACATATTTGATTAATTTTATTTAATCCCCAATTTCTGGTAGGTCTGAACGTTTTACATTTAGTGTTGATAATTGATAAGCATCCTTATAGTGTGAGGCGATGGCATTGTTTCAAGGAGAATTTGGAGGAAAGGCATTGAAACACAGGGGGAAGAGGGTTGGGGAGAAAAGTGGCCAGGAAAAAAGATCTAATAACTAGTGCAGTCTTTAAATACCTTTCCAACTGATCTACAGGAAATTGTGCTGAATAGTTGTTTGTTTCCTGTTCCACTATAAATGTGGTTTGCATTACATTCCCTATTTGTTTTTTTGTTTTGTTTTGTTTTACTAAAATTGCAGTACCAGTGGAGAGGCGTGAGAAGTAGTGATTTCTTCCTTATAACTTAATTTTTAAATGTTTTTTTTAAATCACAGCTGGATTTTAGACATTGCCATATTTCATTATTATGAATGTTGTGTGAGTACGTTTCCAAGCCTACTTGAAACTTCTATCACAGTGATGCCACCAAGGGAAAAAAAATGCTTTGGCGTCATTCCTCTGGAATCACCACGTAGACCACGCACATGGTCAGCAACCTGCCAGCGCGAGGTTAATTTTTTTAAGGCTTAACTTGAATCCAGTGAAAACATATAGATTTTAGATATAATTGTGGCAATTTTAAAAGTTGCTAAAATTCAAGTTTATTTTTATCGTAGGAAGAAAATGCAGTAAAGACATATTTGCTTCCCACAGCAAACCTAAATACAAGTCTTACAATGGAGACTTTCAGGACCGACAACAAAAGGTTACTAGGCTTTTTTCTCTTTTTAATTTTTTCTATTTTCCTCCAATATTATCAGGGTTACAAAAAAGCTCATACTTCACAGTCAATATAATTTAAAGGTAATTTTAGATTTCAGTCTTCCAGAGTTTGTTTATATTTGATTGGTTTTAAATTAGCCCTTAATGCTTCAAACATAACTCTAAGATGACACAGGGTAAAGTTATATGTGGTAACATTATTGATAGTTAAAAAAAAAAGATTTGGAGCTGTGTGTTCATTAAATATTTAGAATCTATTCAGGAAATCATCATAGTCCTAAAAAAAAAAAAGCAGTTATATGTAAACTAGGAAACAGATGAATAGTGACAAAACTGAAAAAGATGCTTCGTAAAATAATTATATTTTAAAGCATGAAGGGATCTGCTAAAAAGTTAATGCATGGGATTTTCGGGAAACTTCCTAGTTACAGGCTTTTTGACATTTTTGAATCTATAATAAACTGGCACGTTGTATCATCTTAGGCATATCCATTTTATTGCATTTTATTAAGCAAAATAAAATTATTCTTCTGAAGAATATTTCTTAATGTTGAGTTAACTGGTTCGGGACTTGATCCTGGTTAGAGAGTTGTGAATTACTCCATTGAACTTTGGGAGAGTTTCCTGTTTGCAGAGCTGAAGGATCCATGGCCTAGGTTCCAGACTACAGCCTTTACTTACTAACATATGCATTTCTGTCACAATACCGTGTTCTGATTAGAATTTAAACATTCACATTTCTGATATTTTTGTCTTTATTACATTCTGTGTTGTGTCAAGTCTCTACTTAGGTTTCTTCAAATTCTTCTTCCTTATTTCTAAAAGAAATCTGCACATGCTAATCAGGGCATTTTGTTCAAAAGTGACTTAAAAGAGACACTACACCTATAACATTTTATTTGGGAGAGTGTACTGTTTTAAAAGGCAGCCCCCCCCCTCCATTGGGATAAAGAGTGGGTTTAAAACACCTCAGAAGTCAAGGGTGGGAGCAATGGGGATGATGGTCTAATTTCAGGCTCCACCAAAAAAATGCAGGCTTTGGCATTCTCTGGGGACCTAGGGCTGTGCTTTCCAGGAGACCAAATTATACTCCTCTTGAGAGAGGGCACGTTGAGGTAATTGGTGGGACAGACTGGGGAGAGTCGAGTTCCAGCTGCTTCCATTGTAGCTGACCTGAAAATGAATAGGGGATGTTAAGAGTGGAGGCTAACATTTGACTTGGCTTTTTCACCTCCACAAACCTAGGGGTGAGAATTATAGAGTACCAAATGACTGCACCAATAATAATCCTGTTCAAGTGGGAATTGCTATGTTGAGGAAAACTCTCACACCATTTTAAAAATAGTTGATGCGTTTACCAACCACAGTCTTATCACTGTAGCCCCAATAAAGTTTATCCACAGTATGGAAACACTCCCTGTTTTTACTGTTAGCCATCTTGTGAGTGTGTCTTGGATTCTCACCTCTTTGGTTACCATTTTAAAATGCTCATAATGAGGGACATTCGGAAGGCTCTGGATTCCCATCTCCAAGAAGAGAAGCAGAAAATGGAAGCGTCTACACTCCCCATTTCCCCCAGAATGTATGCTTTTTTTTTTTTAAGGAGAATAATGGTGTATTACTCAATAGCTTTTCTAACGAATAAAACAAATTAAATTGATGTTACATGCATATTTAAACCCCATCCAGTTAAGTACTGACGTGATTAAAATAATCAAATGTATTACTTAAAAAATTAAAAAGGATAAATTCTGTACCCCATTATTTTATTGACTTTTAAATATAAATTGCAGAAATGTTTACATTCCTAATGGCATTATTAAGCTAAACTGACAAATCAGAGGAAAAAAGTTGATTGCCCAGCACATTATTATTTCTGCACCTGTTATTACAATTCAGAAGTGGGGGCTCAGCACACGGGAGCAGCATGGATGCTGTTTTCTTAGGCTTCCTTTGTGTGATGTGGGGGTTGGGATAAATGTTTAACAGGTGTAGTTTCACTTTGTAGTGCCTTTTTGTGTGTTGATATGATTAAAAGCCTACAGTGTTTTTCATGTAGCTTTGAAATTAGTATGCAAATGATTGGGGATGGTAGGGCTCTCCTGTACCTACCTGCTGCACCAAGCCTCCCTAAGCAGAATGGGGGATATGAGCTTTTTAGTAGAAGTTGTTTAGGTACAAACAATGCCACCTTTCATCTCCACCCTGTGAACCTATAAGGGAAAAAAAAATAAGGGAAGAAGAGGGGCATCAAGTTAATGTAGGTAGAATTGCCTAATTGAGAATTTAGGTAGACCTGGGATGAAAATACTTTCGATTTTTATTTTCTGGTTTTATATTCGCCAGGAGGTTGGTAGACTTTTAAGTACATTTTTTTTTAAACAATAATGTAAATTGTGTAACATTGCCAATGCTTTGGTTTGAAATTGTGCTTGTTTTTTTAGTTTATTTCCTTGTCTAAATCATACAGTTTCATTTTTCACACATTTAAACCATGTTCCTCCCTGTCGCCGAGGTGGCAATGAATGCTTATTAATGTAATTCTAGAATTTCTTAGGTGTTCATTGTCCACCATTAATTTAACAGAGAAACCTAAAGTTTTTGTAGTCGGTGGGATAAATAATGCTCTAACTTTTTTTTTCTTTTTACCTTTTGCTACTGTTTAGGTTCTTGAGGAATGTCATTATATTCTTGAAAATGTAATGACCTTAGATTTGCATTGGCGGGGGCGGGGGGGATCTTTATTTAATCCCATCCAACAGATAGTCTGAGTTTGTAAATAAGTGGTTAAAATGGCATTCTTTCCTGGAAGTTACTAGTTAACACTATTCATATGACTTTAGATTTTGTCCTGTGTAATAATTTAAATTCCTAGATTTTAATAACACTTAATATGTAGCATGGATCCCATTTAATCTCCCCCTGGATTCACAGCAAAATGTTTACATAAATGAACTCTCAATTTTGATATCAACTATTTAACTCTGTCTTTCCAGAGTTAATACTATTTCCATAATTAAACCTGTTCCACAGTTAGTTTCATAGGAGTATGTCTTAACCGTGATGTTCTTTTCTGTTCTTTTAAGCCATCTGTTTTGGCTAGGTCAGCAAAGAAATGGGAGCCTGATTTTATTTTAAAGCAAATAAGTCATTTCTCTACTATTGTATTAGACATTGAGCTTCAGAGGGAGTAAAAGATAAAATTCCATCATATTTTCATTTTGTTACATTTGCTGCAGAAATGTGTATGCTCAAATGGTTATTTTCAACTCATGACAGCTGTGATATTTAAAATGATCACAGCTGTTGTGACTTAAAATTGATTTTTCTATTAACACCTGAGAAAAAGACCTGTGCTGTATTAAAAACTTAAATAAGGTAACTGTAAAATTAGATATGTTGATGTGAATCTGGTAATCCCACTCCCAGAGGTTGCAAAGTGTAGCAGACCTCATGGCTGCTTCCAAGGAGTGAGCTCAAACTGCTGGAAATAGACGCGTGGTTGTTAAATGCGTTTACCTTTTAGAGAATTCATCTAATAGCAGATCCTCTTGGCTCAACTTTACAGTGTCAGTCTGCTAATAAAACCTTTTAGAATTCAGTGGACTTAATTAACCCCAAGAAAGGCTTATGTGACTTTTATGAATCATTATGAGATCCTAACCTCTAAACTTTTTTACCTTTCAGATATGACATTGAGAAATGCAAACCACACTAAATTGTTCCTTATGGAGGAAGTTTTGGTTTTATGGCTCTTTTCCTCCATCATTTTCAGATGATGAAAAAAAAGAAAAACAGATGAGAAAGGAGAAACAAATTATGCCTAAGTAGTTTTAGGCTAGCACTTGTTTTTGGAGCCTTTAATACATTTTTAATGTTCACTTTGCAGATCCCATTTAACCTGTTTTAAGAGTTAGATGGTGCTTCCTGCATTTGGTTGATCTATTTGGGTGTTGATCTTCTCAGGATAATCAGTGTCAGAATTCTTTTTTTTTTTAAGTGTTGGAATCTTGAATGTAGCAATAGATTACTTATCTAACAAAATAACCACTCTAAGAAAACTTCGGAGCATTTAGATATGGAGATAATTTCATGTTTTGAGGTAGGTGATGCAGTGTATAAAACATACAGCTGGCCTGATGTGGAATTTATAGATAATAGTGTCTTCACAGATGCATTGCCAATAGGGAGCTATGTAGATTAAACTCTTTGGCTGGTCCTGGGCTTTTTACCTGTGTAACTCAATCAGAATTGAAAGCATGACAGATTTTATGATGATAAATGTATGGCTGGATCGGAGAAAGTATGGATTGGTGGATGGATAGATGGATAGATTCATAACTAGACAGTAATAGATAATGCCAATTATTTATTACTCAAAACCTGCTTATTCATCAAAAATTAATATACAACGTATTAGTTTGACTCTTGAATATAGTTTAGAATGGGTTGGTATTTCTATCACATAGTGAAATTATAGTAGAATGGTTCCAAAAGTTCCAGAATGAACATAGTTCACCTCTTTCAAAGCTGGAGGCCAGGACTGATGCACACCACAAGATCACAAGGTCGAAGTGTCTCGTCCTGAGTGATCATGAGCATGAATGGGTATTTCCTTGTTTGGCGGGAGGGAGCTAGTCCTAGAGATGGCCACTGTTTATATGAAGAGTCAAGAAAATCAAAGTGGACATTTGTTGCTGTCAGACTCAGATTACAAACATGTATCTTTAGAACAGCGGTGCCCCCCAGGGGACATATGGTGATATCTGGAACATTTTTGATTGTCAAACTGCAGTTAGGAGGATGAGAATTTGTCTCTGGCATCCAGAGGCCAGGGAAGCTGCCCGTCATCCACAGTGTAGCGTCAGGCCTTCGCTAGTGCTGAGGCTGAGAAGTCCTGCTTTAGGAGTAACGTATCTGGACCTTAATCATTACCTTCTGACATGGTGAGCCACCTTACAAATGATTGTGGCTTGCTTTGCTTTTCTTTCCCTATCAGTTTTCTCCCTGTCTCTGTCTCTCTGGCATAGCACACCATAGTATTGTCCAGTATTTCCACCATTTACCATGAAAGTATGGGATTTTATTTGAAGTGTTATAAATGTAGTACATTATTTGTGAACCAACTGGAATGACTTCAAAGCAGCTGTTAGAATATGTTGAGTCAATAATGTGCATTTCTCCGTACCCTAAATACATATTTATATCTTACCTTTCAAAATACCTTGAAAACTCTCTCAGTATAACTGTGGGTTTATCAGAATCATCCTGAAAGAGAGTTTATTACCATTAATTTTTTTTTCTGTAGGACATAAGGAGACAAAGAGGAAATAAATTAGCATAAAGAAACTAATACTACGTTTAAGTATTTTTGGCTTTAAGGACATTATTTGCATCATCATTAAATATATCCTCTATACAAGATAAAAATTAAAACCAACATGAAAACTCTCTTTTCAGCTTTCCCAATAAGGCACCTTCTTCATCCACTCACAACTGGGGATCTCTCTTCCTGCCACTGCTGTGCTTCCCATCAGTGTTGGATAATTCCTGGCAGTGATTTGGAAGTGATTTTGAAACCTCGATTGCCTTCCCTAGCACCCTGTGGAGGAAGGTGGCGGTATCTGGTGGCAGAGTCTTACACCTGCCAACTTGTAGAACCCAGAAGCACACCTCACTTCTTAGATGCCAACGTTTGGAGAGAGCTGCCAAGTCTGACAGTAACTAGTGCCACTCTTCAATTTCCTCCCCATGCTCTACAAGGTTCTATCAGAGTAGAGATGGCAGCTGGGCACGGGAGTGGCAGCTCTGATTTGCAGTCTGTCTTTGGAGTACAGACACTTATTGCTTAACCCATTGGTTGTTATATTTCAGTTCCATCCCACGAGCATCCGCAGATTCTGGACTGAGAATCTCTCCATTTCCCTGTCCATTTGGTGCACCAGGTTCTAGTAAAATCACATTGATGCCTTTGGGTTTTACTGTGCCCATTCCAACTGAAACTGTCATAAGATTGCCCTAAGTTGGCATCTATTTCTGTTAGTTTTCCATGTTTCATTGTAAAGGGCTGTCTGTACTCAAAGTGAACAGAAAAGCAAACTTGTAAATATCTTTTTGCGTGCCAAGCGAGTAATAAAGATTTCCATTTTTGGTGATCATTTCACCGATTTGGGTATTTCTGTTTCTGGGAGATGATAATTTTTGTTCTAATTGCAAATTTACTTTAAGCCAAAGCTCTTTGAGGAAGCAATAGCCTTGTTTTCAGTTTTGACCAATCCCTGATTATCTGTGGTCGACTCTTAAGAATTTTCTTATTTCCATACACCTCAGAAGCAACCTCTGAATAGCTGTAGAACAATGACTTGCTTACACATTGTTTTTACAGGAAGCTTGCTTGTGTGGTATTTAAGTCAGACGTTTACAGCGTATAAAATCAATCTTATTGTGACTTTTTTTAATTTTTAAGAAAGTGGTTTACAGCTAAAATAAAGCTCACGTTAATATTTTATTATGGTAATAATCAATATTTAATAAACCACACTTGCAGGCCTCAGTTCTTTCAGGAACCTTTCTAAAGCACTTTCTCGCTTATTCCTTACTGCGTTCCAGTATGATAGGTGGTCTAAAAGTACTTACCCCGTTCCTCGGTTTAGGAATGCACTGTCTGGTGAGGTCGCCACTGGCCACCTGTAGCTATTAACATTAAATGTAAATTAATTAATATGCAATTTAAAAATTCAATTCCTTGGTCACATGAGCCACATTTCATGTGCTCGGTAGTCATGTGTGGCTAGTAGCTACCATATTGGACAGCACAGATATAGAACATGTGCGTCATTGTAGAACATTCTAATGGATAGGGCCAGTCTGGGAAATGGAAGTGTTGCAGGACCAAACCCACTTGCTTAACCCCATGGACTGTAACAGAACTAGAGTCACTTCTGCTGTATATTTCAGTGTATTTTTGAATTTTGTGTAGCTTTCTCTTCAGTAAAACACCTGAAGTTAAGAATCGCTATTTTAAGGGTAGCTCACATTTTAGTGAATGCTTCTCCCATCTATGTTCATCTCTTTATTATTAAATTTGAAGCTCAACGTAGACAAACGTTTCAAAGGAATCAGCCCTTGAATGACCTTTCTCTTAATCAGAGAAACCTACCCAAAGAGGAGCTATGTGTTAAGGAATCTTTATACACTTGTTAGCATATCATAGACAACCAAGAAATGTTTATGCAGCCAAATGAATGACTCAAGCATGTGTCATACATGCACCCGCGTATACATACAGTGAGGCATGGCCCTCGAGTAGAATGTTCGCCAAGAATTGGCCTCCACGGGGTTTAAAGAGCTCATACCTGCATTCTGGCTGTTCTACTAAAAAGTATTTTATTAAAATAAAAATAACATATATTTATTCATATAATCTAAATATCTCTTGATAATAAATGAAAAACTCTGTAGGTCTTATCCTTAACACTCATTTAGGTCCTAACCTGACTTTATGTTTTTAAATTTTCATGTCTTCCCATCACTGTCAAGCTTTCAAGCATTTGGAAGAGAAGCTTTTTTTTAAAGCAAACTCTATGCCCAACGTAGGGCTCAAACTCAGGACCCTGAGATCAATAGTGGCCAGGTGCCCCTGGAAGACAAACTTTAACTCTTTATCTTCCCCTCAAGGATTAGCCCAACAACATGCAGGTAGACAAATGACTTTAGTTGATTGAACTAGGAAGTATGGGAACTTGTTCAAATGTTAAGTTTCTCAAGGTTTCTCCTCTCCAAAGTAGGCCAGTAGGATATTATTTGTAGAATAAATGAATGTGAATAAAAATATATGTCTTTTCACTCCATCACTGAGTTGGAGAAATGTGCCTGATGAATGTTGATGGTGCTGATGACCACTTTTCATTCATAGTTGAATGTTCAAAATTTTATCGGTTATTTTTCATTTGTAACTATAGACAGCAGTGGATGAATGGCTGAGCCTCGAATATTCAGCACAGGGAATGAGTGTGTTTGTGCTTGTACCTATACTACTTTAATAGATTAGATGATTGCAGAATTTCTCCCATCATCCTGTTGTTGGGAGCACCAGGAGCCCATAATGGCACATCCTGGCAGATGCTTTCTCCTTGGGCTTCTAATGGTATAAGCAAGCCATCATTTCTCTCGTTAATAATTATGGTGTTAAGAGGCATTTGTGTTCTGTGCACTCTTTCAGCTTGTACCATGTTTAGTTCCCGTTATGCAAATACTGCTTTAAACTTAGAAATGCCAATTTGCATTAATATTTTGGTTTCATATAGTAGCTAGCTATTGCATTTCACAAACAAGTGCATTTTAATGAGTACTGGCAGAATGTAAAAAAAAATATTATTCATTAAATTCTATTGTAGAAAATGCAGTAGTTGGTTGCCAGAAATCATTAAGACAATATATAATGTGTGTTGAGGCCATAAGGATATTCCTCTTGAAAGGTGTTTGGCCCTGGCGGCATTCAGGGCTGTAAGATTCAGTGCTCTTTGTACAGGCATGAAGGGTGGGGGTTTTTGCTATAACATAAAATCCAGTATACTATTGACATTTGGGTTTATTTTTAAAATGTAAACATATTTCACTATTTTATATTTGCCATGTGACCACAGGGAATTTACCTCTCAGTTAATGTGCAGGACTTTAAAAGTCATAAACACCAAGTTGTAAAGCAATGTATTCCTGTGTCTTACATTTTGATGTTAAATCCCGAAATGAGGTTTTGCTGTTTTACCTTTTTTTTCCTTCCTGAGATTTTTTTTTCATTAGAATTGTGAACATAAAATTTTTTGATGGAAGAAAAATTTTGCAACTGGATTTTCAGAAATGAACTATTTTAACACGTGGACTTTTAAATGCTGCTGTCATGCTTGTCATAGCTTGTGGTTCCTAATTATAATGAGCTTTTCTGGTGGTGTTATTGCAGTTGTTTTTTTTCCCCCTAGTCTTCAACTCACTTTTCCCAGAAGGAGAGTTCCAAGCCTTTGAAAATTCTCATGATTTTGCAAATCCACTCTATTTTTGTCTAGAATACAGGAAAGTTAAAACTGTGGCTGGTATGATGCCATGTTTTGAATCCAATTTTAAAGCAACCCTTTGCAACCCAGGGAGTAAAGCTGACATCTTTGTATCTGTAATGAAGATAATTATACCTGCAAGGTGACATCACTAGCAAAGTAACAAATGCACTTGAAAATGGAGTCTCTGGTCCTCTCTGAATTCTGTAGACCACTTTTGGCATTTAACACGAGACACCTCTTTCATGCTTGTCGTTTGAGAAGTTGCTTTCAGATGAATTTACTAAAGCTGACTGACACAGGGTTAAATTAATTCTTTTCTTTATTACTCAAAGTGATACAGACCTTTCTTGGACTAATGTAGCTTAATTAGTGGTCAATTAAAACTGAACATTGCTGAATTGAAGTTCTTTGATCAAACTTCCTGGCATGGGTTCTCTTTCTTTAACTAGCCACCATCTTGAATTCATTTGGAATCAGTAGTATAAACAAGTTTAAAACTGGTTCTTTTATAAGAAAGTCAGCAGGCTTGTATAGCTGTGGTTTCTTTTTTTACTTCTGTAGGCGGCAATTCAAAGGCAATACTAAATGAAAACAGTACTACTACACCCTGAAAAAAATACATTTTTAAAAGTAACACTTAGTCAGAAAACAGTCAATACCCCCACCTATTTATTCTAGACAGGAGATCAATTTCCCAATTTCAGTGGTTAATTTTGTTGTTACATAGAAAGCTAAAAGAAAATTCCCCTCCCTCACAAAAGTCCACAGTTAAAAAGTGAAACAAACAAACAAATTAAAAAAAAAAAAAAAACCAAGCTGGGGGTCGGGAGAAAGATGGGACCAGCACTGTTACAACATATGTGCACAGATTTGACTCAGTTGCCCCTAAATTCATTCTTCATTACTCTTGGGGAAATATTTCACCTCTGAGCCATTGGGTTGGGGGTGAGCCACTGTTGGATTTGCTGGTTGATGTCACCATTTCGTTTGGAGGGCAGGACTGCTCCAGTATGAGAACTGGTGATGGAGATCATCCATCATACAAATCACTAGGTTAAAACACACATTGCTTTTCTTAGAATTTGAGTGCAGTTTAAAAAGAGAGAGAGAGAAAAGAGGGATGCCGGGTCGCCGGGAGCTGGGACAGAGAAAGTCACTGAATATTTTTAAGTGGATCAGCCTCTTCCTTTACACAATTACGTGTCTTAACATTCAAAGTCTATATGCCATTCTTGTGGAAACATAAATTGATACCATCCAGTAACCCCTAACAACCTAAAAATACCATAGCTGGCACTCAGTTAGTGCAATATATTTTAAAGTATTAATTAAAACTGGCGCTTTTGTGCTGGAAATAAAAGTAACAGATTAGGTTTAAATAGATAATTTGCTTAGCCTGTAACAGCTTCCTTGGAATCCTGAAATTTTCACACAGGAAAAGGAAAGGGAAAGTTTGGAAGTGACCATGTAGCACCCCCCCCCCATAAATGATAAAATTTTTGTAGCTTTCATTATTTATATTCAAAAATTACAGTTATAAACAATAATTAAGATAAAAATTGTATCACTTGACAGAAAGAGAAATTGTTTATAGTCAATGTGCCTCTCAGCCTTCTCTCGTGCCTTCTCCCTAAAGGGCTGATTAGAATGTAATAATTGGGGATGATAGCAGGAGGAAGACAATTCCATTTAATTAAGGATAATTTATTTTACTTTAAATTGGTGATGTCCCACATGAATAAGAGTAGATTTAGCAGATAGATTTATTAATGGGTACTGACATCTCAGTTGACGTAAAAAGCAAACAGTTTCTTTCCTCCTTGTTTTTATTGTGTCTGAGCACCTGAAAACTGCTGTCGTCCCGCTTCCCTTCCTGCTTTACAGAGCTGTAGACTTTTCCACCAGATCCGCAATTACTGGTTTATCAGTGAAACCCACTTGAGCCTCTGCTGAGTTAAACATGAGGCCCCGGAACTTGAAAGGCTGGTCAGAGCTAGTGCTAGAAATGCTATCTTCTCAAATGACATTCTCTTGCCTCATCTTTAATATATTTTAGTTCATGGATTCCAGGGTAATGTCAGCATTTTGAATGAAGATCATAAGATGTCCTTTGGTGTTGCATCAATATTTCTTTAAGAGAACTTGTACCTTGCATGTGTTGGGTAATGAAAAGTCCCCCCCCCCCAATACTGTTGGCACTGCCTAGACTCATTTCTGACCAAGAATTGTATGGGAAGTGAAGCCCTTGGGTCATGTATTTATTGTTGTCTCATGCAATTGCAAGCAGATCCCGGAGATTAGGGAAGTTCTTTAAAGTTAGAAAGTGGATGCAAGAAATGCATGAAATTGCCTTCATCTAGTCTCCTCGGCCTGTGATGGTTTTTTCAGTGGTATATACCTTTAGCAAAATTGTATTTGTATTTGTAATTCTAGAAATCCTAAGGCACTTTCCTTCTGCTCCTGACAGACTGCATTCTGTGTTTCTAGTTAGTGTTTGATCTCTTTTGCATTACCTTTCGCCTCTTAAACCCCTGTCCCATTCCTGCATCCTTCCTTGTGCTTTCTGTCATCCAGCCATTTCTGAATACCTGCATAGGTATGTCTCAGTCACATCAGATTTCTCTTCTCCAAATGAAATCCCAACCCTCTGAGCACCTTTTTCTCCCCGAGCTTCTCCTTCTGTCCAGAGCTTGCTTCACAGCCCTCTCTCTCAGCTCTCTCAGCTCTCTAGTTTTGCTTACATTCATTTTTCTTCCTACTTTGTTGCTCTCATTTTTAGATACAGTTCCTTTCTGCTCATTCCCTCTCTTTGCCTCTTCAGGCTTCACTGGTGTGTCTTTCTAGCTTTATTTCAAAAATTAATTTTGTATAACTAGTGTCTTCAAAATGAAGGGAAGAAATGAGATCTTTTCTTTCCTGGGGGGTGAAGACCATGGTGGAGTTTTTATTTCATTTTAAACTAGATGGATTTATTGTACCCTGTTCTGCCATTTTACTTTTTCAAATAGATGTTAGATCAGTGGTGGTGTTTTTGCAGGATTTTTATTGAGTCTTGCTTTTCACGTTGTGTCAACCTTTTCCTTCCCCTCAGCCAAAGCATCTTATTTTTCTGTCCATTTACCTGGGTAGTTGTAATAATCCAGTCTCTCCGGTCCTTATTTTATCCTTGATTTCTTGCCACTTTTAGCCGTCTTTCTCTCTCACTCTCTCTCTTTTATTTATTGCTCTGTTATCCTCACTGTACCTTACGTGCCTTCTTCTGCAATGTGTGATACTTTCCCAAAACTACTGTGAGCAAATAACGCTGGGAAAGAGGACATATACAAGTAACGTTCTTTGCTGAGCATTGGAGAGTTCTGATTGGATTTTAAAATTTTACTAAATTTTTTCCCAGAGTTGTACAGCTATGATTTGGGGTAGCGGGGACCTGAAGGCCAGTGTTCAAATCGATCCTTAATTGGAGGTGAAAAATCTAAGTATAAATTTTCATGGAGGAAAATGATCCTAGATTTATAGCAGGTAAATTCAGTTGTACCTGTTGGCCGGTAGACTGGTTCAGGCTCTGTGTGTGTGTGTGTGTGTGTGTGTGTGTGTGTGTGTGTGTTTATACTGGGAGCAAGATGGCAAGAGTAGAGAGTGGTCTGTGGCCAGCCACTGTTGTGGCCAGCCACTGTTGTTCTCAGTGGCTCCTGCCGGCCTGGAGGGAAACAGGCACTTGGGTCAGAATGAAGACATAGCCCGTATGTAACTCAGCAGTAGGGCTCCTCCCTCCTCCCCCAGTTTCATGCTATTTCCTTTCTTTTCTCTCTGTTCCATTATTTCTCTAGCAATTTTACTATTTCCGAACCCCTCCAGCCTTTGTCTTTTCTTCTCCTTTTGGCCTTACTGCCGTCAGATAGTTAAAGAGCGTCATTAAGTTGGAGGCCATTCCTCTCCACAGCAAAAATCTGGATGGCATGCTTTCGTCAACCAGCCTTTCGTTAGTAACTTCTGTATCCCCTGGAAAATGTCAGAAATTCTGAAAAACAAGTAAAGGAAAAGACAACTACCACATCCCAAACCGGAAACCCCACTTTTGCTGTGTAAAGAAGGCATTCAGGGAGAGAAGCCTCCTCTGTCCCCGGGAGGAACTGGGAGTGGCAAGAGGGAAGCTGCTAAACGTGGTCCAGATGCAGCTCCATCCAAGGGAAGCCGCGTGCTTGGTCATTCGGGTGGCTGGGCTTGTCCCACCTCCCCTTCTCCTCGCCCTCCTCCCAGTCTCTTCCTAGGCCCTCCCACCCCTAGGCGAGCCCCAGGCCTTGCAGCAGACATCTGCGGGTCTGAGTTCATATATCCAGCATGAAGTTCCCTCTCTCCCTCCTATTATGAATTCTGTGCTGTGGTCCTGCTTGCTCCTTGTCTGTCAGACTGCAGTTCTGATGCTGTCAGCCATGTCTGACCAATCAGCAGACAACAGCACAGGATGAAATTTAAACAATGCAGATGCTCAGATACAGGGTTATGTTGACTGGACCACGAAGGGAAAGCAGAGGTAAGGTCAGAGTCTCCCCAGAGTGGTTATCCTGAGCCTGCCTGATCTGACCCCTTGTGAGCTCCACTGTGTTGCTTGGCTTGTACGCTGCCCATTCGCTTTGCCCTACTTCTTTCCTCCCCTGCCTCACGGCAGGATTTTCATTTTAATTCCCCGCCCTTGTTACTTTACTCCCCTCATGTATTCACTTCTTTCTTTCTTGGATCGGTGCTAAGCGTCAGTATGAATGATCCTGCATTGCCTCCGGGCTGAGGATCCTTGGGCAATGCCACCTTGTACAGGGCTTTTGTGGCCACACGTCCAGGAAAGGACGACTGCTGAGAATCTGGGCAAAGGGATTGAATGGACAGGCCTTCTCAGTATCCCTCTGTGGGACGGTGCACTTTATCCTTAGGCTACAACCATGCTTTTCTTTCTTATCATGGAGATGTATTGAATTGTAAATGGAGCTTGAATCGTTTTTTTTTTGGGGGGGGGAATGCTTTAATTAGAATAGATATAAATAGACACGACCTAAATGAGGAAGAATCAGCCAATCCTGGAGAAATTGGGGGGAAGAAAAAGAGAGTTGATATCTGCCCCCCCCCACTTTACAGTTTGCGTTGTTCATTCATGAGGTTACTGCTCGCAAATGAGGACCGTTCTATCATCTTTCTCTTCTGTTTTAAGTATTTGGTTGGTCTTTTTATAACTTAGAGTGTTTACAGGGTTCTGTACTCCCTAGTCCCATCTGGAAAATATTTAAACTTCATAAGATCTATAAGACTAAAATATCAACATATAATGGGGTAGGCAGAAGGAGGAAAAATTAGACCCATTGCGTGTGTTTAGAGTAAGTCGGTTGTTTGTTCAGAAGCGGCTGCTGGAGAGATTGGAACAAATAGATGTGTGCGGTGAATGGTCGGGTCCAGAGCTGTACATTTCACCACAGAATGAGCCTTGGTTTGTAAAACTGACATTCTGTTGTGACTTCTAAATCCAAACAAATCTCTGCAAATTTCTGCCCGATCGAGTTAATAAGAAAATATATACATGCAGAGGCGAGAGCTGTATGCTACTTGTGGTCTGTCAGTGTCGGTGGAAATAAGAGACGTGTTTTACCTACTGTATTACATTCAACCAGCAATTGCCAGGACCTCCAGCTCAGCAGGTTTTCTGGATTTTTTTTCTTCGATGAAAACAATGGGATGCAGAAAGAGCTTCGGAGAAGGGGATGGCAGATGCAGGACTGGAGTCCCTTGCCTTCTAATTGCCTTGTAATTGGGGAGCGGTTTCCACTTTCCCACTATCTCACTTGCAGGAGAGGAAGACAGATGTGGCTTAGCGGGCACCAGCTTTCTCCAGGCCGGATGTGCTGTGGGACAGGGAGGTCATTCCCTGCTCGCAGGCCTGTGATCTGCTTCACACCTGTGCTCATTTTTCCCCATGATCGATGACCTTGTATTAACCTGGAGTGACCTTTCGCCTTCGCCTGTTCTCTGAGACCGGCTCTTGGCTAGCGGACCCTCCTTTCTCTCTGATTTACAGGTGGTTCCTGGAGCCGCATACACTTGTTTTTCATGGTGCACAGTGCACTTAGCAGCCCGGCAAGACCTGCAATTTCATCCCTCTCAAGGGGCCGAGAAGGGGTTTGGGAGGTGGGGGGGGTTCAGCGAGAGAGGTTGCTGTTTGCATGTGCTTTTCTATTTTGTGGCTCATATGGTATCAATTACCATTTGATGGCAACGCCAGGCCTGAGGCCCTTTGCATGTTTGTCCTGTGAGAAAGATCTGGAAGAACCGACATATGGTTTTGATTGCAGCAATTGCAGGTTGATAGAATGAACGCAGGGGTGAGGTGGGTGGGTTTTCCTTCCGGCCCTTTCCACTCTGGGTTGCTAATGTGCTTTGCTTGTGGAACTGGTCTTTTCATCATCCAGCCCCTCCCCACTTTCCCCCCCCCCCACCTCCCCTTCCCAGCCCTCTACCACTTTGCATTCCCTGCCCCTGCCTCCTCTGTACTTCCAAATCACCGCCAGAAACATGTGGCCCACATTAAGGACCTTCAATTAAAACAAACAAAAAAAATTGTCCACTCTTCTGTTAAAATCCCAGACCAGGTCAGTCCATCAAGATGATCAGAATTATACTAAAGTTAAAAAACAAATGGGTGGTGGGGTGTGGGTTCTCTCCAGAAGCTCGGGACATGTTTTAAAATGGCTATTAGTTCAGGTTGTTAAACATTGAAATGACACTGAAAAATGGCAGCAATAGAGATGTGTGTGTGTGCGTGTGTGTGTGTGTGTGTGTGTGTGTGTGTGAGAGAGAGCATGTGTGGATTTTATCTAGGATACCTCTTCGAATTTGTTTGAACATATGCTGAATAGGGGCAGGATTTCTTTGAGGTTCTCTTTTCCTGTTCATATCAGACCATAAAATGGAGAGGAGCAAGTTGGGGTGTATAGGTCCATATGAGCATTTCCCTTCGGAAGGGAGATGTTGGAGACCCATCTCTCCCGTACACAGTGACTTCTCTCTGACTAAATTTGTGACAGTGGGGGGTACCCAGGGGGAGGCTCCTCATTACTCCCGCGCAGCAGGGGATCACATCTGTGAGTTTGCCAAGGGAAGGTCTAGTATTGGGGAACAGAAAGGCAAAGGGGAAAGAACATTATAAACACTTTTAATGCTACCCATGAAAATGTTTTCTTTCCAAGTAACATTTTTCTATAATCCTCTCAAATTCACATGTCTTGTAATCTGTTCTACAGATGGGTAGCCCATGAGGCTATGACTTTTTTACTTCAACTATTGCATTTCAAAATATTACTCACAATTAGGAATTTATATAGTTTTAAAAGGTAATGTGGTTTCTCATGAGTGAATGTTTCTATTATCATCTTCCTTCTTTTAAACTGAAAACCAACAAACCAGGACCAAAACGTAAAAATATGGTCCCCAAAAAAGTTTTTCAAATGTGAGGTGAATTATTAGTTCTGAGGGCCAGCGATCGAAACTTAACCGTAATACTTGACACACTTCATATTTATTTCCACATCAGAGCTGATCTTTATCGAAAGGCAGTAAAAACTAAAAACTTCAGTTGTTGACTTAAATTATAGGGAGATGTCTGTGTGATAGACTCTGTAGATAAAACAGACCATAATTTTACAATGGCAGTTGACTGTTTCTTCAGATATTTGCCCAAGGCTACCTTTTTCTTTACCCAAGTTTATCCTTTCTTTACCCGATGTACAGATTGGCTTGGTAAATGGTTGTGTTCTTTCTTTCCTTTCTTTTCTCCAGTCTTGATAATATTTTGCTCTTTGGTAATCTTCCTACAGTTTGTCCTCTGAGCTGTGTTTGAATTCACAGTAACTAGGGATTAATTGATTTGCTCTAGTCATGTATTTTAATAGTGGCTACTTGGTTATTTGACTGATAGTGGACACATATTATAACCTTAAATCACCATTCAGTTTGACAGCTCAAGACTTAACATTTCTACTTGCTGCTCATGCCATATTAGCTGCTTTCGAAGACTGATGTATTGAGAAGTCCAGTTTGGTGATTTTTTTTAAAAAAATGTTGCTTTCCTGAAATATATGGTATTGAGGACTCATAGCAAAATAATATAGTGTATGGGCTGTAAGCCTGTTTTAGAACTTGTTGGGTCACTTAACAGCAGCTGTGCTGGGGAGATATTTGATTTGAGAAGACTTTTTGAATCTTTTTAGCCCTAACCATTCTAGTTTTGAAACGGGAAAATGGAAAAGAGTTTTATGGAAGAGAGATAGCTCAGTTTTGAAAGGCAGCATAGGTAGAAATCTTGCTGTCCCTGCTCAGATTAACTAGCATTCCTAATCTGTCCCCCCAACAGAGAACAAAGAGTCTGATGGGAAATGTGGGTTTATATTTTAGAGACACACTACAGAGGCATGAGATAGTGTTAGATACCAGCTATATGCTTCTTGCCCAGCATTAATTTGGTTTGGGGACTGAAATTTAGGTAAGTTTGCAGAGGTAGCAACTTTTTTATATACAATTTCTTTTTTAAAAAAACTCTCCACTACTTTAAAAACTACTCCCTATGGAAACTTTATTCAGTCTTCTAAAATATTTCTACATTTTGGAGTATCTTTTTAAATAGTCGAATTTATGTAGACACCAATGATCCTAAAAGATGAACCCCTCCCAACCTGTGCTAATTTATAGAGTCTTAATCCTAATCAAAGAAAAAGAAAGCCTGTTCTGTCAAAAGTCTGAATATAGGGATCCTCAAACTAACTCATTCCTTGGAAGTACTAAAAATTACTGGTTTTCTTTCTTTCTTTCTTTCTTTCTTTCTTTCTTTCTTTCTTTCTTTCTTTCTTTTTGTCTTTCTTTCTCTTCCTTCCCTTCCTTCCTTCCTTCCTTCCTTCCTTCCTTCCTTCCTTCCTTCGTAGTTACTCACAAATAGAGAAATATAACATTATGGTTTTTTTTAATATATACAAACAACTATCGGATCACACTTGAATTAGAGTTACTTTTACAAATTGAGGAAAGAGAATGCCTGAGAAGTCCCCAGTGGGGTAAAAATTCTCAGTACTCTCTGGGAAAAGTGATAACTACTTTCCTCTCTCTAGATGTGAGACCCCCTCCCTGGCCCCAGATACTGTGTTGCAGAACACATTCACTTAATCTTTGAAGAGCTCATCGTCTCTCTTTAAGACCTGTTCTTGTTCATACATTGCAAATATGCACTTTCACGTCCACAAGGAAGACATTACTACCATCTAGAAGGGCAATGTCAGTTAGGAACAGGAAAATGCAAGGTCTGCCAACTGCAGAATTGTACTGACTTTACGCCACCTCCTTTTGAACAAAATTTGAACCTTTGAGGAAAAAATATTGGAGATTTTGATGAGCTTTTCCCCCTTTTCTTTTCTTTCCTTTTCTTTTCTTTTCTTTTCCTTTCTTTTCTCTTTTTTTTACTATTTGCAAATCATGGCTTCCTGATCCTAAGGGGGGGAAAAAACCTCAAAGGAAAGGCTCAACAGGCTTCCTGGACATCAAATAGTTCGCACAAAACAACATTCTGATGACTAGCATGTAAATAAATCAGAAACATATGAATTAAACGTCTCTTGAAATACATATGGGTTGAAAAATAGAGAGAAGTGCTGAGAAAATGTGTTTTGGGTTTTGCTGAGCCCATGACATTCGAAAAATAGTATGAGACACCGAACAAACACAAGGCATGGCTTGGCTTACCCATCCCTAATATTAGCCTCCCGGTTCAACGGCAAATCGGTTTATCATGTGCCTAAATACGAGCCACCTTTGGTGTGCTCCCCCACACTTAATTACTTGCAGTTTAAATTTTTTTCAACTAGAAGCTCAAAAATAGCATCACATTTCAAGAAAATGCAAATCTTAGCATTTTCTCACTCAGTTGGTTCACAACAGACTTTTTTAGAAAATACCACAGATCATGTCACCTTTAGGAACAGTCATACTGGTATGGCCCTCTTTGGGATGACTGGTGTGCAACAGAAGGAAAGCATCATTATTAAAAACAAACAAACAGACAAACAAACAAACAAACCTGGCCCTGAAATTGATGTTGCCCGTTAAATCAAAGTGATAAACTACTGCAGGTCAAACTCTCATGAAGATAAATGGTATCCTCTCTTGACATTAGGTGGTAGGCCAGCTCTACACTACCAAGCTCAGAGTTCCTGTTCTTTTTCACTCTTGAGCTCTGTGGCCTTTCTGTAGGTGATAGGAGTTTGCCTTCTCTTTTTCACAATGTACTCTGGAGAGCCAACATTAGGGATTCTAAGTCCCGGGACAATTGCAAAGGCCTTAGAGACCTCTTATCGTCTCCTCTTGGTGTCTTGTTCTTTGGCATCTGGCTTGAAGTACAGGACCCCAGACCATAGGGGAATTTAGGAGCAAAAACAGCCAGAGCTTCAGGCTTTTTACCCACTGAAGGTAAGTCACTCATGTGTCCTTGGCCAAAATCTTTTATTTGTTCTTTGGACTAGCGCTATCATCTGAGATTATCAGTTTGAAGTTTTAGAGAGGTGGTGAATTTTATTTTATAGGGAAGTTATTTTGGTTGTTTAAAAAAAATTTTAATGTGCTTTTCCTAATTCCTTCACTCAAATGGTGGTAAGAAACTTCAGTGCTTACCATGAGTAAGGTGCTAGAATATAGCTCTGAACAAGACAGGCATGAGATAGACCAGGAAGTAGAAAGCCCAAATGCAGTTTGATAATGCACTGATGGGGGAGTACAGACAGCTAGAGATGGACACAGGAGGGGCGCCTGTCCCACATTTGGCCCCCAGGAAGCGGGTTCCAAGAATGAATGGGTATTAGGCAAGCAAAATGCTGGATCAAGGAAGAGCATGCCTATACTGTTACCTGAAAATAGTTCAGGATGACAGAGCTCATGGTGCCAAAGGATAGTAGTAAGAGATGGGACTGAAAAGCTGTGGCCAGATCATAAAATGCCTTGTGTACCCTATTAAGGAGTTTAGACCTTATCATGACTGTAATAAGGAGCCCTTCAAATGGGTATTCCCAGGAGGTCATTGAATTTAAAAGTCCAGAAGGATAGCAGGAAGACCAGGAAAACCTAGTCAGAGAAGCCACGGGAAGCAAATCTGACTGGAAGGAAGAAGTAGTCAGCAGTGTCAGATGTTGCTGAGAGATAAAGACGACCGTTGGCTGCAGCATCCAGGAGCTCTTGAGCAGTTCCACTGGGGTAGTGGGTGTGGAGGGAAAGTAAAGAAGTAGAGAAAGGGCATCACCAGCTGCTTTTCCATCATCATTGTCATTGTCATTGTCATCATCATCATCATCACAGAAAATGAGCATCAGGCATCTTATCTACCAGACAGAGAGAGTGAAGGAAAAGAGAGTGAGACACACACACCCCCCCTAGGGAATTGGAACATATTTGGGAAAACAGATCATAAATATAAAACAGAAGACAGCAACACAAGATAGAAGACATGCAAAGGGGAAAGTGAGCCATACAAACCAATGAGATGAAACAGATCTGAACAGAGCCATGAAAGAACAGGACGAATCTGATGGCAGACGGAAAGGGAGAGTTTTTAAAATGGTGAGTACAGCTTGATTTATATTCTGAGTTATGCTTCCTTATCACAGTCCGGTCTGTTTGGGGGTTCCTATCAAATGGAAATGGTAGATGTGATCACGGTTAAAGGTGATGTGTGCTCTTAACTTGCCTGTGACTTCTGTTTAAGTTTCTCAACCCTTTTTTTGGAAAATTAAAGTCACAGACTGATTCTCTGTTGTAGTTTCATGCGGTCTTTATTTTTAAAAGCTGGACACAGAAACTAAGGAACAGATATCACAAGTAGAGCAAGTCAGCAATGTGCGTAATTTCTACATGAGTTCCTTGAGAAGTTTTGCACATCCAATGCTGAATGTCCGTGCAGCTGCAGAGTAGTATCTTACACAACTGTGTTATCTCCTCGTGATGACCTCTTCCCACTGTGAGGCCAGGGGTTCACTCTCACATGCAGTACCTTCAAGAAGCCGTTCGTGATTCAGAGGACAGTTTTTCTTGACAAAGATACTGAGGTATACTTCTGTAAGGCACTTTGGTGCTAAAAATCTTCTGTGTAAACTTTAAAGTGAGGGAAAGAATTGGTCCTCTGTTACTTTGGTTGTTTCCCTTGTTCGCTTAGTGACTATTTCTTGGGCACCTGCTGTGGGCAAGCCATTGCATGAAACATGCTCCAGGTCACACCCTCTTCACCCCCAGGAGCCCATCGTGTTTTATGGGAGAAAAGACTTCTATACTTCATAAAATTTACACATTTCTAAAGTAAAATGCTGGGAAAGTTTAGAAGACGAAATATATTTGATGGAAGCTTATTGAGCTCATTCTTTGTAAAAGGTTTTTGGTCCATGATCCTGTCTGTGTTACAGCACCAGTACCCTTCCTGTTTGCGCTTGTTAGAGACAAAAGCCGAATAGGGGGTTAACATATCAAGAGGTTTTCCATTAAAGAAAACAGACTCATCACCGTCAAAAAATATTTCAGGCAACATCAGGGCACTGAACGTGCTATATAAATGAGATAGCTTGAGGTCCATACTCTTTCAAGGTGTTTTCTCAGCACATGATGTTGTTCGTACCACATCTCTGTGCAGCAGCAGATGTCATGATCTCTACTTTCCAAGCAAATATCGTAAGATTGAAAGAGGTTAATGACCTCCCTGTAGTCAGTTCATGAGCGATAGAATCAAAAGTGGGAAGATGGTCTCCTCCTCTTTAGAGCACATTAGAGACCATTATTTATCTTAACTCACTTAAGATATTTTGGTGATGAGGGAGAATCATAAATTCATCTCTTTTTAAAAAATTTCTTAACAGATTTATTGAGGTATAATTGATATACAACAAATCGTACATATTTGAACATACAATTTGATAAGTTTGGCGTATGTATGCTCCCATTAAGCCATACATACGTGCATCTTGGTAGAATGAAGAACATTGAGCTTGCTAACAAAGAGGTCATGAGTGACTTTGGTGAGAGAGCAGCTTTTATTTCAGTGGAAAGACAGCCTCCTCTCCTACGAAGGCTACATTATTTGCCTAAATTGACAAGACATATTGCTTTAGAAGTTTGACCCATTATTGGTCTTCTTTACTACTGGAATACCGTCTCCCTGCGGATGAGTCCTCATTAATATTTTTGTGAAGGACAACATGAAGGTTATGAGCCTGCTACTATGTTTTGTTTCATTGGTATTGATTGAGGTGCAATTCACATGACATAAAATTAACCATTTTAAAATGAACATTTCAGTGGTATTTGATACATTAATAATGTTGAGCAACCACCGCATCTGTCTAGTTTCAGAACATTTCCATCACGCCCAAAGGAAACCTGATACCCATTAAGCAGTTCCTTTCCATTGCTCTGCTGCCGTGTTTTATAAACCTGTAATTTTATCACAATATTCACAAATATGCATGCACACAGGCACACACACACACACACACACACACACACACACACACACACACCACGGTAGACATATAATCCATCTATCTAGAGATTAGGAAATTCCAGATCTACCCACAATTAGGAAATTTTCCAGACAAAGGACCTAATGTATCCTAATTATATAAGCAAAGGACTGTATGTTTAATGGATGTTTCTCCATCAGGTAAAAGAAAAAAGGAAACATCCTTTGCTTCTTTTTAACATTTCTCTGTATTTCTCTTAAGTTCTCACTTAGATACTAATTTATCAAGGAAAAGGAAAAAAAAAGACAAAATCAATTCTGGGCCTTTGATTATGTAAAACTGCCATGTTCCTTTTCTTGTAAAATATTCTCTCATTAATTTCATCAACACTGAGATTTTTAAGCTGCTTCCCTTATCTTAATATTAAGCAATCATCTGGATTTTACATTTCTAGTTTTGAAGATTCAAAATTATTGAACAAAGTAATTTAGTTATCAAAGGTTTCATTTCTTGGATAAACATCAAAGGCGCAGTCTTACTGTAATTTTTATTGTTAAAGTAATTACTGTTGTTTATATTTATTTATACCCTTGTTATTCCAGAAGAATATTTGAGGTAGCCAGTAGCAGATCTTTAAACTGCATATCTTTAAAATTAAGAAAAATTAGATCAGATGAAAAAAGTGTCTGAAATTCAAATACTAGAGAAAGTCAACTTAACTTTATATATATATATATATATATTCATTTACATATGTCTTCTAGTTGCTTGTTATATATCTGAGGTCTCCCGACTGGCTCCTAATGACAATTCTAGAGTCCTTTTTTTTTTTTTTTTTTTTTTTTTAAATGTACCAAAGCACCTAGCCTTGTGCTAGCTAAAGAATCTGCTGTGTGTCACATCGGTGAAATATTGCTGGCTGATTTTACCTAAACGTTTGCCCTGGGTGTGAGAGAGGGGAAGGTCCTTGAATGGATAACAGATAAAGAGGTGGTTGATTGGACAGAGATATTGACAATTCACATACTTTTTTTTTTTTTTCATTTCAGTCTGTGCCACAGTCTTATATTTGGTAATTATTTCATGCTTTTGTTTTCAGTTGAAAGGAGTTAGGGCCATATGTTTTGACAGAAGAAAGACAATTTGTGCTTTTTCCCCCCACCTCTGTGAAGGGGAGGCTGGGGTAATGATTTTACAGTGTGCCGTGGCAATGATTCCTGTTCAGAACTTCACCAAATTGGAAACTCACTGTTCATAACAATTCTCTCAGTAAGCAGAAGATGACGGCGTCTGTTTGAAGCACCGAGGGTTAAGCTCGATGCTTCAAAGCACAGCATAGAGTTCATCTTTAACTCTGGTTAACATCAGTAGATATCATTTACTAACATAAAAATCTCCAGATTCCTTAGACCATGGGTGATTTGGAAGGACATTCTGATCAAGTGCTAACAATTCCAACTTGGGATTTGGAATGAAAAAACCTAGATAGATCATAGCCCCACTCCTATCCCACCCAGTCATGTTAAAGCTCTCCCAGCTTTTGTCTCCTACTGTATAAGATGGGTGAGATGGGTGACTGCTTGGATAGATAATCTGTCTCAAAATGATTCTTAAATGAGGTAATGGAAACAAAGGGTTTTTTTTTAAGATTTTATTTATTTATTAGAGAGCATGTGATAGAGACAGCACAAGTGGGGTGGAGGGGAAGAGGGAGAGGAGAAGCAGACACCCCGCTGAGCAGGGAGCCCGACGCAGGGCTTGATCCCAGGACCCCAGGATCATAACCTGAGCTGAAGGCAGACGCTTAAGGCACTGAGCCACCCAGGTGCCCCAGGAAGTCTTTATAATTTAAAACATTACAAAGATATGAACTTTCTATAATGACAAATCATAGAATTTTACCAAATTTCCTTTTATATTGTTAAGTTCAAGGCAAAGAAGGTATCTAGGGAAGTACATATCCCATTTTGCGAATTGCTTCTTTGACCTTTCCTCTTGTCTTTGCAGTATCAGTTAGAACCTTGGTCTTACTATCTTTTTTTCTTGCTTGGGTCTCTACTTTTGCAAGTTTCTTTCCACCTTTGTCTGACACAACTTTCTCTCTAATTCCTCTTGCTTCCGGGGAAGGAATGCTGACTTAGGAATGATGGCTCTCTGGCCCTCTGTGCACATTATACACAAATGCGGTCCTGAAGATCCGGGATTGAGGGAGAGGAATAGCACGTTTAGGTTGCTCAAGGTCAAACTATAACTATAACATAGTCAGTGTTTTTCTTTGGTGGTGCATTCCCTTCTTGTAAAACCCTCTCTGTACCCTCATACCCTCTTCACTTTTTTCTCATTCTTTCTAAAAATTATTTCTTGAGATAAGATCTGACTGACACCTCATCAGGTTGAATTGTAATAGCTCCAGGCAGATGATAACATTTCCTGAGATGGCAGGCTGACTGGAGATATGTTGAAAAGTGGGTTTGTGACTGTGGAGTTTTTCCCAGAGATGTAGGCTTTTACCCCTCATGATAAGGTTCATTGACTAAGGTCTGCAATATTGAAGTTATATGTTTATCGCAATGGTGCCCAAAATTATTTGAGCTTAGATCCTTTTTGAAAAGACAACATTATAATCCTTTGAATGATGTCAGCTCTAGGCTTCAGGCATCAACCTATGGCCTTGGGTTCAAAGGGAAAAGGGTGGAGAATACTCTTAGAGCCCTTAAGTATGGACCATCATAGGTCATTGTCTCCACCTCCTAACACAAGCTTAGTCCTCAAACATAGAGAAGAGCACTAAAATGTGTTTTGGCAGAACAATGAATGTTTATCTCTCTCTATGATATTCTCAGTTTGGTGTGTATCTTGTGTTCATTCATTCATGCATGCACTTGGCCACTACTTGAGCCTCTTCTGTGTTGGGAACCATACACACACACACATACACACAGATACACAACACACACTTGTGCATATTTTCATAGTATTTGCTTAAGCCTTGTTGTTTCTGTGGTTGGCAATTGTCAATAGTGTTGAGATGGGATATGATCCATTAGAAATAATTAACAATCATGAATTTGATGTGATAGCGAAGCAGAGATCAAAATCATCTAAATATCATACTTCATAGAAATTGAAAGTCATGTTCTTCTTAACATTACCTTTAATTTCTGACAAGCATTCAATAAATAAAAGCCTGGAAACGAATGGTTAGGTGTTTGGAACATATTAAAGTATTGTGATGCACTTAACATCCACAGTCGTCTATCTGCACCCATCCTGAGCCTGGTGATGAGGCCAAGTCCCACGTGAATAAGTAACATGAGGAATGTAACCAGGAAGCAGTCAGGTTTCACCTGGACCAAATTTTATGCAATTAAGTGTTTCAAGAGATCTTTAGCCAGGTGTAACTTAATCAGTTTAAGGCATTCTCAGCGAGGGCCAAGGTACTCAGAATGTTGGCAGTGGGCATTCCTGTGATATACCACGTTGAAAGTAATAGCAAACATACAGTGTCTGCTCACTTCATGCCAAGAGCAAGAGAAATGCAGGTGTAAAAATAAAAAGAAGTATTTGGAGCCAGAGGCTAGTACACATAGACAGAACTATATTAACGCTTCACTTGAACGTAATATGGTGCGTTTTATCAGTTTAGTGTCCTCGTTTTTAGGCCTGGGTCTGGTTTCACCGCTAAATGCCAGTGTAACTCGCAGCAGGTTACTTCACTTCTCTCCGACATTAGTACAATTGAAACAAAAAGTATTGATACCTGCTGCTACTTTGCTCAGCTTCGTGCCTGGAAGACAGATGAATGGTCCTCCCGTAGCAGCGCGCAAGAGCCTTCTTTGTGCCCCTAGACTGTGACCACCTCGTGTTCTCTTTAGGCAAAACGGCATTCTAAGCCACCTGGCTGCTGAATGGCCAGGGTGTGCATGTCAGGGGCCCAGGATTCACAGAGCTGGTGTTGGGAGGAGTCTATGAACACCCTGGAGAGAACTCTCAGCTATTCAGAGATAATGTTGTAGAATGGTGGTTATAGCTCAAACTCTGAAACAAACCTACACGATGTTGCCCAGCTTGCCACTTAACTAGCTGTGTGACTTTGAGAGAGTTACTTAATGTCTCTCTTAGATTCCTTATTTATAAAATTGAGATGATAATCAAATAGCAGTTTGAGTGTACAAAGTGAGTATATGTACCTTTTTTTTTTTTTTTTCTGGAATAGTGTCTGGCATGTCCTAAGTAAAGTGTTAGCTATTTTTATCTTTGTCACGATTTTTGTCATGCCAAGTGTGACAAGAGCTTGGGGCTGGCAGCCATTGGGACCAGGTCCTTTTTCGCTTCTGGAGAGTGTTAAGTTATGATACCATAACAAATTACTTCTTTTCTTTGTTTCTAATTGGCAACTCCCTCATGCATCACTGAGATGGTTGTAGGATAATATGTGAAAACAACTTAAAATCTCAAACATTCTCTATCACAACAAATCTATTATATCATAGCAGGGTAAGCCCCATCGTACCTCTCCTGGTTCTTCTACTGTCTCAGGGTTGCAATGATAATGCATTGAAAATCCTTCTAAAATAACAGGATACTATGTAGATTTAAATTACAATAATATAATTGTACAATTATGAGTAATTCTTAGTGCTTTTTAAAAAAATTGAAGTGGGATTTTGTTTTTCCTCCCTTGGAAATTTTTATATACGTCAAAGGCTATGTGGACTCATTTTATTTTTAGGGTTTGAAATTTGATTTAGGGATTTGAAAATTATGCTATAGCTAGCTATATAAAAAAACATAAGAATTGTCCTTGCCTTTCTATTTGAAGAAAAGAAAGAACAAGGTAGAGCTGCCTGCCCATAAAGAACACCAGGTTTTTCCTAGCTCCTGGGGACTTTGCATGCAGGAGGCACGCGATAGTGGGTCCAGCTCACTTTTTCACTGCGTGATCGCTGCTCTTGCCGCAGACCGGGCGCACTCCTAGGGAAATGCGTTGCCTGCAGGCTGTCCACCTCCTCCTGCTTACCCAGCTCTGGAGCCTGATCCCACATGCATCACTCAGGGCCCTTCTTCTCCTTCCTGTTGCTTTCTTTGGGGTCTTTGTGATGTCTTCCACTTACAGAATTTGGTAAAGATACAAACAAAAAAGGGAATTAAAGCTTCCACAATTTTACGACTTCTTCACACAGACAAGGAAATCTGGTGACTGAGAAGAATGAAACTGTAATTCATTTATAGGACGTAGCTTCAGATCTTATGGACTGATCTGATCATGAACAGATCATCAAAACTCAGCTGATATTTAGGAGAGTGGGAAAATTATACGTGATGTTTGTGATGCAATATATGGATGTGTGTTCAAAGTGACCTGTGGCCTAAATATATTACATACTCGGGGCACCTGGGTGGCTCAGTCAGTGAAGGTCTGACTCTTGACTGCAGCTCAGGTCATGATCTCAGGGTCATGAGATCAAGCCCCGCATCAGGCGCTGCTCAGTGTGTGTGGAGCCTGCTTACGATTCTCTCTGTCCTTCTTCCTCTGCCCCTCCCTCACCCCCACTTGCACCCACACTTGCACATGCACACGTGCGAGTTCTCTCTCTCAAAATAAATAAATGAAATATTAAGTATATATATATAATATACTCAAGGAATTTCTTTTAAGAGGAACACGCACATTCTTTTTGTGTTGAGTATGGCAGAGTGAAGACAGGTAATTTCTTGTTCGTGGAAAAAATAGGAATATCATATACACTAATGGTACATTTTTTTTAAAGATTTTATTTATTTATTTGACAGAGATAGAGACAGCCAGCGAGAGAGGGAACACAAGCAGGGGGAGTGGGAGAGGAAGAAGCAGGCTCATAGCAGAGGAGCCTGATGTGGGGCTCGATCCCATAATGCAGGGATCACGCCCTGAGCCGAAGGCAGACGCTTAACCGCTGTTCCACCCAGGCACCCCTACACTAATGGTACATTTTATACATGTTTACATAATTGTGATTTTTTTTTTTCAGACTACCAATAAAGATAGTTTGTGGGGGAAAAAACCCTCTTCTTACCAAGAGTTATTTTAGGGCATTTAGAACTATTTGATTAATTCCTATGAAAGCTTCAGGTGATTTAGATGGTCATAAAAGCTTCACGATTTCAATAGCCTACAACCTTTGAAATTTTCCATTTGTAATTAAATATCCATCAGTTTGTCAGTATACTGCAGACATTTATGTGTTATCTCTAAGTAGATTTCCTATTTATGTGACAATAATGCAAATTGGCCTTTAACCATCACCTGGAAGTGAAGTAGGATTTTTCTGCCATTAGTAAACATTCCTTGACTTGATATATATACTGTACTGAGAATATGCCAGGTGAATAATTTTTATTCCTGGAGTTTGCTGTTGGTTTTGGTTTTTTGCACTCTTGGATTATTTACTGCCTGACTGTTATATGCCCTTGAGCATTATTAACTGCCTTTAAACCTTATAATAACTTACTCAACTCTGTTACTTGAATCTGTTTATTAATCTTTTATGCCATTTTACTGCCCATTAGAATATTTAAGTTATAAAGTTAAAAAAGACTTTAGGGGGCACCTGGGTGGCACAGTGGTTAAGCGTCTGCCTTCGGCTCAGGGCGTGATCCCGGCGTTATGGGATCGAGCCCCACATCAGGCTCTTCTGCTATGAGCCTGCTTCTTCCTCTCCCACTCCCCCTGCTTGTGTTCCCTCTCTCACTGGCTGTCTCTATCTCTGTTGAATAAATAAATAAAATCTTTAAAAAAAAAATAAAATAAAATAAAAATAAAAAAGACTTTAGAAAGGCGAGTGCCAAGAGGACTGGGTACAAAGTCAGGGGCCCTGGGCTCTGTCCAGGCCCTTGGGTAAGTCCATTAACCTCTTCCTTTGCTCATGTGTAAAATAAGGTTGAAAGCATTTGAGCTTTAAAAATATGAAGCCAACAGGCAGGACAGAGGCAGCAGGTGGAAAAGTAGCATGAAAAGAAAAAGGAGCATCTGTAAAGAAGTCATATAAAAAAAGATTAAAAAAAGGAAAAAGTAATAAAAATGAAGTGAGAGTAGAATAGAGGGACCCAATTACCAATAATGTGAAAACACATGATCAGAAAAACTTAAACATCTGTTCAACTTTTATCATCTAGAAAAAGTGATCACACCATGTCTAACTATAATTCCTTTGCCAAAGACACTGGGGCCAAGGACAAAATTGCAGTGGAAGTATTTCTTTGCTTCCTACACATCCAGAAACCTAGAGTCACAGATACTCTTGCCTTGTGTTCCACTTGGTACAATTTGCAGGAATTTTGGCAGATGGTTATAAAAGGACTTTTAAAAATATGTCGT
This sequence comes from Ailuropoda melanoleuca, assembly GCF_002007445.2. Lineage (NCBI taxonomy): Eukaryota > Metazoa > Chordata > Mammalia > Carnivora > Ursidae > Ailuropoda > Ailuropoda melanoleuca. Next base: position 86,958,682 of record NC_048231.1, on the reverse strand, counting down.
AGTACAAGGAACTCTAAACATAATAAATAAAACTAAAACCTAAATGTCCTACCCTTCAGTAGCATCAATATTTATTAACACCAGCTGTATGCTAGGGACTAGGCATACCTAGAAATTGCCTCTCTAACCAGTCCACCAAAAGAGTTCTTGCTTTTGCAGCCTAAAGGGAATATCAAGTCTTAAATGCACTGACATTGTTGTCAAAGCTGGTCTAACAGAGGGTGACACACATGGCCCAGTAGGACTCTTCACAGGCAACAATGACTCTAGGCTACTGCTTCCAACAGAACTTTCTGCTGCAGTGGGAAAGTTCTGTGTTGGTGCTCTCCAGTATAGTGGCCTGTGGCCACGTATGGCTATTGAGCCCTTGGCTAATGTGTCTAGTGTGACTGAGGGAATGGGTATTTAACTTTATGTAACTTTAATTAAGCTTAATTCAAATAACTACCTATTGCTAATGGCTACTGTATTGGATAGCCCCATTCTAGACACTTTAAAAATAGCTATAAGCAGTGACTAGCACTTACAAGATGTGAATGATACTACCATTTACTGAGTGCCTACAACAGATTAAGAGTTATGCTTGACAGATATTTTCTCCAATGCTTACAAAAAAGAATAACCTCGTTCACAAGTGAGAAAACTAAGACTCACAGCATCACCAACCAGCTCACAATTAATTGTGAGAGAGCTGGAATTTGAACCCAGTTGGTCTGGCTCCAGAGCTGGGTAATTTCTGCTATTACACCAAGTCTTTTTCTGTACTCTCTGAAGATTGCCTCTTTTAAGTACATCTTCCCCTTGCTTTATGGGTCAGTTAGTGATATACGTTTAATTTCACGTGGTACAATTAGGTCACGTGGTACAATTAGTGTCCGTATTAACTCTTCTGAATAAGAAGGTGTCACTGCCCCTGAGCCTTTCTTTTCTCTTACTGGGACCCATGTCTTTCAAACAATATTTTAAGAGTTGAGAGTCCAGCCGCATTGCCGGAGTAGTGAGCTGACCCACTTCCAAGCACTTTCCCCATTAGATGCTGAGAAGCATCAAAGCATATGCCTAGCATTGTGAACACTTGGCATTTGAGTGTTTTGCTGTCATAGTTTAGAGTATTTGTAAAATCTGCCAAGGTCTAGACTACTAAGTGAGCCTTGCTAGCACTTGGGCATCGGAGATGTAATTCTGCTTTGTTATTTTCAACCCATCATGGAGCATACAGCAACTCTCTTTAAGAGTCTGAAAGCCTCAACTATGATGTTCCTGTTAGTCTGAACTGCTTCTTTTCATAAATTCTATATTCAGATGGTACTTAGAGAATCACAAAGGGGTAGTAATGGTAAGGAATGTTAAAGGTGCATTGTACAACCTAGTAGTTATCACTCAGCCCCACGCAGTTACACACCTCATGACACATGCTCTGTAGCCACTTCTCTGTCTCCCCTTAGAGCTTAGCTTCCCACTTCAGGAAGCAAGTGACATTAATACAGATCGATTTTACTATGAATGTGCCTTATCACATTTTGCTTTCTTAAAAGGTGATTATGAAACCCCCATAAGAATATTTCCACAAACCGTGGTCAAAGTACAACCTTGTGTTGATAGTTTAAAATACCCCTTTTTTGGCCTTTTAAGAGCAAGAATTTTTTTTTTTTATGAAAAGAATATAGACTTTGATGACCCATTTAAATCCTGCCTTTACCACCTGATTGTTAATGTAGAAAAGGTGGCTTAACCTTCCTGAGTCACATTTGCTCAGATAATAAAAAAAAATAGCAACACAACATTAACCCTATTATCTGACGTTTTTTGCGTGCTTGATATGTGCCAGGTACTCTTCTAGTTGTTTCACGCACAACATACCATTTTATTCTCGTAAGAACTTTCCATAGCAGGCTGTGCCATTCCCATCTTACAGGTAGGAATCTGGAGACTAGAGAGGTCAAAGAAACAGGTCCAAGGTTGTCTGATTGCTGAATGGTGGAACTTGCAGTCACAGCCAAGATAGTGTGGGCCAATACAATTGATCTCTCTACTATACTTCAGCCCTGGGAAATCCAAATGGTGCTGTTCATAATGACCATCTTGTATGACCCTTAGGAAAATCAGAAGTAACGTGTGTAGAGCTCCTAGCCCAAAAGCTATTCCGCAAGGGGCCCTAAACAAATGGTTCATTGTTATTTTTTAAATCTTCATAAGTGAAACTGCTATGCCAAAACAGATAAAAATGAGAACATCAAGGGGGGAGAGGAGGATATGCATTCTGCTCCCTTCATTTTGCCCGTTTGCTTGGTTTTCTTCTTTTCTAATAGCTGGAGATTCTATTTAAAAGAAGGTATCGTATTATTTCTTTGGTGACTGAGCAAAGGATAATCAGGAACATTGGATGGAACAGCTAACGTAATATAGTAATACTTCTCAAATTACAACAAAAACCAAATATGTAAAATGAAGAAAAATATATATGTATTTTTTATCAGTTCAGGGTGTTTAGTGTTATCTGGAGAAATTCGTTAAACTCAGAATTTCTATATGTATGATTTTGTTTTTAAATTCAGAAATGTAAGAGAAAAGATAATGTTGCTAAATTTGGCCATAAACTATACTGTGCTATTAGTTCCCCATGAAGCTTTTATTCAACAAACAGTTCAGTACAAGAGCTGTATGTAGCCTATGAGCTTTGTCCAAGTTTCCCCATTTCCAATTTTGCAACAGAAATTTCACCCTTCTTGGGTTACTCTTGTGAGAGGAATCAGAATGCCAAAAGTCACCTTGATCTAAGCTACCTTATCAGAGAAAAACTAAGTGTAGATTTTCGTTTCCCTTTAGACTTTTCCTCATGTTTCATAGGTGGGGTCACTTCAATACACTGAACTAGAGTTTGGGATTTTCATTTCATTTTTCACTGGACTGATTTTTTAGTGTTAGTCATTAAAATGACTCCAACTATTTGAAGATATCTGGGGTGTTTGTCATTGTTCTGTTAAATAAAAAACTATTTTACTGAACAAATACTTAAGTCATCTTTCCAGTTACCTAAAATAGTAATAATTAAAATTAATCGGATGTGAACTTTTCTTATTGAATTTAGTGTCTCTATTAAATACATTATTGAAACCCATTGGAGTCTTTTGATTAAGAAATTGGCAAAACAGGTGACTGAGGTAAAAATAATGGAACAGCTCCCTGGTCATTCATGTTATTAAAGATGAAAACATTAAGGATAAACTGAAGTATGCACGTTATGATCAATCTGTTTTCATAAATGTCATCTTGTACCTCTGCCACCATGTTTAAAGAAAGTAACCTAAAATAAAGAGCAATTGATAGTTGTGGCTGTTGGATAAGTTGCAGATCTTGAGCGGTTGCTTTGACCATTCCATTTTTGAATTCCTTCTAATTAAAATGTGTGTGGGGGGGTGGAGCTGACCTAAATAAATTCTTTAATTCCTTCTACTTTAAAAAAGGATAGCGGTGCCTGGCTGGCTCAGTTGGCAGAGCACGTGACTCTTGATCTCAGGGTTGTGAGTTCGAGTCCCATGTTAGGTGTAGAGATTTCTTAAAAATAAAATCTTTAAAAAAAGTATAATAGTTCTGTGCGTGGTTTATTTATATAAATAATTCTGTAGGGTGCTTACCTTACAAGTAACTTTTGAAGTGGGAAAGATGAAGTTCATAAATGGAAAGAGAAGAACATTTTACCTGATCTGTAAATTTACAGTATAAAGAAAATTTATAAAATATGCAGGAATTGCCTTTTTTTCTAGAAACAGTGGTCCATTTCTTTTTAATAAGACTTTCATCTTACCTAAAGAGTCTTCATTTGACCATAACACCAGAAAAATAGAAATCATATAGTATAATATATCCTAAAAACTTTGTAACCCCGTAGATACTCGTTATGCCAGTGGTACTTATGAATTTGGTTGATAAGTGATCTTATTCTCAGATCTTTGAGTTTGATCATAATTCATAGTCCAATAGCCTCCTTGTATGTGGGCAAAATTACCAAAGATTTGTCCTTATCTCTTGCAAGAAATATCAACTAATTCTGCCCACATCAGGAGGGAAAAGGAGAACCTTTCTAGGTGCCATTAAATGATATTGACATAATAATATACATGTTTAAAGATAACGTAGTAGAGTATAATTATTTAAACTAAACATTATGCTAAAACAACTTATTTCATTTGTTTTAAAGTATAAAATGATTTCATAATATGGGTCAGAGTTTATTTTCAGCTTTATAGTAAATATGCTGATTTCTGAAATATGGGGATAACACATAGTACACTTAGCTTGTGTTAATACCAACTGGCCAACTAGCTGTCAGGCTAATGGCCTGGACCATAGATATATTGTAGTAGCTGTATTGCGCCTCATTCTGTCATTAGAATGAGATAATCTAATTTTCAATTTCCCCTTTTTCTAGACAGTAATGTTTCTTTCATGTTTTTAGCCTACTCTCAAGACCTTCTCTAAATACATTCAGCAGTATTTCCCTAACTAACTGTTTATTAGTTGTATAGTTTTCAAGAAAATACTGGGTTTTGCATGACAAATCTTTAAGGGTATTGATTTGTTTGGAGATTCCTGGCTTAAGGTTTATTCTTTGTCTCTTAAAGATGCTTAAAAAGATGTCTTCCTTATTGTAAGCCCTATGGGAAAAGAAGCAAATAGACATTTATATATTTAAAATATGAGGAGAATTAAAAAAATGAAATGAAATATAGCCCACGAAATTCAGGGCTTATATCCCTCCATGACTGAAGAAAAATCCTTGTTTTCTAACGTGTGCCTGGGTTCTTCTGGTTTGTTTTTGTTTTGTTCAGTCTCCAGGACCTCCCAATTTTCAAGGGCACTGTGGGGCATATGTAGCATTTATTTGATGTATGTATGTGTATGCATATTTTCCCACATCTGTCTCTGTGGACCTATCCTTTGTGAAATCCTAAACCTTGTATTAATGCTTAGTTTGTGATTCATGGTGTTCTGAGAGCAATTATATAATTTTTCTTAGGGTGTTTATTCGATGTGCACTGTAAAAAAAAAATGGGAGTATTTTTTGGTAAGTCTGCAGTTGCCTTTTTATTGGTGAATTTCTCTTTCTTTTACTGTGACCTGTGAATATCACTGTAGGCTCACTGCCAATTTTGTGAGCCGCTGCCTGCTTCAAAATGGAGGCAGGAAGGTATCCATTTTCATCAAGAGGATGACAGTGTTTCAGTCTCTCCGACCATCTGGAGAGAGGAACTTTTGGAGCAAAAGAAAATAGGGATTTGAAAAAATTATATTTAGCAGAAAAGGCAAGGGGGGAAACCAATTAAAGTTAAACTATACCTTATGAATTTATGCTTTTCTACTATGCTGCCTTCTTTAGAGGAAACATAAACAAGAAAATACACAGGCTATTTTTATAGAGGACTGGTTCCCCAAGTCTCATGAGTATTAGTAAACGAATGTTCAGTAAATTAGGATTTTGGCACACTTTTTTAAGTTTATTGCACACACAAATATAATAGGAACTATAAAGGAGTACTCCCCACTCTTCCTGTGTACATACTGATTGTTGGTGGTCTATGTAGATCTGGGCTTTTAATGGTCTTTTTCATGCATCTCTGCAAAAAGCTGACACTATGGGAATTTAATATTCCAAGATGTATTTGTCACTTTCTGTGGTCTGGATAGTGCATTCATTTTCGCTGTCTCTCTTTTTCTCAGAAGTGAACATTTTAATTGAAAGGTAGAGTTAAAAGGGAGAAGGTTGATGCGTGCCCTTCTGTTTGCACCTTTCATGAGCTCAGGGGCCATCTATGTTTAAAAAAAAATAGATGCTTGGACAGGACAACCCCACGGGTATTATGTAATATATTTAACTAGACATAATTCAGAATATTCTTGCCTGCGACTGGAAAATTTCCCCCGCCCCTGGTTTTCCAGTCACACAAATCTACTCAACATTTTTGTTGTTGTTTTTTGTTTTTCTGTATTCTGAAAGGGGCAGTGTTCTAGGGTTTGATCAGATTTGGAACGGACATGGAAATTTAGCATTTTGCTCCTGCTTCGTATCAAGTAATGGACCTTGAGGTGCTTTGGTCAATGCGGCAAGCAAAACTAAATTGTCTCTCCTTCCTCAGGTTTATGCTCCATCAGCAAGCACTGCCGACTACAATAGGGACTCGCCAGGCTACCCTTCCTCGAAACCAGCAGCCAGCACTTTCCCTAGCTCCTTCTTCATGCAGGGTAAGATGCTGCCACTTCTGCGGGGAAATCCACTGGGCAGAATCTCCCTGGGTCTTTTCAGGTCATATATGGGGCAAAAGACTGCTGATCTCAGACTCAAGAAATGGAATAGTAGGCAAGTGGAGAATATGGAAGGTCATGATCTTCTTAGGAATTGAATTCATTAAAAATTCATCAATTAATTAAAACTTGACTAAGACTTATTTTTTTAAATCAAAGCCCCTTGAGCAATGATGAGTTAAGATTAAACTGGTTGACTTCACTTAGAACTGACGCGTCTTGGGGGATGGTCTTCCATGACAGATCATTTCAGCTTCTTCTCTCCCCAAGAAGAACGTGTGTGTATTTTTAGAAGTGTTTTGGTTCAGCATGTATTTTGAGCATCCTGGATTTAGCCAACTGGGAACAAATTGTCCTTATGTATAACTTCATATAAAAAGTTTAGCCACTTATTAATTTATAGGTAAGAACAAGAGCCCCATTTAAGATGAAGCAACATATCTCAAGACTAGAATATTATTTCATTACACAGCGAAAGCTCCACCCCAACATGCTAATTGATTTAAAGACCCAGCTTTTGTCCCAGACAAATTGAGAAAATTACAGTTTCATAGTAGGTGAAGTATATTTATTCTTTTAATTGTGCAGTTTATTTAATGAAATGTACATGGGTGTGTACCCCTGAGCTTCCAGTCTTGCCCCTGATAGCACGGTTCCTTTCAGCTGCTTGGAAAAGACTGGAATAGTTAGAATGACACCAGCTGCATTTAAGAATTACTGTCCAGAGCATGCACCTAAGGCTTCATCCCTGATAGGCCTGGGGCACTTACCGTCAAAATATCATGATCTTGTTGCCAAGTTAATAGTCTGAAATTTAGACATGAATTTTCCAAGAACTCCTGTACCTGTATGCAGAACTTTTAACTCTTTTTGCCTGGGTGTGAAAACCTTTTTTGATTGTGCCTTGGCAAAGTGCCATGGGATTTCCTTTTTGTGCTGCTCTAGGAAGGGCCATGTCATGTTGGGGGGAGAACCCTTGGAGCAGCAAGGAACCAGGGAGCAGCTTGGCGTCTCACTTAGCTTGCAGTGGACATACTCGAAGTCATTCTGATTAAAACGGACTTATTTTCTTGCCCTTCAGAGTATTAGCTTTTTCAGGTTGCTAGTTCACATGTGAAATTCCATGGAAAATCTATAACATTGAATCAAATGGGTCTTGCAGGAATGGAGAGAATTTGTTCCACGCATAATAGAGCTCATGTTCATAAGGGTCCTTTATCTTTGTGACCCGTCCTAGGTGTACCTCACAAAGGGACCCAGCTGGATATGTCACTTGAGGGCATCCTGGGCCTTGACAAAAGGCTCATCCCCTTCAGCTATAAACAGCAGTCACTTGTGCATCCGCTCCCCTCTTATGCGACCAGTCAGAACAACTATGCTGCCGGTGCTTATCGAGATGGTCAATTCAAGGATTCATCACTCAAAGCAGATTTTCACTGAGAAAATTGACAGGATAGATTTCTTCTATCTGCCTTCAGGAGGGTGCTTGCTTAAACTGTGCACACCACATGGGAGGTCAGGTGGATTAAAACAGAAAACAGTAGGCTCTTCTCCATGGAAGACCACGCAGAATAAGGGGAACAAACTTGCTTTTCTGCATATGAATACCCAAAAAAGCAAAAAAAAAAAATTGAGTTGACATTTATGACGAGCACAATTAATTTGCACACATCTAATTCTATTCTTTCAAAACAACATTATGCCAAGATCATGGGATGTGATAAATATTAATTTACTGTGAAAAGCATAATTTATGTAAAGTATGTATTTTTATAAGTCTGCATTGAGTAGAGTGTTCTGTGTTAACAAATCCTAAATGTATTTCCATATAGTGCATCATGTTGTCAGAATGTTTCAGGAGACTCTCGTTCAATGATATGTATTCTCAATTTATTTGTCATAGATGCCATCTATTTGAAATGTTGGGGCCTTAACTTCATCTTTGAATTTAGGGTGACATCTAAACTTCCACAACATGAAGGCTAAATCTTAAGTGCATGAATAATAACTTTTAGAAAGTCCTGTGTTTTCCCATTAGGATCACAGAAACAGTACCTTGTGATCCTGTCTCACATCGACTTCCTTCAGTGATGAGTGCATGGTGCCCTGAGGATTCAGGTCTTAAAAAAACATACAATTTGGGTTAGACTGTCAGGAGACTGTCAGGAGCATATTTTAAACTCATTACCATGTGACCTCTCATTTTTCACTTGAATTTCCATCTTCTAATTAAAACTCTGAAGTTGTCAAAATCACAGATAGGATTTTTTTTTTTTTTTAAGAAATCTATTGATCATTCCTCCCTGTCCTGAAACTATTCCAGTTTTTGGAATTCTAACTTCTGGATTTAAAAGCTCAGTGAAAAAAAAAAGCTTTGTGGTATGTAGTACTGGATTTAACTTGCCTATTGCCTTAATTTTCAGAAGGCCTTTATTATGTAACGTATACGGTGAAAATCATCTTATTTTCAAGGAGGCAGTGCCTCCTGGACTGTGAACACCCAGCTGATAGCCTGGTATTCATCTGGCGCTCAGTAACTTCTGTTCAACTATTGAAAGAACGANCCACCCACCCCCACCCCCACCAACCACCTGCGTTTTGAGAAACCCAAAGCAAGCATCAGCAATCGCTGATAGTAACTTCTAGGCCAATAGACCCAAGGAAGAAAAAGAATCTATAAAAATGTTTTTAACATGGTGTTCACAAAAGATTAACTGAATATTGAAAGCTACTTCATATAATGTCCCTCTCATTTTAAACCTCCTTTTAACTTCTAGTTTCATAAAATCCAGAACCTCTTAAAATCGCCTCTCGCGTAATATCTACCTTATGATAGTGTGCACCCTTTCAACTGCTACTGAAGGCTTAAGGTTACTGCAGAACTATGCAGCAAAAAATAAAAGTTAAAAAAGAAAATTCAGAACTGTATGTCTGAGACTCATGTTCCCTATAAATTATAATGTAATTTCAACTTTAATTCTACCATGTATGGAATAAAAGGGAAATTTGATCTTTTAAATCTGAGATGTTCTTTTTCATTCTTATCTCTTTATCTGCATTTAAAACTTGTAAACTTGTCAACTCTATAATGTGTTAAGTACTTTATTTTCAGCACAAAATTTAGGAACAATTTAACTGTTAGTTTTCATAGAAAAGGAGGTCGGGGACTTTTAAGAAATGTTTTCTTTAGTATTGTTTACCTGGCTGACTTGACATAATTCTACATAGAAGTGTGTTCTGTTCTTTTATAGCGAATTTTTACTAAGAACGCTGCCTATGGTAAATATTTACATTTGTTTGGCAATATAGAACCACTTGGGAAAAAAGAAGGATGACTGTCTTCTGATGTAATCAGCAAAACAGCACAAAGATGAATACACAACGGGCAGCCATTTTCGAGTATATGAAAAAACCCTATTCTGTAGGGCAAGGCTGAATGCCTCTGAAAAGTCATGGTTTTCTTTGTCCTTTACAGATGGCCATCACAGCAGTGACCCTTGGAGCTCCTCCAGTGGGATGAATCAGCCTGGCTACGGAGGAATGCTGGGCAGTTCTTCTCATATTCCACAGTCTAGCAGCTACTGTAGCCTGCATCCACACGAACGCTTGGTAAGGCTGATTCACATGGTGCTGGGGACAACACAGCTAGTTTACGAAATCTCGTTCCCCATCTTTCTATGCCCGTATACAAGGACTCTGTAATGAATGTAAAAATGGTATACACCCATTATTCTTATAGTTATCTTGTTTCTGAAATCAAAGACCTAACAGATCACCTTTGTAAGCCGTTGCAACTTTTCTTTGCCATTGTTCTTCTGTTTATGGTGTTTTATTCTGTGCCTTCTTTATGACAATGTTAGCCTCCTTCAGACATAAATACATACTGTGTTTGAGTTGTATGGTGGACCCTTGTCATTTATTTGCTGTCTGTAGTTTTGAAGAATATACTGCAGGGGGCAGAGTGACAGGCAGTAGACTGAGAGTAGGTGGCCTGTATCTCCCATGTGCATTTCCACTTCCCCTTACCGGCTTCTGTCCCTGGTGACAGCTTTGACCCGTGGTGCCACACCCAAAGGAAAGAGTTCCTGTTTCCCATACACTCCGCTAGTCACAGCAACCATGGGGTTTCTGTATAGATCAGATTCCCAGTTTTCAGTGGTTTAGCTGTAATTCCACCCCTTCCAACCTCCCATTGATGCCCCGTTGCCTCACTCAGTTGAACATTGCTGAGCTGTAGAACATTATCTTGTTTCATTACTGAAGTGTCCACTCTGCCCATTGCCTACACTCATCCATCCTACTGTGTCCCTTTATCTTGGAGGAAGCAGTTCATCTGATCTTTTCCAGCCTCAGAAACTCCCACAGCCCAGAATCCACTTAGGAACTTAAGTCAAGCATTATATGGAGATCATGAGTTAGGTTTGAGATGCAGTAAGATGGGACCGTCCCTTGTGCAGTCATATAACTTTAAAAATGAATGAAGCTGTAATCCTGCAAATGCAAAAGTGTCTGACAAATCCAGTGATCCTTCATGGTACTTGTGTCACCGCTCTTCATCTCAAAATTACCCCTTGTTCTTCTCCTAACACCCAGGTTCATGTGCCTTTCTCTGCTCTGCAATAGGAAATAGTACTTTCTGGATTTCTGTGAACTCTCCTCTCTTTTTTTCAACCACTAGAGACATAGAAAAGGTGACTTATATTCTATTCTGACAACTTAAAATATTCCAGAAGTTATGGTCTCTGATATCCTTGAAAAATACCTATTTAGTGAGTCCTGGTGGTAGAGACACTGTGGTCAGTTAGCCTATCTGTTAACAAGAGGCAAATGATGGAGATGGAATTGGCCTTTTTATATCATCTGCCAAGTTTGAATGTGTAAATCAAACTATCTCAAATTTCAGCACATCTTCAGTAAATAGCAAATGATTTACTTGCAAATTTTATCTTCTTCCACCTCCTGCTTTGAGATATTAGAGTGAAAGCTTAGAGAAATATCAACTATTATTATACTAGAATTTCTTCTTGGCCAGCTTCTTTATTTCCCCATCATCATTTTCCATTTCTCTAAGGAACTCATGATCAAAACTACATGTGTCTTATAAGCAAGGAAAATTTTGATTACAGCTGAAAGATTTTGGCAGTATACTAACATAACATGGAATGTCAGTCCTTCTAAGAGTTGTTCATTTGACATTTATTTTCGTTCTTCCTATATTTCTTTCTTTCTTTCCTTATGCACTAGATTTTTGATGTAGGTGGTTTGATTTTATCCCAATCAGATTCACTGCATGGGCGGAGGTATCTTTAAAATGTGCTCAAATGCATAAAAAGTGTAATTTTAAAAAAGAAACTAACTACATTCCTTTTAGAAAAAATTTTGCTGAAAACCTTAAAAACCAAAAACAATATTATCTACCAGGAAGAAAGATCATTTTGAAGGAATAACCCAACAGGTTCTATCAGATGCTGTATTTGTGTCATTTATTCTAACACAGAACATGGGGTTTTCATTCTTAATATGATTATTTAGCAGATCTTAGAGATTAAGGCTTTGTTTCAAAAAATGGTAAATGAATTAGGTCTCTGGTAATGTATCCTAATAAATTTTCTCACTGATAGGGAAACTGTTGGATTATCATATCTGGTAATCACTGTAATTTCAGTATTAACCATTTGAAAATCTCTCGCTGAAATGCCTTTCCGAAATCTGACACTGACTGAGAGTAACTTGAGTATGCATTAGGCACTTAGTGTCCTTTCACTTGAAAATAATGATAGTTCCTCACAATTTTTGTCTATAGCTTTTGGCCAGTCTCACACAGAACAAAGGAATAGTTTAAGAAAAGAAGCGCATTTTCCTGGTATTATGTTGGGTATAATTTGGCCAAATTAATATTGTCTTCTAAAGGTACAACAGTTTAGAAACATCATCGCCTTCTTCGCCTTATGCTGTTGTAATAGAACGTGTAGTTGTAAAGCTTCAGATCCACACATTTCAGTAGCAACTGTCAAGTCACCAGTTTTGATTCTTTAAATCCCCTTTAGCTTCAGCTACTACAACACAATCCCACAGCTAATCACTACTGTGTCACAGATGGACAGACTGAATCACTTGGAAGAATGGAGTTTGTGGTTAAGCTTTGGGATGGGTTGTCGTAGAAGGTTTAAGGTTGGAATGACTTGGCAGAGTTCTGTTTAGAAATAGGATAGAGTCCTCTGTCTGGCATGGTGTAGGCAGGGTCTTTGCCCCCACAGAGTGAAGTAGTCCCAGGCGTCTGGAATTTTAATATAAAAGAAGTTCTGAATTTTTTGTAACATAAACCCTTACCCTGGTGATTCTCAACCAGGTGTCATTTTACCCCCTCAGGGAACATTTGGAAATGTCCAAAGACATCCTTGGATGTTAAAACCAGTAGGCGTGACTGGAATCTAGCGTATAAAAGCCAGGGATGCTGGTAAACACACTACAATGCATAGGAGAGCCCCCCCACAGCAAAGAATTATCTGGCATAAAAGATTTATGGTGCCAAGGTTGTGAAATGTTGCCTGAGCCCAAAGCATGATTTTATTCTTAGTATGTGCCACCAATTATTATATTTCCTAATCTTTGAATTATCAACCCATAGGTTGATAAAAATATCACTAATAGAAACATTTTCAATACTTACTCTGTCAGTAGGCTCCAAATATGCTATAATTGGGCATCATAAGTAAAAATAATTCAATAGTGGGCATGTAAAGCTGTTATATTTTCTCAGTCTCCCCTTTCCATGTGTAGCAAGCAGGGCAGACAGTATCAGTAGCTGCAGGAAGAGAGGATCATCATTGATCCCTAAATACTCTAAAGGAGACATACTTCACACATCAGTGACATTCTCTGTAGTATATTTATTACGTCTCGGAGTGACAGTAGTTTTCAAGACACTTTTCCTTGTAAAATAATGTAGTTATAAATCTCATTGATTTCTTTCAGCATCCTATTTTCTCCAAGTCTCTAAAAATAACTGATTTACATGGTTGCATTGGTTTCCCCATTAAAATTGATGGGGAAGAACTTTTCTTGTCATTCTCCAAACTCAGTATTAACCCTCAGTCTGTTAAATCCTGAATTACTGCCCATTTTGCATCATGTTAAAAGTGTCTAGAAATCCTCCCGGTTGTGAAAATCTTTTTTCCGTTCCACCCTGTGAATATATAGTTATTTAAATATTTATCAAAATTCTTTACCTCTGTTTTGATTTTTGCATATCTGGGACTGATTTATACAGTTTCTCTATTCTTCAAAACTCAGCACAGAATAGCATTGTGTAAAGGAAGGCAAACCATCTCTTTCTTTCAGTTTCCTTCTTCTATGTTCAGTTTCTTTCTCTCTACTTTATTGCTGTGTTTAGCTGTCAAGCAGAAATAGTTGTTCTAAGTGTGGTGTTCCGTGGCTTATCCAGTCTTTTGGATTAGCTGTACTATGGAATGGGCCCATTCTATCATCGTTTGGAGAAAAGTTCGTGGACTGCTTGGGGCACTTTGTAAGCGGCAAGTAGAAATGAGTTTAACAAGTGGCCTAAAGAATTTTTTGGTCAAGCACAGAGGTCCATGGAATTAAAAAGTTTGAAAGGCATTCTTGGGAAGTTGGAAAGATTTGAGAGTATCATCTCAACTTTTTCACTGACGTTGATCTCTCAGTTGGACTATCTTGAGTGCGTCGAGGTAATGTTGTCAAAGGCATCCACCAGGTCATTGGCAGATCCAATGTAGGTTCATTTGCTAGACTGTTTTGTTCTCTTCAAATAAGTAGTATTTCAGTCCACTATTAAATGCCAACCGACAACCAGTTGTTCATTGAGAATATGGGATAATTATGTGTTTAGCACTCAGCCGTAAGTTGTGAGATGCAGAGGTATAAGCTCTATTCCCTCCCCTTAAAAGAGTTTACAGTATAGGTGGAAATGCACTTGAAAGAAAAAAGCAATGAAAGGCAGCATATAATTAAGTGTTAAATGGCACAGCACAGAATGTGAGTGCATTAGGGATTCAGAGAGAAGAGATTGTGCAAGAGTTGGAAGTAGGAAGGAATACTAAAGGAAGAGGTAGAACTCAAGATGGGCCTCACAAAATTAATACAGAAATACCAAGACACCAGGGTTTCACTCCTATGAATAAGTGCCTGGGCTTTAAGCACCCCTGACTTTTATTTAGCCTCATATTCAATCTCAAATTTTAATTAAATTTCCACTAGTGATATAATAAAGATCCATAGCTGAGTAATATATTACATATAAGACAAAATATGTTTTAGCCAAAATAGTTTTCCTTTACATGTCTGTAACACATTCAAATACCTATGAGAATAACTTTTTAACCCCAATGTTCATAGCAGCATTGTCCACAATAGCTAAATCGTGGAAGGAACCGAGATGCCCTTCAACAGATGTGGATTAAGAAGTTGTGGTCCATATATACAATGGAATATTGCTCAGCTATCAGAAAGAA
>NC_048231.1:86713604-86943838 GCF_002007445.2 Ailuropoda melanoleuca | reverse complement strand
TCAGAGGGGAGGGGGGTGGGGGAATGGGATAGACTGGTGATGGGTAGTAAGGAGGGCACGTATTGCATGGTGCACTGGGTGTTATACGCAACTAATGAATCAATCGAACTTTACATCGGAAACCGGGGATGTAATGTATGGTGACTAACATAATATAATAAAAAAACATTAAAAAAAAAAGAAAATAGCTCAATGTGTTTGGGTAAATAGCTGTGTCCCTGATGGTGATCTGCTCATTCCCAAGCAGATGGATTGGTAGCAACTAATTTGCCGCCTTACAGGCACTGTGATATAACCCTAAGAAAAGCAGCTTATTTGGACAAAAAGGATAATAATTGAACTCAAAGCCAAACCTTAAAACAAATGATTCTGTAAAGATGTTCTTTTTTCATAGTCAGCTATCTGGTAGATTACTAATGAAGAGGACACATAAAGAACTCAAATCAGTCCTTCTCAGTTCATTCATTCCAGTTTAATTCAATATAGTCATTGATTTAAGGCTTTACATATTGATGCTGTAGAGTGATATTTAATCATCGTTACTTTTTCAAAGTTTTCCGTTTACCATTCTGTGCTTGCTAGAGGTCAGAAAGGTGGTCCAGTTTTGCAGGAGGAGGATTTGAGACTGGCTGTTCTTTGCTCTTTAGTGTCCAGAAGTTCAGGATAAAGTGTAATATCAACCCATGGGTCACGATACTGTTTTATTCATTGTGTCTTGGAATCTTTCTTATTTGATCAATAGTTCATACCAAAAAAAATAATAGTAGAGAGAGTCTTTTATGTTGCTGACACCTCAGAGATACTTTTAAGCAGTAATTTTTAGATTTAGAGATTGTGATCATTTCTCACTGTCCTATATTGCCATTGTATTTCTCTACATTTGATGCAAGCTCAAACCAACTCTGTGTTTTGTATTTTATTATTTGAAAAATGAAAGCTGTCAGATCTAAGCAAGATGTATTCTTGGATATTTTGAAATTCCAGGGGCCGTCTCCATTGCAAAATGAAGAGTTCCGAAAGGAGTATTAGAAACCTAACCCACTAAATATTTCATGGTTGACCATGGCCTCCTTTTTTTGCTTCTTGCTACAGAGCTATCCATCACACTCCTCAGCAGACATCAATTCCAGTCTTCCTCCGATGTCTACTTTCCACCGTAGCGGCACAAACCATTACAGCACCTCTTCCTGTACGCCTCCTGCCAACGGCACAGACAGTATAATGGGTGAGTCATAGAAATGTCGATTTGGACGCCAACAATCAAGGTCAGGGTTTAATAATATAGGACATCTTTTTTCTTCTCATAATGGAACAGCAATCAGGCAATGAATATTTGTCACATAACTGAATGAAAATACATGAACCAAACAGAAACAGAAATAGTCATCGGCTTGTCCATAATCACTTTTTTTTTTGGCCACAAGAAACTGATACTTGGCTACTTCGTTCATTGTGAGTTATTAGATTGAACAAAGGTTGAAACAGACCAGAACTACCTTGCTTCTCATACTCTCAAAGAGTGAGCAAAGTGAACTTTTATAAGACAAACCACTGAAGACTAGTGAGATAGGGGGCAAGTTAGCTCTTAATAGTAGTCATTGACCACTTTCCAAATTCCAGTCACCATACTAAGCTCTTACCCATGACATAGCACAGTCTTCCAAAGACTAGTTCCTGTGAAATTCAGGGGTGATTATTAATAACTAGATGGCTTCAACTCCTGGAGACTGTGGCATCGTGAGTCCTTCAGAGGGGAAGAGGCATTTGCTTACTTATTGGAGAGGAGAAGCCTGGACATCAGGGCTAGAAGTTACTCACTGCCTTTTCTCAAGCAGATTTACTAATGAGTTGAGGCCCAAGCAGAGTGCTGCTTCCCAATGAACTAAACCATCATCTTCTGGTTTCTCATGATGGCCATTGTGATTCTCTCCCAAGACCGATGATTCCTTCACTGGTGCTGTGGCCTGGAGGGAGAAGGTAGGCAGGGGTCCAGCTGCCCCCAGAGGAAAGAGTCCAGTCTGGGGAGTAGGCAGCCACCCTCTTCTGAATTGGCCTTTAACAACTTTGCCATTCAGAGGAATAGCACAGCCTGACATTCCAGGGTCTCATTAAAACCTCAGACTTCACTGTTCACCACTTCTCTGGTCCTAGCTCAAACTCACCCCTTCCTTGGCCTCAAGATCTCTTGCAGTGGGTCCCTGATGAGAACATTAACTGTATGTTTTAGAGAGAAGAATGTGTGACAGAATAATCCTACTGTTTATTCCCCTTAGCTCTCTGCAGTTTTTCATTTTCTTTAGAGAGTCCATCGGAGTTGGGAAGGTGGTGTGAATCACTTACGTGGCAGAGTTTTTGATGAAAGGGAAGAGATGTGCTTTGAAATGTTGCAAATATAATTCTGCCTAAATAATACACTCCCTGCTTATTCAATAATATATTTCACATTTGAGATGAGCCACCTCGCAGCCCTTCGCTATCATGTCTCACTAAGAAGCAAATTTACAAGAGTTTCCATTTTCAAAACTTTTCATAACAAAGCTTCTACAAATGTGTTGCATCAATTTGACCTTGGAGAGGAATGGACAGAGGTCACATGGGGAAGTTGGGTTAGCTATCAATGCAGTTTTGGCAGATTTGAAAAACAAGAAGAAAGAAAGAAGTGCAGAACTGAAAGGGTGAGAAAAGCATATTTCACTTCAATGTGGTTTGACAAATGGAAAGCCCCTTTCTGCAGTCATGAGGTCTCGTTATAAAGAAGGATGACCGGTCATTCATCCTCTTACACGGCAGATTTCCTGTCTACTTGTGGTTTGAGTAATTTTCTTTTTTAGGAAGGTATAAAGGTGGAGCAAAAGCTTGAGTTGAGGAAAACATACTTGGGCATTGTTTGAAAAATTTTTGTGTTGAATGATGTACAAAACAGTCTTTCTGGGAGAGAGGCACCACAACTTGGGAAGAAAGAGATATTTTGAGATGGAATAATCATTCTCCATGAGCTGTGGTCAGCATGGCCACAAATCCCAGTGGGACTGAGATTTGCTTTATTTAAGATGGTTGACTCATCATTAGCCTGTGGATGGACAGGAATGTCTGCTGTCCTTCTTCATTTGGTCTGGGCAACTATGGAGCAGTAGGTGACGTCTGCATACTAACAGGCTCAACCACACACTAAAGATGGAGTGAACTTGTTATATAGGCCACAGGGCCCTGTTGAAATAGAGGGAGGGTCTCGACAAGAATAAAAGAGCTGTAATTTTAAATGGGAAAGTATGAGATTTCTGGAACCCAGAAAAGGGTTTTTAAGAATAATTTTATTACATAAATTATTCCATAATCATGGGTATACTTGTCAAAATCTATTAGCAGAATGTGAGAAAGCTTTACAGTCTTCTCAGGAAATAAGTTGACATTGTAATTCAGCTTTTTGGAGGAACAGACCTTTATTAACTTGCATAAATGCAGTTATGACTTTAAGATTATGTTAAGGGAGAACATTCTAGAATGTTCTTTCTTAAAATATTATGTCCTGCAATTCCTTACGTTAAAATACAGAGGAAAATTTAAATATGATAATAAACCTTGGTATTGCACAGTGTCAAGTGGCTCATGTTTCTTCCCCCTTTAATTTTCTTGGGCTTTGGATTGATTTTCAGAGTGTGGTAGAAGGCAGGGATGGCAGCATGTCTGTATAACAAGAAGAGAAGATTTCTCTTCTGATGTTAGTGATACTTCCCTAACAGTATGGATTAATACAATACATCTGTAGACTTTTGAAAATACTTGGCATATACTCACTCATTCTGAAATGCAGGAAATAAAGAAATATTACATCGCCTGTATCTCAAAGAACAAACAGAGCTAATTAAATAATTGGTAAATAGGGAACACATAGCCTAACACATGTTTGAGATTACACACATGATTCTGTAGAAAATGACTGTAAGCACTACTAATGCTGTAAGAATGGGGTTCAAGCACTAACACATGGGCATCACATTTTTCAAGTTTTCTTGGTGAAAAAGTACAAGGCAGTGCAATCTTTTCATGAACAGCGTGGATGTCTTTTAGGAAGCTGCTTTTTTCAGTTCAGAGAGATCATTGCCCTGCTTCTGAGTTTCATGTTATAATGTGTCCTCGCAGCCGTCAGTGAATGTCCTGAACTGATCATAGAACAACAAAATGCATGTGGAGTGGGAGGCAAGCTTAGAACTGTCAGAAGGTGACCCCCTGGAATCACACTGTCCTGCCCCCGGTTCTGTGCTCTGCATTTCAAAGATGGCAGATGCTCACCAAGGCTTGTGATGGCTTGTGTGACTTGGTGGAGTGATCACCGTTTCTTGTTTTGTTGGCTTTTGCCCTTTAATGCCCAATGTCATTTTTTTGAGAAATAAATGCTTCAGAAGGACAAAGCACCTCAATTATAATAGGATTTTCTTTTTAAATGATACATTCATCCATGGATTTTCGAGAGAATTGTCATTTATTTTACTTGGGGCATGGAGTCCACTACTCTCCTCTGAAGGCTTGGCAGCAAACTCTGGAGGTTACATTCAACATTTCTGAGTTGGAAGGGTCTATTAAGCTCCCTGGAATTATATGAATATAATGCATGGGACACAGCATGGATTCTTACTAGTTCGGCTGGTAGAGTACCTAGTTAAAGAGAAGAGCTAAATCCAGTTACCACCATCAGAGCCCGTTAACTATATTCTAAAACCCTTCAGGGCAATGCTGCTGGCTGTGTATCAGAAGCCATCCAGGCCAGGGCCTCCGCATGCCAGTATGCACACGGAGGAGGCAGTGTAGTAAGTGATTAGATGCCAGCTTGTAGAGGATAGAAATGTCTAGAGGATAACAGCCACGTATATTTTGCTATATCTACATATGTCCTTCTTAACCTACAATGTCCAGTACCCCTTCTTGACCAAAAGGCTTGAGAGCACTGCCTAGCCTAACATGGTCCCCTGAGATTACTCAAGGACAAGAGTGCTCCAGTACCCCACTGGGAGATACCATTTGTATACATTCCCAGAGTGTGACCCCTGGATGTTTGGGACTCCACACCCTCCCTTCCCCTCAGAGGGAATTGGGCATAAAACTAACATAATGGTTATAATAACTATTATTGTTCCATTAGTCTTTAACTGGCCTGCTTTCTAATGCGTGGTACTTCCCATGTTTTTAAACCTCAAACCGAACAGTGTTGAAGGAGCAGACGGCCATGATTGATTTAATGCAACATATGCTAAAGATTACCCTGGAATATCTATCTGGTTCCCGAATTAATCTGGCTTACAACTTTCACTTCTAATGACATGTTTGTATGACATGATGCATTTTAGTATGTGGCTTTTCTAGTAGAAACATTATGTCCATTTCCCCTTGAGGACTTGGTTTCACAGTAATTTTATTATTAGAGTAGTCACATAATATTCACTTTGTCTTTTGTAAGAATCTCGAGCCTTCAAATACAGTTGGGTGATGAACAGGCCCAGAGCATCGGAGTAATATGGATCTTATCCAGCAGTGACATGGCGTTGTAGTTACAAAGACCACCAACAGAGAACAATAAACTAGTTTGATTTAAGTCTTCTCGTCCATTTCCTGCACATGGTCCTGGGGCCCCATCTCCCCCCTTGAATTCCTAGGAGTCCCTCCTGCTAAAAATTAGTGCATTGTAGCCTGAGTCTTTATTCTAAAATCATGTGTAGTAGGAATGCTGGAGATACTCCTTCTTTTGGCATCTTTATAGAGATGAACTCATGGCTCATTTTAGAAGCATTATGCTGCTTCTAATAGTTTAATCACATGAGGGTCACTTGGACACAGTTCAAAAAACCCTAAATTTTAAAGCAGTCGTCATCTTTCAGACAAATTCACTATGAATTATACTTCTTATTCCTTTTAGATCTTCACAATGTTCCCAGCCTGAGGTTATGGGTGTGCAATAAAGGGATAACACATTTTCCAAATTCAGATTTTCAGTAGCCAGTCCCCAGACACCACTCATCCTGGTGTTTTGATTAGGGTGTGTTCTAATAGGAATTGCTGTTTCCACAAAGCTGAGATTGAGACGGAGGGTGGTCCCACATGAAACCGAAGATACCGGGTCCTTCTTTCTGCTCCATCTTCTAGCCAGCAACAGCACCTGTGTTCAAGCCATCTGAATAATGCTTAGGGGGCTGGCTGTCTGGAATCCTCCTACAAAATTACAGTTCCTTTTAATAACTGCTCATCTTGTATTCATATTTACCTTACCACTTTAGAGACTGATTTGGTTTTTTTCCCCCCTTCAGCATGAGAAATTGATTAGAGCTAAAATAACAAGAAATCAATCCCGTCTTTACCTAGAAGGGGCAGTAGTTTTTGTTTCTCTTCCTATTATATGAACATTTTGGCAATTTCTAATCATACGAGTTGACAAAAACTTGGGTCTAGAATAGGAATTGAGTCCTATCACATGAAAGCCATAACGCGGACCTGATGAGCACAAAATTTGATTAGAAGTGTGTTTGGCCAACCACAACCCATTACTACTCAGTATAAAAAAGAGGATGCCACTTGAGAATTTAAATTCACTTTCTGATTATGTATGCCTTTTGACAAAGCAGGCACACAAATAAAAAGAGAGATCTTTAAGAGAAGGACCTATGTAGCTTAACGTGTTCAGAGGTTCGGAAATGTGTCTTCTCCCACATTTCCTGGAACAGAACAAAAGGCATTCCAACTGAAAGGGCAAATTGGCCCCAGTACGCTGCTTTGAAATTTAAACCCTTGGGTTTGGCCCTCCAGCTGCTGCAAGGTAGAATGGCTTCATGTGAAAAAAAATAGTCTGTTCTTATCAGTAGCTTCCATGAGTAGCCTTTGGAGTTTTCTGAAACATTCTCATGACCACATGAGGGAAGAAGTTGACTCTAGTTTTTATTCTACTTCCTGAGTCCTAGTATCTCGCTCTATAAAACAGGCACTAATAGAAAGTTTAGTTGAAAAGGTGTAGTACAAAAGTAATCATAATGACCTTGTCTCTTCTCAAGTGTGATTTTATGCTGTGTGTATATATATATATCTCATTTATTTTTTAAATGCCCCTAAAATATTTCTATTGGTTTTCATGAAAATATATTTTGAAAAATTTGTCATCCTCACGTTAAAGTTGTTCAAAGGAAGTTTTACTCTTTTGAAAGCTACTACTGTAGCAAATTTTATCTGTAATTGAAACAATATCTTGTCTTTTTTTATTAAGTTTTTTTGTTAGATAATGTAATTTTTTCCGGTGTGGCTCTGAAATTCCATTTCACAAAGATCTGTTTTCAAATCAAGCAAATCACAAATTTGTTTGATAAATCTAATTTTTAGGTATCTGTGATAATATTGTTTCTAGGGGGAAAAATGTATCTAATTGCCCCCAAATACCATCATAGTACATGCCGAAAAAATGTTGGTGCTCTGTATGCTTTCAAAATCTTTATCATTTTCTCTTTAGAATTGTCTTTCATTTTTAAGAGCTCCTCAATGTAGAAATTTTCATTTTTACATAAGATATAATTTCAGTTATCTCTTATATTTAAGTATTTTTAATAGTATCGGTATCTGTGAGCTCCATCCACTAGTTCAATTTTATGTCTGACCCTCATTTCAAAGGTGCACTTATACTTATAACCTTATAACTAATAACCAATATACTTTTAATATTATGAATTTGTGTTATAAAAAAAGAATGGTTTTGTCAGAGGTGGTTGTGTTCCTTTTACTGCATACCAGTTTTCTTTCAGTTTTAGTAATTAACACATGAATATGGGTGTGGGTTTTGTTAAACAAATAAAGCACACCTCAAAAGATTATTGAATTGACATACCCAGCATATAACTATATAAAAATAGCAAGCATAATTTAACTATGCTAAGCAGAGGTCAGGAGAATGAAATTATGACCAAGAAGCGGAGAGTGCAACCACTTGAGATCTGACCCCACTACTCCATTTTACAGATCTGGAAGCAGATGACACATTTGTCAGCAAGGGCTCTTTCTTGGGTCAAGGAGAGGGCTGGGAACTTTTGTATTTTTTTTAGTTATGTCGTGTGCAATGAATTTCTACTTGGTTTAATCATTTGACTTTAAGATTTCCTCTTCTTATTTCACAAAATAGTGAAAGACGGCTCCTTGGAGTTTAATAGGCTTTATTTAAATACTGTGTTTATTTGCTAATGTTCAGGCCTTCATAATGTCACATGCCAAATGTTCTAAGTGTTGTATTAATACTGTTCAATAGAGCTGATACTTTGAATTCTATGCCAGAATCTACATCTTTTTCACAACAGTCCTCAGTTCATCTATTTTGTAGTAAAAAATACCCGTGTTTAAGATGACACAGATAACTTCGGGAATATGTAGACGTATTTTATCTCCAGAATTTGAGAACATACTGATTTTTCATAGCGTCACAGTTCAGATTTTTTTGAAATGTAAACACAGACTTGAGTATGTGTAGAATATGTGTTACTTAAAATATTAAAAATATTTTCTCTCCTAGGCAGCCAGACCCGTTATAGACTTAATATTTTATTTTTGCTGAGAGGAATACCTCGTTTTGCTATTGTCAAATTTTTTTTAAAAAACTGGAAAGCAGGCGTAAATTATTTGTGAAGACAATTCAATTGATTCTATGAAATAGTGAGAAAAGGCACACTTCAAGGACTTCAGAGATCTGAACGTACTGCACACGTCTTAGCAACGAACCTCGTGTTTGCTGCCATTCCCCACTAACTACTCCTGAGCAACCAGGGGGCAAGTCGTAGCCACTGAAACACTTCATCTTTAAACCAAGATGTCAGGTTTATATTTTATCTGTAAAAAAAGTAACATGAATATATTTGACATCTACCTCAGCAAACAAATTAATGCTAATTAAAGATTAATGTGTTGTAATTAGCATTAAAAATGCAATTAAATTGTGAGTAAATGGACCAGGAATAGAAAATTGTTAGACGTCTCACTGCCTGGTTTTTCATATTCTGCCTTTTGTTTTTGCAGCAAATAGAGGAAGCGGGGCAGCAGGCAGCTCCCAGACTGGAGATGCTCTGGGGAAAGCACTTGCTTCGGTGAGGAAATATTGACTTTGGACTTCATATGTACCATTGTGGAAGAGTGAACTTTAATCAGAAGTGGACATTTGGAATTGTAGAAAATGAATGGCAAATAGCTTTGATTTCTGGAAATGCTAGCTTTCTTGCAGAATGATGATTGGAAAATTTGAGGAGAGAGCTCTGAAGCTTCCAGTGAATGGCTGACCCTTCCAGCTTGTCTCCTCACGATGGTGCCTAGCAGCCCTCAATTATGGGTTTGTGGATATTCTCAGGGCCTTCTGGTGTATAGATCCTCTATCTTGATCTCTTATTTTTCTCTAAAATCATATAGTGCTCATTGACCAGCTAAGACTGACTTTTCAGGGGGCAATTCCAAAACACTCTGGGAAAGGTACTTTAAAAAAAAAATGACCATAACAGGTCTGTGAGAAATTGTCACATAATTGGCACCTGGGGACTCAGCTTCTTTGCCTCACCCGTCCACCGCCAGGAGGCTAGAATTGACCATTTCTTGCATGTTCACTGGTGACAAAGTACCATTTCTTGCATGTTCACTGGTGACAGAGTAGCACATCTCGTTTGTGTGAGGGAGTATGCCTGGTATTGTCTTCAAAAGCTAAACATGGTCATTTGCAAATGTAAGTGGGGATTTGTTGCTCTAACATTTTGTCTCTCCGGTTGGTTTTTCCTTACCATTGGGAGCATAAAATAAGTTTAATTTAGCATTGTGACCTAAGTGGAAGTTTATACTTCATCTGGGCATTCTTAAGCCTTGGCATTAAGTGCCTTAATCATGGTGGAGGAGAAGTTGGACAAAAATCGTAGAGATGATGCTGACTAACCTGTTTGATGGAGGAAGAAAGGGGGCTTGGGGTGTTTGTGTGGCTTGCTCGTGGCCATGGAGCCATGGTAGGACACGTGAGGGAGAGGACTAGGAGCACAGTCTACTGACCCTGGTCCAGTACTGTCCCCACCGTCCTACATGAGCTCATAATTCTTAGTTTGAAAAATTAAAGTAAGTGTTAAATCTTTCATTTTAGAACATTGGTACTAGAGTCAATTGTTACATGTGTTTTATGACGTAATTTTTAGGTGAATTGCAATCATACTTTGTCATTTAAAGAATTATTGATTCTTTATTCCTAATAAATGAGGGTTTGTTTGTTTGTTTTCTCCCCCACTGTTTTAAGATCTATTCTCCAGATCACACTAACAACAGCTTTTCATCAAACCCTTCAACTCCTGTTGGCTCTCCTCCTTCTCTCTCAGGTACTGTATCTAAAGCCAATCCTATCATGGTACTGGTGTGTGAGAACAATTTCCCTCTTGTACTTCCTGGTCTGGCAGGTGGAAACTCCCTCCCTCCAAAAGCTCAAAACAGAATATTTCCGAACAGAACAATGGAAAGGTCTGTTTTTTCCACTGCCATATGAAAGTACAGCCATTCCCATCCAAAATTTTTCTCAAAAATTAGACGTTTTTTAGAGTACATAGGCATATGGAAAACTTCTTAATCTTTTCTTAGCTCTGTAGAAGATATTCAACAGAATAATATACTCTAAGAAGACATCTCAGGTGAGGAAACCCAGTTAATACAGTCAGGAGTATGAATATAGATTATATATTCATCAAATGTAAACTGTTCAAAAGGATCATTTCCCACAGAAATTTTAGACTTTCCACATTTCTTTTTAAAGTCCACCTCACTGGCATGATTGAGGAAAACTCTAATTTTGTAAATAGAGAAGTAACTGTGTGGAGTAAAATGGGATGTTTGCCTTTGAAATATAACAAATTAGTGTGACCTATGGCTTCATATAATAAAATTATAAGTTTTTGAATTATGTTAGGAAAGCATTTCACTTTTTGGAGGTCCATTTAAGAGGCTTATTGCCCTTCTAGAATAAATGCTTCCAGAAGGCCCTATCTGGTGCATGTCTCTGTTCTTGGGAAAGAGGACAGAGGTCTTCTAAAAAAGAAACCAAGTCGCATCTGTACCTGATTGAAACTTGACCTTACTGTAATTTATAGTGGCGTCCCTTGCCTACATGCTGCCTCCTCGATCTCTATTACTCCCTGCAGCCAGCACTCAGGGCATCATAAACTGCCTTCCCTGGTGGAAAGTGGCAGGTTTCAGACTGCACAGAGCTTTCAGAGGTGATGGCCATGGCTTAGGTGGGACCAAGCATCAGCCTTTCCCAAGCCCCCGCTGATGTGGGGTGGAGGGTGTCGCAGAATGGAGAGGGGTGGCTGGACCTTGAAGTCCACGTGTCCCAATGGACAGAGTTGAAAGGACACAGAGATGATATTAAGAGGATAATGGAAGAGCCGGGAAACTTTCCCTATGACAGCAAAGGAACGGAAAGTTCCTGATCCACTCCTGGGTCAGTATTCTACTGTTAGGCTCTGGGAAGTGATCGCCAGTGTCAGCGTCCAGAGCCAGAGAAAGTATCAAGCCCAGTGAGGGAGGTGGTGAGGGAGTCTGTGCAGGGAGAACTCCAAGTTCCCCATTTCAAACAAAGCAGCTCGAATTTCATCTATTTTATCATTTGGGGGGAAAAAGTCTAGAATCTAAAAAGTTTAAGAACAACTATTTTGGTCCGGTGCTCTGATGTTGCCGATGAGCGTACGAAGGCCCGTAAAGGGGACCTGATTTGCTGAGATGGCACTAGCCTCAGTACCAGAGCTCGGGTGAGAATCCAGTGCTCACCATTCTGTCACTCCGTTTCTAGGTTAATGATGAGAAAGTTAGGGTGCACAAATTGTTCCAGAAAATGCCACAAACAACCCAAAACCTGAGCAGCATGCTCTGTGAGGGAGACACAAGGCCACTTTTGGGGTCCTGCTAATGCACCACGAAAGACCACATATTAGGAAGAGAGAACGAAGATGTAAACATGGGGGTGAATTGCTATTTTCTCACTGAAAGTAGCTGGCTCTGTTCATATTGTCACTATAAGGAATTGAACAAAATATCCTACTTTTATTTAGCATAAAAATACACATCCATGCACACCCAGAAATGACAGGAAGAAGGGATTTTTTTAAATGCTAACCGTGTCAGGGCATGAGATTACAATGAGATCGCAGATATTTTTTTTTTCTTTCTTGAATTATTTCTTAGTTTCCACACAGAGTATGCATTACTATAAAAGTGGTTTTCATTTTGTAGTTGGATACGTAATATTTATTGTAGCAGGAATCAAGTTTAGTGGATTACAAAATAATTATTTTCCTCAGAAGAAACCCCTTACTTATTACTGTTGTTATATTGAGTTTTTAAATTTCCGGTTTAGTGGATGACTGCCAACTAATCTTATTCCCTTAACAAGTTTGGAAGGCTTATCCCTTCTTAAGGATCATTTTTAAAACAAGTAGCAATGCTGTTTTTCATTGGTGAGAGAATTTTGGTTTCACAGACTGGCCTTGCGTGAAGGTGTAACAAAGTCCGCTTTTGCATTCTTACAACTGCCTTGACTACGTAGTGATCTCTTTTCTTCTGGAGGAACCCTTCTCTGGCTAAAACTCGGAACGAATTAATTGTTCCCTTTTGGGAGGAAGCCTGAGAGAATTCCAAGTCCACATCAAGTTTGAAATTAAAAAGGTTTTCGTTGTCCCAAAATTCTTGTATGGGAAGTTTACATGTATTTATCTTAATTGTCCAAATGAAAATAAGCATTACTATTTCTAAAAGAACTGTTTAAGATACCTGCAAGATTGTTTCAGATTATATAGATCTCATTGGAATCTCCATTTTCATATCAGCAGGCACAGCCGTTTGGTCTAGAAACGGAGGACAGGCCTCATCATCTCCTAATTATGAAGGACCTTTACACTCTTTGGTAAGTCTCATCTGCTAATCTCTCCTCTAGTCACTTGGTGACCATGTTTCTCTTTTTGCATCTGGTTGACCCTTTAGCTCGATCCCATAACGCCGGGATCACGCCCTGAGCCGAAGGCAGACGCTTAACCGCTGTGCCACCCAGGGCCCCGACCCTTTAGGATTCTTATTTCACTAACAGAAACTGTAGATTGATGTTAAGCATACAAGTTTGGTTAGAGCCAGAGTTATTAGACTATTATTTATTCCTGTGCGTAGATTATAACCCAGATACTACTACAGTGTAAACCCCAGGGCTCCAAATACCTAAGAGACTAAAAATCTTGGAAAGAAAGCAGCATCCGCCCCAGCTTTGGG
Organism: Ailuropoda melanoleuca; assembly: GCF_002007445.2. Classification (NCBI taxonomy): domain Eukaryota; kingdom Metazoa; phylum Chordata; class Mammalia; order Carnivora; family Ursidae; genus Ailuropoda; species Ailuropoda melanoleuca. The sequence goes on along the minus strand of NC_048231.1, from coordinate 86,930,557 downwards.
AAGGGGCCCTGTTACTGAGTTAATAATTTCCTGATAAGAGAGAGCTGGAGTTCCAGCCGAGCTGCATAGCTAGAACACTTGAAGATTCAACGTACCTCTGCTTTACCTTCCAGAGTGGCAAGCTTATAGGAGTTCTCCTCTTGACCTCTGAATAAGAAACCTGCTGTCTCTTTCCTCGTTCACTTTGGTTCTCCTAGAAATCAAGTAACATCATTAAATGTCTGCTCTTCCAGTAGGGAATAACTGAAAATTTCCATGGATGTAATTAATATTATAAACACTCCCATGATGATTCAGTGTCTGACACTCTAGTTTTTGTCAACTCATGGTGGATGTGGCTGGAAATGTGCATGAAATCATACTGCTCTGGGCAGCCTTTGATCAGTGTATGAATCAAATGGGGAGAAGTAGCAACAAGGAACTCTTAAGTCCTTCAAGGGTGGGTTTCTCTCTTTTCATGCATATTTTGAGAAAGAACTTGGAGGAGGCATCGATTGATCTATCTGTCTTAATGTCTTGTCAGCAGCTCAGAAATTCCTTTCTTCCCTTCTGGCTTACTGTTTAAATTAAGGAAAATCTAAAAATGGACATATGAAGGCAGACTTCCCCCTTGGTTGTGGTCTTCCTTACTGTAGTGTGGGATTGTCCAGCTAGGCATTTTAGCCCCTAGAGGCAACCACAGGGTAACACAAGGTACGCACTTCTTGCCTTGCCTACATTAATTAATCTGAAGCCCACATCCAAATAATCCTTAGTTGTTGTGTTTACCTGCATCAATTGTTCTCTGGGACCCATCTCTCAAAACTAGGTTATGTCCAACTGTAGAACCATAAAGACTCAGTTTATAGTTATGAACTATAGCTTTGAATACTCAACACTCAACAAGGGAATTTGTAAGCAAGAACTACTCTCTCCACCAGGAAGCTGTGAGCCAGAAAGGGTGATAGGCACATGTATTACTTCTTTTCAGCGCTCACATTCACGCTTGGAAGTATATATTATTGTTTCCATTTTTATAAATTATGATGTATAGACTCAAAGAAGTTTAGTACCTTTTCAAAGATGTCATAAGTAGCAGCTAGGAGTTTAGGGGAGGTCCCTTAACAGCAAAGCCCACCAAATCAGAATGTTCTGTACCGTAGACTAACTGTATTAGACACACATCCCTTCTGTCAGTAAGGAATAATAAGAAATTGTTTTTGTCATGCAGTAGAGCTGGTTCCTCTGTTTGCACAGCCCGTTGGAAATCAGAGTAGGTTGTAGCATGATCTAGTACAAAGAGGCAGTGGATTTGAAGTCCAAAGACTTAGATTCAACCCTAACTATACCATTTCCTGGCATTGTGACACCGAGTAATTAATACTTAAGTTCTTTGAGCCTCATTTGCACATCTACATGAAAGGCAAATAATGTCTTCCTGCTTGCCTTACACATGGAAAATGAAGACCTGGTGAAATGATGTATTTTAAAATGCACACTGGACAGTGGTATGCAGATGTTTACTTGCTATCATTAGCGTTCATACTGCAAAAAGTGATACACATCTACATGTCCTTTTTTTTCACCAGAAATTATAGTATAGGCCTTATCTAGTTGCAGAAAACAGAATTCCAGTGGCAGGAATGAAAAAAAAAAAAAAAGGTCAGTTGGTTTTGAATTGTATAATTTAATTATTTAAGATAGTGAATTTTATACAGAGTAAGGGCTTTGAAGTCTATTAGAAGGCCCTGGTGAACAATTAATTCACGTCTTTGTGATTCTTCTGTCATGAAATCTCATACCACTTTGGTTGACAAAGTTTTTGTAATGTTTTTTCTGTATCCATTTTGAGTTCCCACTCCCCTCTACACACACACACACACACACACACACACACACACACACGCTGATGATAATAGAAAGCAAGAACCACTGGTAAAAATAGATAGTACTCAATAAGAAATCATAGTCTACATGCATTTACCTGTCCCCGACTTGATACTTAGCACTCTATCATATGCTGCACAGAAGATGAGGGAAATATGCCTCCAAGAAGGTAATTGGGAAGCTATAAATACATCATCTTTCCATTGTTAATTTTTTGAAAATTGTAACCAGTGTGTGCTAGAATGTTTCTTAAGTTCTATGGATATTTTTTTCTGCAGTAAATCTAAATTCTCTTTGAAGCTAGTGCAATATAGTATAACATATGTACACTATAATGTCCTGGAAGGATTACAAAATATACTGTGTTCATGAAAAATAACACTATGATACACCATTTAGATTTTTCACTGGTTTCCTGGGAAGGTCACTGTTTATTTTTATTATTGTTTCCAGGAAATAAATTTTATTGGAAACATAGATTCAGAAACTCAAAGTATGATTTGTGTCAACTCGAGTTTTACTTCTATAACCTATGCATGTATTTCAAACTAAATCAAATTTCATCTCATTTTTTAACCCACAGCAAAGCCGAATTGAAGATCGCTTAGAAAGACTGGATGATGCTATTCACGTTCTCCGGAATCATGCAGTGGGCCCATCCACAGCTATGCCTGGTGGTCATGGGGACATGCATGGAATCATTGGACCTTCTCATAATGGAGCAATGGGTGGTCTGGGCTCAGGGTATGGAACCGGTCTTCTTTCAGCCAACAGACATTCACTCATGGTAAGTGATGAAATTTGTACACTCTTAAGTTACTACATCGAATTAGAATTTCAAGAATAAATACCACTGCTGCTGTTTTTATCTTTTTAAAACAACTTTATTGAGATATATAATTCACTTGCCTGCGTTTCACCCATTTAAAGTTTACAATTCCATGTGTTTGAGTATGTTCACAGGGTTATGCAGTCATCACCACAGTCTAATTTTAGGACATTTTACCCCCTGGGAAAAGAAGAGAAATCCCCCTGCCAGTAGTAGTTGCTCTCCATTCTTCCCTCTCCCTGGACCTTGACAATGACTATGTTCTGTCTCTGTAATTTGTCTACCTTAGATACTTCCTAACACTGGAATCATACAATATGTGATGGTCTTTTCTGACTAGCTGGCTTCTCTCAGTGTAATGTTTTTCAGGGTTTGTATATATTTCATCCTGTCAGATCATCATTCCTTTTTATTGCCAAACAATATTCCATTGTATAGGGATACCTTATATTTATCCATTCACCAGGTGACGGTTATTTGGGTTCTTTCCACTCTTTGGTGATTATGACTAGTGCTCCTAGGAACATTCACATACAAGTTTTTGGGTGGACCTGTGTTTTCATGTCACTTGAGTATATACCTAGGAGGACATTGCTGGGTCATTGCTGGTGTTTTAAATTCTTCATCTTAGTGACACCATCTAGAGGACCCAACTTTTGTACACATTACATTATTGGCATTTCAGATATGAATAGGTTGAAATTTTTTATCGTTATCAAAGAATCCAGATCTTTAATTCTGAGTGTGGGAGGTAGAAATATGTGGTGTGTTTATCTGTCTAAATATATGGTGTGGGAATGTGTGATTTAAGGATATAGTAGTTTGTCACTGCCTATTTATGCATAAGTATATATTTAAATAATAATTAAGCAGATTTGTCCATGTTACAACTGGAATTTCAGCTCTGCCCATTGCTTTTGGAAACAATTGGAATGCATCCACTTTTTTTTTTTTGGATGAGTATAAAAATTCAGAATCTTTTTTTTAAGATTTATTTATTTATTTGAGAGAGAGAGCACAAATGTGTGGGGAGGGGCAGAGGGAGAGAGAAACCCTAGCAGACTCCCTGATGAGCATGATTCCTGATGCGGGGCTTGATCTCAAGACCCTGAGATCGTGATCTGAGCCGAAACCAAGAGTCAGAGGCTTAATGGACTGTGTCGCCCAAGTGCCCCAAAATGCAGAATCTTCTTAACAAAATGTTAAGTGATGACAATAAGGTGACTGAATGGGGCGAGAATGTATTACTAATGATTCTATGTACTCTGCTTCTTATAAACTCCTGCCTGACCAACAAACACTCCTGTTTTGTACCTTGTAGGCTCTTAAAAAGTTGCTTGGATGAAGGTCTATGTTCTGTTACCGATGTAGCATTTCTTGTTTACTGATGATTTCAAAAGGAGATTGCAAAATAGGCACCGGTTCTTCTCAATCGAATTCTTCCGTCCTCCTTTCAGTTTCTCTTAATAAAAGACTGAGATTGAGAGGACCGTCCTGAGTGGTGTATTATGGAAACCTGCAACCAATTTGAAACCAAAAATACTGGTTTATAAATAGAAGCAATGAACTCACTTCTAAAACGTGGAAAGATATTTCTGAATGCCAAAGCTAAATCTTTTTTTTTTTTTTTTTGCTTTTCCTTGACCTCTATCCTAAAAATTCATCATTGAGTAAAAATTGTTTGTCTATTCATGGCAGTTGCTAAGAGTTTACAAAAGGAAAATCTAGATGTTAATTTAGCTTGGCCTCAGGTAATGTGTTAAATACACTTGGGATGCATATAATATGAGGTTTTAGTTTGTACAGCTCTTTTCTTTTTAAACTACAATGTTTAAACAATACTGCTTTTAATTAAGAAATCTGGCTTTATTAAAAGCCAGATCTGTGACTTACAACCATTTCTCTATATCTGCTCTCAATCAAGAGAAAAATGGTTTAATTTCTGTAGCTGTGTTCGTTTTGCATATGTTGAACGGGCACATTGCTTCAGAGACAGTTTTTTCCATAAATATGTAAAGTTTGCTCTTAAATACCAGATGTAGGTTAAGTGGTTCTTTAAAATAATAAACTATACATAGATGCTTTGGGAGACTATTTGACCTTTGGGTTGCCTCCCCCTTGAGTCTGATTCAAAGGTGGGATAGGAGGAAGGGGCCTGACCTGTCTGGGGTGGAACGGGAGAGAGTGGAGCAGAGAGCAATAGAAGGGGGGAAATAATTGGCCAATATTACACAGAAACGTTTTTGATTTGGTTTTGAAAACGCTCTGCAGAAGCCATAAAGCTGCTAGTTCTGCTGGGGAGAAAAAGTTCCCGTTCCCTCCTCTGCAGGTGTTTATATATAATTCCATCAGGGATGACCACAGGTGATAGGTAATAGAGTAACTCCAGAGACGCAGCACGGCAACAACCTGCCGCCCTGGAAACCCAGTGAGGCTTTGCCATCTTTCTCCTTTCTTCCCAGAAACACCCAGCAGCTCCACAGAGCCCGAGATTCCCCAGGCTGAAACTCTAACGTGTGTGAGAGAGATCGGATTGTCATTTCTTTCCTTTCACAAACTGGTATAAATTTTCAAACAAAAACATAAGAACAAAGGAAATAGTTTTTGAATTTAGTCAGTCTGAAGTTAGCCTTTGACCATTTGATACATTCCACAATAAAAAGGAAGTTGAAGGGGAAGAAAAAAAACCCACTCCCCCTTCCCCCTGAACAACAACAACAAAAAAAATTCAAGGAGGATACTGGTAATGTTTTCCACATTTGAATTTTAATACATGAAACAGGCTATAAAACTTTGGCCAGCTGCAGTAAATAAAGTAGCAGTGGGAGGTATGCACCGGAAACTTTGCTGCAGAGAACACTGGTGGGTGTTTCTTTCCAACTACACACCTTCGTCCGTTGTTCTGGAGTAAAAGCCAGTTATAGTAACTTAAGACCCATCCCAGGTCTCGTTTTGTTCTGAGCAAATCTCCCTTATAAGTCCCCTTAATAATTCCACCTGATTAAAGAATAGACAGCTTTGAATCCTCTTGACCTCCATCCTCTGCTCGCTTCCTCTCTCCCCGCCTTCGAAAATCAAAACAAAATGGCTTGATAACTTGGAAGATGATATAAGCATTTCTTTCTGCAGCAGCTTGAAATCATGGTGGGGAAAACTGGTTCTGCCTCGGCTGTTATGTTATCTCATTTAATTGCTAACATATTGTACTTAGCTTTTGATTCATAAAATGTTTTCCTTGGAGTTCTGAAGTAGGTCTTCAGTGATTTACTAAGTATTAGTGTAATGAAAGGGATTTTTTTCCACAGCAGCATGGCTCATAATACTAGCATGAATGTTGTAGACTTGCAGGCTTTCTAGATGATATTTGGCCGTGCTCTTCCCTGCCCAGAAACTGCGCTGGCTTTCCATTATCTACAAAATAAAGACCAATATCTTAATCCAGTTGATTAAGCCCCATTACCATTTACCAAAAGCCTTATGTTCAGCTATTCCAATATGCAAAAATTCTTCCAGCAAGACCAGTCTGTGCAAATTACCAGAATCTGCCCTTTACATTCTCCTTAGATAGTTCTTCCTTGTCTTTTGGGCTTGGCTTGTCCTACCTGCTTCCCTCTGTCCATCTCATTCCCACCACTCTCAAGGCTTGGACTCAAATTCTGCCTCTTCCAGGAAGCCTTCCCTTGCTGCCTCTCGCTGTGATAGTCCATTTTCTTTTCTACTTTCCAGAGATCTGTGAATCATGCTGTCGGCTACATCTTTTTCTTACCCAGTCATGCAAAACTATATGTCTTTTGTAGGCCTGACTTTTGCCTTACCACCTATGTTGTAAATCCTTGAGTACCACGTATTACATTTTGTTTCCCCCTCAGTAAATACACTGGGAGAAAGGAAACTGCTGTTTTCTGACTGCCTGACAAGTGGCCAGCCCCTCTGCTAGGTGCTCCGTGAACAATCACTCAGGCAGTCTTCACAGGAGCCCCCTGAGGAGAGTAGTGATGTCCAGTTTAGGGGTTGGTCAGTGGGCCTTATTAGGGTGGAGGAGATTCAAGCCCTGAAGCCAACTTAAAACTCGGGGACAGTGCCTCCACGTCCCACGCTCCTACTACCACTAGCGCTCCCTACAGATTAGCCCTAGCTGTACCTTTCCAGGGAAGAGCTTGTGACTTTCGAATCTTGATGAATGCTCCCTGATGAAAGAATTCCCAGGCATCCCGTGGCCAAGTTCCCAGGGCAGCTGTTTACCCAAATGCATAGGTAAAGAATTTTTCGTCCAGTGCGGTGGTGTGCTAGATTAAAACCCGCATTGTCTAAACACTTATTCTTAAGCGGGGCTCTGGGCTAAGTTGCACGAGGTGTAAACTCTCCTTACTAGGGTCATGAAGTAGTAAATTTTAAATTATTTTTCTTACCAAAACCACCCACGTTTCCGACAGAGTCAAAGCAGAAATCTCTGAATGTGGGAGAATAAGGAAACAGGTGGGTTTGTCACTAAGCTAATTAGACACTCTTACCCAGAAATAACCCCGTGTGCCTCAGATGCCTCCATGGTTAATCCTGATACTAAATCATTAGATTTTTATAAATTATTGAAATGACAGTTTTTCCAAAATAATTCTCTCAGTATTCACTCAGTATTCAGATCCACAGATGAGACCTGAGAGCAAGCCTTTCAGATGACCTCATCTCCTCTTTTAACTGAATAAGAACAAAACCCACATCAAAAATGTCTTCATGTGACTCTGTATGTGCTTCTGATTTCTTGTCAGTCGAGTCTGCAATGAAGGGATCATTTTAGCTAAAAATCTCCTTCACTGTTAATATATAACATTAGTGTGGTTCCTAGACCCTTTTTGCTTAAAGTCCACTTATTCATTTCCAAAAACATTTTTCAAGAATGGTTACCAAATGCCAGGCTCTGTGCTAACACATGGTTTCTGCTCTCAAAGGGTTCACAGTTTAGTAGAAAAGGACACACATTTAAAAACAAATTAGTACAGCAGGGACTCAGCTCTGTTACCTGGGAGGGAAGGATGTCCTTGTGCTTGGTAGTAGAGTAGGCCTCTCCTAAGGATCTGGTTGATCTAGTTAACTTAGGGGTGGAGGAACCCTGTAAAACTCCCCAATCACACTCCTCCTCCACAGCGTCCCTGAAACCCCTTCCTAGAACCCCCAGGTAGGGGTGTGGCACACATTTCAGAAACCACGCATCTCAACTTGAAAAAGAGAAGGAAGAAAAAAGAAGAAGGCCAAAAAAAAAAAAAAAAGTCATAACATTTTTAATTTGGGTTAAAAAGAATTTATCAGGGGGCGCCTGGGTGGCACAGCGGTTAAGCATCTGCCTTCGGCTCAGGGCGTGATCCCGGTGTAACGGGATCGAGCCCCACATCAGGCTCTTCTGCTATGAGCCTGCTTCTTCCTCTCCCACTCCCTCTGCTTGTGTTCCCTCTCTCGCTGGCTGTCTCTATCTCTGTCAAATAAATAAATTAAAAAAAATCTTTAAAAAAAAAAAAAAAGAATTTATCAGAAGAGAATTCATTAGGTGATAAAGCACCTTTTTTATTTAACTGACATTTGAACATACAAGAACTTTTACCACTTAGGGCCTCATAAAATAACTTACCTTAGTTTTGCTTTCATTGTTCTTAAGATAGTTAGGACCATTGAATTCTAGATTCTAAAAGCACCCCAGAAATCATTTAGCCCATGGCCCTTATTTTACTGTAGAAGCCCGAGGCTTCAGAAAGGGGAAGTGACCCAAGCATGGACGCCCACTAGTTAATGGCCAAGCTCGGAGAGAAACCAGACAAGCCAGCAAGGAGAGCAGCACTCTTTGTACTAAATACCACACTGCCACAGTGAACTTCCTCTCTAACCCAGTACCATAGCAATTTCAAAACTATGGCTGATACTATAAACCTTTTCATCACTGACTGAAACTCATGAAACCCAAGAAAAAATTATTTTTGTTTTTTATTGAAGCATAATTAACATGCCATGTTACCTTAGTTTAGGCATATAACGTATTGATTCAACAAGTCTGTGCATTACTCACCATGATATGAACCCAAGGCCCTTCTTTAGTTGTTCCTTGGCTTCATGCAACAGGAGAGAATCGTGGGCAGGGATGTGATATCTCAGGGAGCATTTATTAGTATATATATTACTGAGGGTGGCAGAAGTCAGAAAAACCTATTTCAGCGAAGGTCTGACCCATAGAGGCTCTGTCATCTTCAGTCTTGCTCCCCTTACATTTTCACAGAGTTTGACTCCATAAAGTCTCGTGTATATTTGAGCAGAAGCTGCATTTCTAAGCAATTATTACCCCGTAGAATCACAGGGATCTTAGCTATCCTCTCTATCCAAATCCCCCTAAAATCCCCTGCCAAGCAGTCAACAAGCCTCTATTCGCCCCCTTCCCTCCAAAGATAAGTAGCTCTCAATGACCACAAAGGCCATTTCTATCAAATATTGGAGAATTCTTCTTTATATCCAGCCCAGATTTACTTCTCTGTGCAGTCCTCATTTTTCTGCCCACTGAAGTTACCCCTAAGTCAACCCAGCAAACACTTTAGAAACTTAGAGTTCTTTGACAACAGTCTATTCAGTATTTTTTTTTCTCTAGGCTAGATGTTTATATCTTCACGTATTTACCACCACCACCAGCCCCCGTGAAAGTTTTGATTTTATGACTTTCCAGTGCATTCTCCCTAGTTTAAAAGGAATGCTTTCTTTTTGAAAGACGTTGTAGGGTCTCAGACTGAACACAGTGCTCAGGGAATCATCAGGGTGGATCTCTTACCAAACCCTTTCAATATGTTGTATCGTCATTTAAAGGCCACCTAACAAGACCCTACCAGCCATTTTGATGATGTCATCATCCTGCTGGCAGATATCGAATTTATAATCCGCTGAAATCATAAGCCACACGTCTCAGCTACCCTTGTGTACTTTGTGTTGTGCCAATACAAAACTTCACGTTATGCCTTTGTGGGCTTTTGTGGGGGGTTTTTGTTTCGTTGTTTTGTTGTTTTTCTATGCCTTTGAATTTCATACTTCAGCCTTCAGTCTGTTTCCAGTCGACAGCTCTTCTTAGGTCCTCATTCGGTCACATACTTTGCCAGTTCTGTTGTTGGTAAATTTGATGGGTGCCATTATTGCCCTTAGCAAAGCCATGAATAAAAATGTTAACTAGGGCGGGACACAAAGCAGAAGGCCTGAGGTTCAAGGCTACAGACATTCTCTCGACGCTTACATTGTCCCCTGCCTTTGGGTTTAATATTTCAACCAGTTACATTCAACTAATTTTACTCTCCTGCTGTCCGCCTTCTCTCATTTTGTCCTTAGCATTATCACAAGACACCAGACAGGCGGCATTCCCACGAATGAGGAAGTGAGCTTTGTCCACAAAGACTTGTTCTTGGTGGAACCAAACTGAGTTTGAGAGGTCATTGCCTCTCTTTCAAAGCACTTGGAAACTGTCTTATAAATAGCCTGTTATAGAATTTCACTCAAGATCTTAGTCATCTCCATCATCTTTCTATGGCTGCTGTATAGAAACCAGTGCAGGTTTCTCTCTTTGATTAGGCTGTTTGCCTATCTGTAGTGTGTCACCATGTATCCTAATCTCCACAGTTACACTTCTGAGAGCAGAGTAGCAGTCTCAATGGAAAGGTTTGTTTGTTTTTTTAATCTATATCAATAGTGTACTTTATTTTAAGAAAACTTAAGGAGAAAGAGGCAGGAAAAAGAACGTGGAGAAATTCTGTTTATTTTTTAAAAAACTTTTCCTAGCCTTTGGAGATATTCTTGACATCAAACATATATGAGCTTAAGGTGTACAAGCTGATGATTTAAAGCACGTGTATACTGCAGAATGATCGCCACATTAAGATTAGTGGATACCTCCATCCTCTCACATAATTACCTTTCTCTGTGTGCCTGGTGATAACTTTTTTTAAGATCTACTCTTAACAACTTCCACGTATATAATAAAGTATTGTTAATTATCGTCCCCATGTTTTACATTCCATCCCAGAGTCTGTTCACTTTATAGCTACAAGTTTGACCAACATCTCCCCATTTCTCCCAGCTATCACCATTCTACTCTCTTATTTCTTTGAGTTCTTTTTTTTTTTAAAGATACTATATATAAGGTATGAGAACATACAGTATTTGTCTTTTTTTGTCTCACTTAAAGAAATTCTCTTAACCATGGATTAGTACAACAGCCTCTGAAACCTGGAGCTCACCATTTGTTATTTCTGCATTCACTTAAATGAAAGTCAAGAGGTTTTAAATACAACCATAGCAGTGAGACCACTTATGCTCCATTGACAAGCCCTGAGACAAGTGGTTAGGACATGATGCATGCCCAAATCCCACAGCAGTCAGTCCAAACTAGGTATATCCCCTTCTTCCCCCCACCCCCGCAATACCTATCTTATTCAAAACAGGCCCTGTGACCTGGAAACAAGGCAGTCTGCATTGGACCTTCAAACCCAAAAGACTCCCTTTCTCCACTTCTAGGACAAAACTAGCCTAGTTCCCTAATTTTTTTCCCCTAAGATATGTGTTTAGCACCCTGGTGTCATGAACTTCAAATAAATAAAAACAAAACCTGGTTGGTTTCCCCACTTTCAAAATATAAAACATATTTAAAAGAGACTCTTCAGCCTCATCGTATTTTTACTTGGCTTTCTTCTTAAATAATAGAGGAAAAAGCAGGTAGATGCTTTTAATAGCATAGTCACTGTCATGTTTTTTTATTGAACTCTTTTTGGGGACAAGGACAGAATGCTAAACTGTCCATAGTTTAGAAAAGGCACAACACTTGCCTTTTAAAAAGGTGGTATTATCCTTGTTTTCTCAAGAAAGCAGATCTTCGGAGTGGGGAGGGAGATAATATTGTATATATTAGCAACTACACAGATGTTCACTCCCTCGTTCTGTGTCTTCTGTGCTTCAGATCCTTTGGGGGTCATGAAATGTACCTGAGAGTCTCTGATCCTGTAGGCCTTTGACTCTGGGAGGGCGACAACACAAGTATGTGCCTAACTGTAACACAAGGTGGAATGATGAAGTGACCTAAGACACAATTCAGAGAAGGACGAACATTGTCAGCCTTAGGAGACCTAAGGTTTCCTCAGAAACTCTTCCTGGAAAAGGTATCATGGAGCTCATATTAGCATCTGCGTAGGATTTCAGCAGTTAGGGACAGGCTAGGAAGGGCATTGCAGAGCTATCAAATAAAGTGATTAAAAACATATGCAGAAAATAAAGGATCTTATGTTCCCAAATCTTCTGAAGATATGAGGCCGTGCAGCACCAGCCGGGCCGCCTTGGGTGGAAAGCCCCTCCTCGAAGAGCAGCAGCTCCAACAATTGGCTCAGATATTTCACATGAGAGTCCACAGGAAGAGCGAGTTTTCATGTATATTTTTTTACATCCAAATTAAATTAACTCATGGAATTTTCCACCCTTAGGAATTAAAGTGGCAGCTCGTGAAGTAATTCAGTTATGTCATTCATACCAAAACAGAAAATTCTGGAGCGATTTGGCACTGTTTAAAAGCCAAGACTAGGCCTTGGCCATTTTATATTTTTTCAAAATCTGTGGTCGTTGTGTTATTTTAACTTTTATTGTGGCTGTAAATTTTTCAAATCAAAAGTGTCTAATTGCTTAGAAAATAGAAGTGTAAAATGGGTTCAAAATAAGAAGAGGGTTTAGGCAAAGCAGCTTTAAGAGGGAAAACCTAAAAAAAAAAAATTTAAAAATTTAAAACAGCTCGAACATCGCATTTCTGAAACACAAGGATTCTACCTAATTGGCTGACATTCACAGTTGTGCATAATTATAGCTTTTCCTCTACATCCAGAAATCATCTTACAACTTAAAGTTGAGTTTAACCAAAAGATCTGTCCAATATTAGTTAAATGGCATCTTTGGGGTAGCACTGTCCTGATACAATAACCACATTCATTTTCAAGCAGTTAATTGGACACACCATCAGAAACCAGGGTATCGAGTTTCCCCATTTTAATTTCACATTTGCCTTCTCCCCGGCTTCTGCACACGGACGGGTCTTGTTTGGAGCCGAAAGTGTGTGAAAGTTATTGGGGAATGGTAGTCTCTGGGTAATGTTTCTGTGAGCTGCCCAAATTCTTCCCCCTGTAGTCTAGATGGGAAACAGCTGGGTTTTGTTTAAAAAGCTGTTTTGCGAAATGTCTGAATCTTGAGGTGTAGAACTGAGGTCACCAGTAAAAGCAGGTGCTCGGGAACAAGTGAGAATGACTCTGGGGGCCAGCTGGCCCTGTAACCTTTTGCAGGGTACTTCCTAGCAGAGGAAAAGTGTTGACGCTGTCCCCTCTGTTTAGCACACAAACAGATAGAAGTAAGTAATCGCATTAGCGATGCTATTCGGAATTGAGTATCTTTGAACGCAGCCAGCCCTTGAGTGAGTAATTAGCTCAGTCTGAAAGAAACCCAAATGGTTATTTCCCTCGCAAGGCTTCAGATACAAAGGTCCAAGACTTTAGCTTTCTTTAGATGTTATAAGTGCCTGAATTTCCTCTTTAAATACACCCACAGTAAAAGCACTACAATTTCGAGTAAATAGTACCATAACTGAGGGTGTCCTCCAACTCTGTGGATGTAGTCTAGGGGAGAAAAGAAACCTGAATTGGCAAGACTGGTACCAGGGCAGTTTTAAAAAATGCAAAGTAAGACACATGTGGAATCACTAAAGTCCAGTGCACGTCAGATATCCACCAGCCTGAAGATGAAAGGAGGCAGCCTCCTCCCCTGGGAGCTGGAGGTTATTAGCAGCTGTTTATCCAGTCGGGAATAGAGATTAACATTGTAATTTTTTTTTTTTTTTTAAGAACTAGAAGAGAATTTGTTTGGGAAGTTGGCTCTTCATATCAAGTCACTGTGCATTGCCAAAAAAAACTTCCTTTCTCAGAACTCATGTACGAGAGTTGAGCAATGTTATGATTCTCTGAGAATCTCTGGATTACCAAGTCTATCTGCATTAAATAGAACAGAAAAGGATAGAGAAATGGATGGACATCTGCCATGCACACATTCCCTTGAACTCTTTCCCTGTGAAATGAGCCGCTTACCTGTTCTCCGCGCTGCCTCTAAAGAGGGGGTCGCTCTTCCCTACCCCCACGTGCCCCGCTGCCCCCCAGCTTAATCTTTAGCACTCTGAGGCCTACCCAAATGGATTTTGTCCGTGCCTACTTCTTGTGAAATGCCTTTTCAGGACATATCGGGGAAGCTACTCAGTACTATGTGGAGCTTCAGCCTCAGGAAAACAAACACCATCGTTGGATATTGGTATTTCCCCCCCCCCCCCCCCCCTAATTNTGCTACTCTTAATGTCATTTTCTTTTATTAAATCCTTTCTTTTGCTTTTGATCTTATTTATAGCAGAGCCACTGGTCATATGGAAACTATTATTGTATAGCTGGGAGATGAAAGACTTCACTGCAGTTAAATAAGAGTGAATCATTTGGACCAATAATACACACATACAGTGAGGTACCATTTGTGTCCAGAATGCCCTGTGTTGTTCACTTTGTAGTAAAGCCGGTGAGGTTTATAAAGGGCTTTACAAAAACCTGCTTTTCATCCAAAATATGTAGTCTGACAACATGAAAACACATTAATATGCACTCCTTAGCTGCTTCTTCATATAGATGTAATATCAAAATAATGCCACTTCGTGATGTAAAAATAGAAACTTTGATTTAAAGTTGAGATTGTGCCTCATTGATGTTAAATGTCAGTTTTTTTAAAAAAATTTTAAGTAATTTGTATCAAAAATCTACCCACCCTTCAGAGTGTGTCTGAAATGCCACCTCCTTGAAGAAGTCTCTGGTTTCTCAGTTTGATATAGTTTTGCCCATCGTTAAAATCCCCCACAACCTTGTACTCCTTCATGACATTCACTTTCTTTTGCCTTAAACGAGTCCACCATTAAGATGTGGAAATGTGTAAGTAATAGTTGTGTCTATCTTTTATTATTTCTCCTGCAAATACCTAAATAGTGCCTTGCACGTAGCACACATTTCAGAGGCATTTGTTGAATTAAACAAAATGTTAATTTTTTTATAGAAACGTGCAAAATTTATGTTTGACAATATCAAAAGGTTTTTGATTTCAGAAATCGTCTCACAGATACGTGCCGCCTGTGTCATCATTGACTATTTACGAAGCATCTGATTGCACGTTATAATATTACAGTCCTATACAATGACCTGTACACCCAGTCCCTGCCCTTGGGATGCTTACATCTCAAGACAAGAATAAGCTTTATGAATGGCAGCAAAACAGAAACATTGAAGTGTATGCCCTTCTCTGTCAAGCACTGTCCTTGAGTGGGTATTCACGGGGGTGTCTGTAATGCACAGTCAGGGGAGAGCCCTGTCCGGGCCCAGCAAGGTGGTGAGAGTGCTGGAGATCCAGACCGTCAATGAGGAGTGCAAAGAAGGGGATCTGTGGGACCAATAAAAGAGAAGTGGTTGGTGAGTTGTGCAGAGGAAACCAGCTCTGGAAGGCAGAACAGGGAGGGCTTGGCTCAGGCGCCTTGCTGATATGGGAGTGTATGCAGCACATGGGGAACAGTGAGTAGGTAACTGAAGCTGGAGATGAGGGAACTTGAAAATAGGAGGAACTGGAATGGTCCTCTGGCATCCAGGTGAAGGACACAGATGCACAAGGTATTGATCTTAGACTTGATCCAAACAACAATGGAAAACTGTGGTGGAACCTTAGGGAACAGGTGATGGGCAGAGAGTAAAGCATTCAGAAGGAATATTTAGTAGGTGCTGGGGAAGGAATATTTTGTTAGTTTAGGCTTGTTACTCTTCACTTCCTTTCCAAATATTTTACAATAAGCATGTGTTACTTGGATGATAAGAAAGGCATTACAAAATAAAGGCCAGTTAGGTACAGATAAATCCCTAGTGGTCGACCTCCTGGGCTGGCTACAGAGTGGGTTGTGTAGAAACCAGCCCCACGGTTGTGCACGCTCTCACAGGTGTGTTTGTACCGCAGGGATCCGGAGCTCCCAAGTCCACATCAAGTGTATAATTGTCTTTTCCTTCAGTCCAACAAAAGAAGCCACGTACCAGTAATTGCAAAATTTCACCATAATCTCTTTGCTGGAGAGACTTGGTTCACCAGGCATGGATTAAATTTAGTTCCCTACAACTTACTTACTAACCTGCTTCCCCGAGGCAGGAAGGGATGAAATGGACTCTGCGAACCACCTGCTGAGGTTCTTACCTGGTGGACTGCATCCAGTTATGGTTTCCACTCTACGAAAGTAATGCAGAGACTTGGGGGTGGAGGGTGGAGATACAGAGGAGAGAAATGAAACAGGTTGGATAGGTGGAGCTTACAAGTTAAGAAAAAAAAAAAAGATGAACTGAAATCAGGTAACAGCTATTTGCATCTCTCGAATTAAGTCATAGAATCATTCATTTAAACCATTTTGGTGGATATTCATGGGAGTTTTGGCCTAGCTGACCATGTGACAGTTCAGGGCTGTCAAGTCAGGGTAATTTACATCATGTTTTAAGTCCTCTTGAAAATTATCATCTGGAGAATAAGCATTAAAGAAATTTGCCAAGAATTACCCAATAAGGAATTACCTTAAATTTCAGGCAAAGCATAGGCGAAGCTGTGAGATTTCTTGGTGGGGTGGGGGAACAGGTGTTCTCTAGAGTGAGGAAGTTTTCCCCCAATAAACATCTTCCAAGAATCAAAATCCAAACAAAAGAATTGCAGCCAGATCTGACTTGAGTGAAAAGTCCTTTAAATGTTTAATCACAGGAGTTTTTAAAAAGTCGTCTGATAAGTTTTTAAACTGAGAAATATGGAAGTGATATTTGTGGTTGAAGGGCGTCCCAGATGTTAGAACTTTCTCGCACAGAGGAGTTGGTTATTAGAGGTGGATCTCGTTTTCTACCGCATCCCGGTGCCTCCGGAACGGTTCCCCGCAGAATCCGTCCACCGCTGCCATTTCGTGAACTTCCGGGTTCCCATCTGGGAGCCATTAAATCTGCATGACCATTTCCCACCTCTTTAAAAGATGCACTTTTGGACTAAACGGCGTTTTGCACATTTGGGAAAATAAGTTTTCTTTCCTCTAACATGACGGAGATCTGGCGAGGTAATTGAAACTGAAATCTAGCACTCTCCAGCTGTCATGTATGATTGATATTTCGTAGGGAGATTACCGTTCAGAAACTCAGACTGCTTTCTGTGTCATTGGGTGTCTAATGACAACTGAAGCCCATCAACTTTTCTTTTGTGTTTGTGGAAAAACAAGAAGAGAAAGAAAAGAGAGAAAAGTAAAAGTTACCAGGCCCTTTTTTTCTTTGTCACATTTCCTTGTTTTGTTTCTTCTTTGTAAAAAACACCTATGTCAAAAGAATGTGTTTGAATCAGATGCCATTAATAACAGACTTTTCTTTTACTATACCAAAAAGTTCCTGATAGCCTATCGAGTTTTGTATCAGTGTCGCTTGGTCTAGAAATTGATGACAAGTTTCCCAGAAAGTTCCCATCCTACACTCTTTTAGAAGGATTATGGTAGAAGACAAGGAACGGAGGTCTGAAAGCCGGCTTTGAAGCAGTTATCTCTGGAGATAACATTAACAAGGATTGAATAACTGCCAAATGAAATTTAATACATTTTCCCATCCATGAAATAGGCCTCTTAAATACAACAGAATAATTACTTTCACAATACTCCCTGGAAACAAAGAGAGCAGAAACACTGAATGTCTTTTTTGTTTGTGGTGTTTGTTGTGAGCTCAAGGATCAGGATAAGGATATTTACCAGGATGCTGCACGCATCGCCACATTACAACAGCCTTGCCAACAGCCACCTAATTTGAAGCTGCATGTCTTTTAAATCTGTTTATGTTGGAGGAGTTATGGCAAATATTAAATTTTATAATTTAGTTAGACATCTTGGTCTTGGCCATAGTTGGTGAACTATGATAGTTTTTCCCCTGTGATAAAGAAATAAAATGGTTTTCATATCTATATCTATACACACACACATCTACAGACATGTATGCACACCGTCGTAAACAAAAGCTCCAGGAAGTAAACCCCTTTTGTCCCTTAACTCTGCTCCCATACACACACACACACAGACACACACACATTCCAAATCAAATTGTTCAATGTTCTAAGTTTTCTGAGCTCAAATTCTATTTTGATCTTCTTACGAGACATTTCCCAAGTCACTCAACTATCTCCAACTTTCTTTTCTGTAAAATGGAGAGTTTGGCCTAACTGGGTTCCAAGTCTCACAAGCCCTTTTAGTCTCTGTACTGTGAGTGAAAGGTGTTCCTCATAAATATATCAATTCTTTCCTTGGAAAATAAGGTTATTTAAAATTATATGGTGCTTACGTGATTCAAAAGAAGTAATGTACTTCTGAAGATATTTAATTATTCCCAATGATAAATTAACACGAGAGAATTTAAATAGCTGTGTCAGGGTTTGACTATAACTTGACCTGAGATGCAGGGTAACTTAGAGCCGTGATTTGGGGAGCATGATGTATGGATGCAAGGAGGGGGCAGCCATGCTTGGACCACATGATCTCACCTCCTCTTCTTTTGTAGCTCATTGAACCAGTTAATAGGGGATGCCTGACCCTAGAGTGGCCCATTCAAAGGATGGCTCATGTCTGCTTCAAAATGATGAGCTTACCGTCAGATGATCTTGGCATTCTGAACTCAGAAATACTAAGACAGAAAGGAAATTAGCAGCAGGTACAGAACCTGAAGGAATGCACTGAGAGGTATGCATGAAGGGAGAGTCCAGGCTGTAGCCATGAGGGGACAGAAGCCAGAGAGACAGAGGTACCACTGGAGAGACATGAGAAGCTAGAATGGCCCATGAGAGACAAGGAGTGGCCTTAGGTCCGAAGAGTTCTCTGGGTCCAAAACCCAAATTACAGAAATCATGATAAATGTCCTTTTACTTGAGAGACTTACTATTACTGTTAAAACCGCCACACTAAACTGATCAGTGCACAAAAATGCCACAGAGGATCACTGTAAGCTCCATGAGGTCATCTAAGTTATTCATTGCCCTCTCCCTGGAACCTCCTGGAGTGACAAGCATGAACTATATTAGTAAATATTTCTTGGATTAACAAATGTACTCTCTGTTCAATCAATTAACACTGAATAATTTTGAGATTTTAGTTTTGTCTTTTACATTCAGCATAAATATATCTAAGAACATATTGTATGTAACTAAGAAGACTATCCTTAAAGATTGCAAAAAAAAAATTACAATCAATATTGATAAAATTAAACGCCTTTTTAGGTTGGCTTTTAACTTAAAACTATTGCTTATCCAGATGAAGACATTATCAAAATAGGGCTTTAATGAAGTATAGATTTTCTAAAAATTGGTGCCATCCTTAGAATTGATTTGTAGGTCAAAGAATCTGCTTTTTTCTAGTTATATTATTACATATTTATTATTTAGAAGATGGACAAGGCCTAACCCTTGTATATACACATGGCTTTTCCTTCTATTTCCGAGGTACTCGAGCGATGGATTGTGCTAGCCATCCACTGTCTTTCTTTCTTTGTCTCTTTTGTGACCAGAAATAATGTTTCTAAAAAAGAAGTAAACAGGGTTAGGACAAGCCGCCTGTGGCCAAGGAAACAAACAAAGCAAAGTTAATTCTTTGGAATATGATTCCACAGCCCCAGGCAATGGAATTGATCCTGGAGAACCAGGCTCATTACCACATGGATCTAGACTCATCATCATTCATTCGTGTTTGACTTGGAATATACAAAGTTTACCAGGGAGGCCTTAAAACATCAGGAGTAGGAGCACGTGGGTGGCTCAGTCTGTTAAGCATCTGCCTTTGTCTCAGGTCATGATCTTGGGGTCCTGAGATCGAGCCCTGCATCGAGCTCCCTGCTCAGTGGGGAGTCTGCTTCTCCCTCTCCCCCTGCTTGTGCTCTCTCTCTGTCAAATAAATGAATAAAATCTTTAAAAAAAGAAAAAAGATTCTCTCTCCCTCTGCCCTGGCCCACCCCCCAACCCCCTTTCACACACATGCTTGCATGCTCTTTCCCTCAAAAAAAGAAAAAAAAATCAAGAGTAATTTTGTTCCCAACTTCCTTTATGGAAAATGATTAGGTATAATGTTTGAGATGACCTAAGATGATCTATAGAAAATAAAGATAGGTGTAATATGTATGGCTAAAATCCAAACAAATATAGTTGGAACAAACATATTTATAATTCTCAAACATAATAACATTTAAGATTTTACTCTCATTGTTCAGGAGAAGGATTTAAAATCAAATGCATGTGAATAAAATATAGACAAGAAATGCAAAGATGATCGTGAATGAAGGTAGCTTGTGTCCTGAAGGTGTTTGAATTACATAGGCTCTTGTTTTATGTGGTATGTAAGTATTTTCAGATATTTTCACATAATATCTATAATTATTAGGTACCTATTATTAACAGTTGCTTTGCATATTACCTCCCTTTGCAATAGACATGGGACTCATTCTCTATGAGCTAGTGTTATTTTCCCATTTGGGATTTGAACACCTTGTCCATGGTTACACAGCTAACAAAGAAACCAGTTACAGTTAAAATCTAGATATTGTTGACTCTCATTATTGTATTCATTTTACTCAGTCTTTCATAATAGTTGAGGCAAAGAAAATGTAAAGATTATTGGTTGTGGGCTCTTTTTTCCTCTTGTAAAAACTAATCTGAATGTGATCTAGAAGGAAAAATAGAAGTGCAGGATCAATATCTGAATATATTTCGAGTGAAAAGTAAAATATTAACCTTGAAATGTATCCTAAATGCTTACAAAGGCGGCTTGGGTGTTTTAATAGAATGATTTTAACATAAAAGGGATTTACATCTTTGCTATGCTCAAACCTGTGGTTACCTTCAGTGATTCCAATTGAGAATCATCTTCTATGGAAATTTAAGAGATTAAACCCATTGGGAATACCAATAAATATGAATCGGCACTACGGTAATTATTTGGGTTAACACTGATTGACAAACTTAAAGAGCTACCATTTGATCAAGCCCTGTAAAATTCATCCTTACAAGTTGACAACTTAGATTGAAAGGATAATCATCGATTGAATCAGTCTTCTAAATGCACAAATATAAAAATGGCAAATCAAAACCAGAATGGAAAACAGCTATCACTCTTTTGTCTGGAACGAATATAAAAACAGACCAAGAGTGAGTGAGAAATGGTTGAGGGCATCAGGTGGGCCTGACCTCCCTGGAAGCCATCGGGCTCCTGTTACCAGAGGAGACAGCAGTGGCCTGGCGGGGGCATCACATAGACGAAGGGGGCTTGCACTTTTCTCCATGGAACTCCAGAAATTGAAACTAGAATCAGTGGGTGGAATATACAAGGAGGCCAACTTGTGATTAAAATGGAACAGGCTGCTTTAGGAGGTAATCATGGTCTCCTTACATTGGAAGCACCCACATAGAAGCGAAATAGCCACCATTCAGAACGTTTCGGGAAGGGACACAGGCACACAGGTGGCAGACAGCCCCGGACTCAGCCGCAGCATTCATTTATGCTTCCCAATGCTCACGAGTCTTTAAATCCTGTATATTCTTGCTATATTTTGAATCTGAGCAATTAGCATGATTTACGTGATCCCTCCCCTTCCCCCTGAGTTACTTCCTTCTGTACTGTTCTGGCTTATGTAATGGTGATACTTTATACTAGGTTGCCTTTAGATAGCATGTGCTTCCTTCGGTTGTCTGAATTTTATTGTTGTCGGTTCAGATTCTTGTTGCGTTCTTTGGAAATTAAAACATTTGGCTACAAAAGAGAAGATTCTGCTTTGTGGGGATTTTTGTTTTTGGATTAGAAAAACAAACTTTCTGATTCGTAGCAGTAGAAATTCATGGATAAATATTTTTAGTGTCAGACCCACTGACCCGCATCAACGTTCACCCAACAATAGGCTCAGAGAATAACTACTTGGTAATGCAAACGAAAATCTAAGCTACTCATGTTCCTCTTGGTTTGCAAATGCATAATGGTTTTGCTTTAAGGCGTAAGCTATAAAGTCAGCAGTGGCTGTCTCACTGTCACTAGTGCAACATCCCTGGACCCCAGAGTGGGTAGTAGTAGTTAATAAAAAGCTCAGCAGTATTTCTTCCAGACCAAGTCATCGTGCTGTATTCTGTAATTCTATTCATGGAAACCTAAAGAGTGTTTACAATATGGTCCCTTTCTAGGATCAGAGTAGTGGGGGGAAAAAATGGAAAAATGTCCAAACATCTTTGCATGGCAATGATGGCATTACTGGTGTGTTTAATAAAACCTTTATTGGTACATTTTCCGGTGTGGTGGCATTGGCAGAAATGGTCCCCCTTTGGATTTGGAACTCAGCAGCTGATGAAATGCAGTAAACATTAATTTGGAATGGGCTGCCAGTTTTGGAAAGCCAGGTGACATTTTATTATATTTGTACCGAGCAGGGGCTGTGTCCCATACTGCTGTAGCTTCCGCTGTCAGAGGCTTAGCTGGCATTATGGAAAAAAAAAAATGGCAGGCCTGAGAATCTTATCCCCTGAAATGAAAGTCGAATGCCAAATTGAAATTCCTGTAGGATTTCCGATAGCAATGGGGGAATTGAGAAGCCCACAATTAAGCATATGGGCATTAAGATAATTGTCAGATCTGTTGGCGGACATGATAGAAGACAGATGGGTACGAATCAGTGCGCTCCACTGCAGCACCCTGGGAGACAATTTGACGTTTTACCTGCCTGAGCTACTCTGCCATATTTGTCACTGAATGTACAGCACGGTATCTTACTGAGTGTGAAGTGTTGTGCCGGGTACTGTAGGTGCATGTGCAGTCCTGCAGCGCCCTCTAGTGAAAGGCATTTGGGAGTCTTGTTTTTCAGAGGCCAGTCTTCCGCAAGTCCTTGGGCCCTGCCTCTGGTTGCCACTAAACTCTGTGGTTCCTCTCACCCTTTCAGGTCGGGGCCCATCGTGAAGATGGTGTGGCCCTGAGAGGCAGCCATTCTCTTGTGCCAAACCAGGTTCCAGTTCCACAGCTTCCTGTCCAGTCTGCAACGTCCCCTGACTTGAACCCACCCCAGGACCCTTACAGAGGTAGGTCCGCCTCCCAAGGCACCCTGCCCTCACTTAGACAATAGCAACTGCAGTGTTGATCCCAGGCTTACTTGGCATTCGTTCCTCAGGAAGTGCTGGCAGAAAACCAAGAATCAAATTCGGTACAAAAATGGTAAGCAAATGGGAAAGTAGTTAGAACGTAGCCGGCTAATTGTGTTTCTTCAGGAACTGTTTTGCTCAAACATCCTCTGAAATCCTGGTCCTATCTCAGCAGGGAATGAGACAACAGCCTGATGAGAGGAAATTTTATTTTAGCTATTTCCACATTTTCCTCATTCGGGTCCTCTAATGTGGTTAGTTGTAGCCTGAACATGATATTTCCAAATGAATAGGAAGGAAGGAAATTGTTTTTGTCGTTTAAGATCGAAGGAAATGTAGGTACGTTTCAAAACTGGAACTTGGTAGAAGGATTTTCACTCTTTTCATCTCGCCCCTCAATGATTGCCTCAAACCAAGGACTCCAGGCAGCTTTCGTGACCCCAGGAAGTGACACGGTGCAGGGCCCAGACCTGAGTCCCCTGCTCCCTGGGTGACTGGCTGGCCCATGAACTTTCAGACATTTAAATAACATTCTCTCATCCCCCCCCCTTGTTTGGAATGAAGATGATAACACTGTCACGGGAATAGGCAGGAGCTTTTGTTTCACCTGCTAAACATTGTACAAATCTGAGTGTTAATCATATATGTGGAGAGAGAGATCCCTGCTTCTTCGTGTACACTTCAGGGTACAAGGCATGACCTGACGATCTTGTGAAAATGCAGATTCTGATTCAGGAGGTCTGGAATTCTGCATCTCTAATGGGCTCCAGTGATAAGAATGCTCCTGGACCACAGACCAAATTCGGAGTGACTACAAATAGAGGAGAATACCCAGTAGACATGCTTCTACCTTAGAAATAAGTGGATACGTGAGGGGCACGCTTTAAAGTGTACTACGATCTTGAAGGTGAAATGCATTGTGATCTTGAAAGCTGAGCAGTGGTAAAACTAGAAATTTCTTCACTGAGCAGCTAACTGCTTTCCATATGTACCATTTTTAAATGCTGATTACTCCTTGAGGATAAGAGAAGGCTAATTTCAGAATATCATTAGGGTATCTATTGAAGCCTTGACTGTACATATTTAGCGTACTCCCTGGGAATTATATTTTAAGGACATTTTTCTATTAAATCATTGCATATGGAAGAAACTCAATATAATAGCTGATATTTACTTGGGTTCTTAATCAGAACATTGAGGTGTGTGATTTTCATGATTATGATTTTCATTGCAATTAAGTTGATGTTTTGTAGACAGTGAAATTACCATCTACTCCAAAAGATTGCAAAATAGAATTTAACCTCAGAGCCAATGCAGGGAAAACTTGCTTCCACAGGTGCATTTTTGAAACTTCACCAGATAGCATGAAAAACCACGGCAGAAGGATCACAGTGCAGCAGCCTGAATCGTATAGCCCGCAGCTCCGCTAGCTGCAGAGCGCCTCTGTGCCTCGAGTCTTCGGTGGAAGCGTCACCTGGTCTCTCTCTCTCTCTTTTCTTTTTTTTTTCTGTAGGCATGCCCCCAGGATTGCAGGGCCAAAGCGTCTCCTCCGGCAGCTCTGAGATCAAATCCGACGACGAGGGCGATGAGAACCTGCAAGACACGAAATCTTCCGAGGACAAGAAGTTAGATGACGACAAGAAGGATATCAAATCGATTACTAGGTCAAGATCTAGGTAACAGTATATGATACTGTCGCTTCATTTAATTCCTTTATTGGACTTTGATGAAGTGAACAGAACAGGAAGAAACTATTCAGTTTTTTCCTGGCAGGTAAATCTGCAGCTGAAAAGAAAACTGAAGGCTTGCTCTAGAGGTACAAAGTATCATTTCAGATACCGGTCCTCTAGTGAAGCCTAAAATGTCTTTGCACTTACGAATCTGGACCTCGTGCTAATTGCACGCAGTACAGACAATTTGTAACGGATTCAAGTGCAAACGGTTGATGTTTTTAAAACTGGGCGTATTCTGCGAATTTGGTCAGAAATGATCTTTCCAAAATATTTCTGAAAAAAGATCTTAGCCATGTTGAAAACTCAAATGAGGTATATGCAACTATGACTTTTTTCTTATCTTGAACATGAGAAAATACTGACTTCCCAGCTTTATAAACATGTTGATATATATATTAATACCTAAATTGCTTACTTTTTTCTCCCAGATACTCCCTTCTACAGAAAATACAACTGCAGGAAAATAGTTTCTGATTGGTTTTCTTAAATATCTGATATCTTTCAATTAGAATCTATCTCCTGGATTGTTCATCCTAATCTGATGCTCAGATGGTTTTGGAACACCGTGACACCCATGTTCTTGGCCTCAATTCCCTTGGGTTGTTTTTATTTGTTAAATAAATTGTGCTGTGATTGCACATCCCCTTTTTAAAAGCTGTCGTTCTCGGGGTTAGATCTAATGTCCTTTAGGAATTAAGAACATGCCACTTTTTCATATTGCCTTTATAATGATTGGGATGGATTTTATTACATGTCCTGCCCAAAGTTCTAAAAGTCCTAAAAGCTTCTTACCCCTCCCCTCCCACCATCCCCGCAGAGTTTCCTGACTCGTGGCCACATTGGTGAGATTTTAAGGAGGGGCTTTCACATCCCTACCATCGTCTCTGTCAGTCCACTCAGTTCTTAGTAATTTAACTAGTGGCTGTGACTTGTGCATATTAATAGGTTCTTTTAAGTTTCAGTACAACATTTTCACTTGCTGTTAAGAACCTTCTTCTTTTAAAAGGTTACTCTCGTGACATTTGCTTATGTCTCTGAGCCTGTGATGTAAGGCAGTGCTAGGCAGTTTTCTTTGCATAACCAATCTATTTATTATTTATGAGTGAATAACCAATTATAATTAGTTGTTAACCTGAATACCTTTGGAAAACAAGTTACCACTTTTCAGCCCACATTGTGAAAGCCGTGGCGACCTGTTTGATCTTTAAAAACGTTACCTAAGTGTTAACTTCAGGATGGGCCCCGCAGAGACTTGGCTCTCTTCCCTTTTCACTTCTTATGTCCTATTTGTGTAGTGGGATGTGGATGCGAATTAATCCTAACTGCGGCTTCCTTATTGTCAGCAGAATAGTCATGGGTGAGGAGGAGGAGGGTTCAGCAGAAGAAGTGAGAAGGATCAAATGACACAGGAAGAGCCTTTCCCCGCTGGTTTGGTTCAGTTGTGTGTCCACCAACACGCATCTGTGGCGGACGGTCCCATTTGGAAGAGAGTTGAACCTAGGGGGAGATGAGCCAAGTCTTACAGCATCTTTCTTTGGTGTCTTCCTCTTCCCCTCCTTTTCAAGTGTTCTTGGCTTATGTACATTATCTGTACTGGCAACGTGTGCTTGCAACCCAAGAATACCACTCCCATTTTTGATTGATTGGAGCTTCTCGGCTGTAATTCGTCCTTACCGCAATTTGAAAGCTACCCAGAGATTCTTCAAAGTGGAAGATTCAGCGCCGTGCATGTTAAGCTAACATTCATTAAGTGTACATAACTTACCCCATGTCTTCCTGATCTGAAACGTGGTGATCAACATCTTTATTCTGTGAACATTTCACATTCATGGAATTTTCAAGTAGAGCTTAACCTTCATGGTCCTTTAGATCAATGCTTGAACTTCGAGATTAACGTCCTTACAGATGGTCACCTCCATGTTGTTTCGTATCATGAGGAGTCTGTTACTTTTCAGTGAAGTTCTCCTTCATTTTGTATATGTCTTATGACATCTCTTGTGCCCAAAAAGTTTCTTGCTCATGTTAACTCTGTCTATACCACTCAGTTCTCCATTCTGTTCTGCCTTTCTGAGACGACACATCTCCCATGCCTCTTTTTTTATATAATCACCCATGAAATATCTGAAGCCCTGATGTCATGAAACCTTTTTATATGACATGCTTTCCAGATGGCCTGTCATCTGATTTGCCCTCCATTCAAAAGTTTCTAATCTGTCAGCATGACACCCAGAAACAGACAGAAGTAATCTTGCCTTTCCAGATTCTACTGGGTCCAACCGTGCCTTTGCGATGAATCATGTAGTATTTTGGTTCTCATGATCAGAGATTAGCTTTTGGACTTCGTTTTTGACTCACAATGAGATCATGGTCATTTATAACTAGTAGGTGTTTGGTATTTGTTTTCTCTTGTTTGCTTTGTGTAGTGGATGTCGACTCAGGTTTTCCCAACTTGTTTTGGGGATGACGAACATCTGTGATGTGAAAAGCCATGGAGATCATGATGTTTTTAACCTTTTTATTTAATGCATGGAGAAAATGACTCAGATACATTAAGTGGATTGGCCACGCCTTCAAAGCTCGTTAATGGTGAAACATGGACAAAAGTCCCCAGTCTTTGATCTTACTGCTGTGGTGTCTTGAATGTAGGACCTTCTTACTCCTGTTTAGCTGCGTCATGTTCAGTGTAGACCTATCCAGATCCTTTCTCAAACACTTGTTTTCCTCAGGTTTCAGATGCAACTGAAAGAAAGTTAAAAACAACACACACACACCTTTAGTGTGAAATGCTCTGATCTGTGGTCGTGCAGAGTAGCTGAAAGGCTAAGTTGACCGTGGCCTGCTTTGCAGAGCGTAGCCTCATTGATCAAAGCTGTGTTTGCCCCTTTGCCCCCTACATCAGCTTGGGCGCACTCTGGGCCCTCATTTTAACTTCTTCTGTTTTGTTTGGGTTGAATGTCTGGGAGAAACCGAATGTCTCATGTACGGATTGTCACCTCCATTTTAGCAAGTCCCAAGATGTGCAATTCTGCCACGGACAGCAACCGGAGACGGACACGTCCCCTGAAAACACCGGAAGAAAACAAAACTAACTTAGAGACCTTCTTTTTCCCCACACCATTAGAAAATGTCGCCTCCCTTTTGTCCCACAGCAATAACGATGACGAGGACCTGACCCCCGAGCAGAAGGCAGAGCGTGAGAAGGAGCGGAGGATGGCCAACAACGCCCGCGAGCGCCTGCGCGTCCGCGACATCAACGAGGCTTTCAAGGAGCTCGGGCGCATGGTGCAGCTCCACCTGAAGAGCGACAAGCCGCAGACCAAGCTCCTGATCCTCCACCAGGCCGTGGCTGTCATCCTCAGCCTGGAGCAGCAGGTTCGAGGTCAGTACCAGCCCGCCCCGCCTGCAGAGGGCGCGCAGCCGCAGTGAGTGGGGACGGACTTGCCGGCCTCGTTCAGAGCAGCGGGGTCGAGTGCAGATCCCTGCCGCCCATAGTTAAGTGACAGGATTCTCTCCCAAGGAGGACGGCCTGGCGACATTTCCATAGGTACTCTAGGGCCTGGAACTTGGGCGAGTGACTGGAGAGCGCCCTTCCCAGCGCTTCCGTCCGCTCTGTCCTGTAGAACGTCCGGAGCAGGGTCCGCAGGTGCGCGGAGGAGGGCCTTCCCGCCCTCTGCCAGACGCCGTGGCGCTAACGAAACGCTCTGCTTCCATCTTCCACAGAAAGGAATCTGAACCCGAAAGCTGCGTGTCTGAAAAGAAGGGAGGAAGAGAAAGTGTCCTCTGAGCCTCCCCCGCTCTCCTTGGCGGGCCCGCACCCTGGGATGGGAGATGCGTCGAACCACATGGGACAGATGTAAAAGGGCAAGTGTGTTCTCAGCATTTCGGGAATCCTTTCCCTGGTCAGTCCCTCTTCTCCGAGGCGACAGCCAGGAAAGTCAGCTTTCCCCCAAATTAACACATTTTTTTTTCTTCCCCTTGGGAAAAAGAGTTTAAAAATAAAACATTTACTTCTTCTGTGATAAGCATATGAATTAATTATCCTCTCTTTTTCCCTTCTCAGGTCCAAGCTGCCACATTGCTTCATTAATACAAGAGACCACTTCCTTAACAGCTGTATTATCTTAAACCCACATAAACACTTCTCCTTAACCCCTTTTTTTGTAATATAAGACAAGTCTGAGTAGTTATGAATCGCAGACGCAAGAGGTTTCAGCATTCCCAATTATCAAAAAACCGAAAAACACACAAAAAAAAAAAAAAAAAAAAAAAAAAAGANAGAAAGAAAAAAGTGCAACTTGAGGGGTGACCCTCTAACATATCATTCAGAATGTGCAAAGCGGCGTGTGCAGGCTGAGACGCAGCCCAGAGACTGAATGGCAATCTTTCCACACTGTGGAACAATGCATTTGTGCCTAAACTTCTTTTGGAAAAAAAAATATAATTAATTTGTAAGTCTGAAAAAAAATATTTAATTTAAAAAATTGTAAACTTGCAATAATGAAAAAGTGTACTTCTGAAGACAACTACATGAACGTTTTTGTTGGTATTCAAGTCAGCTAGTGTTTATAATTACTGGATATTGAATAAGGGAAGCTCGGCTGCCCTAGTAACAAAACCAGCAAACGTCCTGATGACAACGAAGTGATGACATTAGCCATTCCTTAGGGTAGGAGGAACAGATGGATCTTATAGACCTATGACAAATATATATATAAATATATATATAAATATATATTAAAAAT
This sequence comes from Ailuropoda melanoleuca, assembly GCF_002007445.2. Lineage (NCBI taxonomy): Eukaryota > Metazoa > Chordata > Mammalia > Carnivora > Ursidae > Ailuropoda > Ailuropoda melanoleuca. The sequence goes on along the minus strand of NC_048231.1, from coordinate 86,901,140 downwards.
TTAGTGACTATGGTAAGCTTTTGTTCATTTGTTTCAGACTTTTTTCTCCTGTAAAAAAATAGTACTGATTAACTTTTTTAAAAGAAAGATTTTACTGTAAATACGGATTTTTTTTTTTTCTGGTCTTATTTCTGTCCCTTTCCCTGGTTTGTTATCGTAACCTGTAGTGCCAACTCTGCTTCCGGAGGGGTAGTGCAGGATCAAATGCTGACCCTGATGTTGCTTTTCATTCATAAATAAGTAGAAAGTTGTTTCTCCAGTCTTTTGGGAACACAGGACTTAAAAGTCACATCATGTGTAGATATTACAAGCAGCATTACCAAGACATGGCAAAAAGAGTTTGTCTGAACTGTAATGTTGCGTTTGTGACCCTATTCTGGGATTTTCAGAGGTACAAGGTTAGAATGCTACAATGTTACCACTGTGCCTTCCAATGTTTATATCATCGGAAACATAACATAATCAAAGTGGCTGTGATTTAACAAAATGATTCAAGTGTTACCTACATGTGTAGCCGAAGTAGTGTGCAGTGAGGCGTTTCTGAGTACATGGTCAGATTTTTGGAAAAAAACAAAAACAAAAAAAACAAGTAAAGTTCAAAAACCATCAAATGAGAAAATTGCAAGTAGTGTGACAGAGCTGATTGATTTTGTTGCTTTCTTGATTTTTTGTTTTCCAAATGGGTTTACTAAGATGTAGATGACTTAACTGCCTCCTCCTTCGTCTGAAAAATGCCAATATTCAATCATCATGCAGCATTATAACAAGCCTTATAAGTCCTAAAGCATTAAGTTGCACTTTCTTGAGGAGGGGTAGTGCAGTATTTCTCTGGCCAGTATGAATGAAGTTTATACTTAACATATTTGATAGAAACATAGATCAAGCTATGGCACAGCAACTCATCAGATAGCTAGCTTTGACGTCTGGGCACAATTGAACCAACTTCCATCGTGAATCTGTATAATGATTGACTTTGGTGTATAGTGCAGTAAACAAATAGTGCTCCTAGTTAAGCATTTGTCAGCATCCTTTTGTCTCTAACTCGTTTCTATTTTTACAGCCACACAATCTTGGCATGTATTAAGAAAAAAAAAATCCCTGTTCAAGTAGTTTTTCCACCTATCAGCACTGAGTAAATGCCATAAATCCATCGAAATGGTCTAAATGTTCCATCTGTTCTCCTGTTTTGCCAGTTATATAGTAATGAAATACATTTGTAAATTTTATGCAACAAATGGCAAACGTATCATTATTTTGAAATCGTGTATGTAAAAGTTATATTTTTACATGTAGACTCTTGTTATTATGTGTTTTAATACATTGTATCAGTTTTTGTTGTTTTTTTTTAAACTGTGTGGTTTAAAAAACGTCTCATTTAAATGAAATAGTGAGCTACAAGAATCTGAATTTTATGTTCATTTCCGAAAATGTAAGAACAAATAAGATAGTTACCACGTGGTCATCTTTTACAAACCCATAAACATTTTGATTAGCTGTGTGTGTGTTGAAAACTGTAAATATGTTCAGTAGCGATAAAACTAAAATACTTTGATTTGTTGATAAGTTCCTAAAATGTGGAGGTGGATTCAAACCTTAGGAGAATAGCAGAAATCAAACTTCATGAAGTTATTTTGAGGCTTGCCTGTGAAATGGACGAACAAAGGGGCTCAAAGAAGGGCGTGGAAGACAACGTTGTGTACTCTCCCCTCCTCCTGAACAATGGAAACCATGTGTAACTTGTTCCCTCAGTATGTTGAAGATTTCCTTTTAGTGGTACATTCTGCACTCATTTTGTATAGTCTACCAAGGCGGGTATCCCTAGGAACAATATTATAGAGGAAGCAGGTCTACTCTGATCACATTCAGGATAAGTGTACAGAAGAAAATATGGTGTTTACTCTTTAGGGAACTGGAAACACTCCCTGCATTGATGTACATTTTAAGAAAGGCACTTTTGATACGTGTTATCATAAAGGTGCTTCATAGAGCTGATTTAAAGTTTTTCAAACCTGTAAGCAAAGCAAAAAAAAAAAAATTAAATTGTAGTTGATTATTTTTTAAATTGGTGCTTTATATTTTGTTCTCACTCAAACAGAGTAAAAGCTGCAATTTATTATTCACCAGCTTTGATGTATTCATTACTCAGTAATGTAATACCTCTATTGTTGAATTCCCTTTGGAAATAAGCGAAAAACTTTCTAATGGCCACCAAAAGCTGCTCACTACTTTTGCTTGGTGGAGAAACGTGATCTGCACCTGTACCTATTAATTGGGTTGTATCCCCATTAAAAAAAAGAAGAAGAAGAAAAGAAAAAGAAAGGTGAAAGGGAATGTGGCCTTTTTAGTGTGTTTTTTCTTGTCGTTGTTTTGTAATTATCAAACCCAGGTAAGATATTGGTATCCTGCGCTGGATTTTCGAATGATACTTAGCAGAAGACAGGATTAGCGAACTCTACAGAATTTCGTAAGGGTCCATATATACCGTATATGTGATGCTACTTAGGCTGGGGATCTGGTGAAGAGACGTGGACTTTAAAAGCAACTTGGAACAGTTGATCCACCTCCACATTCAAGTAATTTATGAATATGCAGAATAGGGATCTGTTCACCTAGAAACTTTTACCATTTGTCTTCTGTGTAGCTGCAAGGAACACTAATGTTTATACAACTGTCAGTCCACCCAGTAACACAACTGGTTCTGATTCAGTCTTCCGATTCCTTTTTGTTTTTCGCTTTTTCCTTTTTCTTGATTTTTTTTTTAATTCGTGATCTTTATTTTGATGAGGGGTTGGGGGGTGGGAAGGGAGTTGAACCAAGACTCGGGGTTAAGAGGATTTTCGTCTTGGATCCAACAGGCAGAATATGATCTGTGTCCAAAAGTGAACTTGAGTCAGGAATGAGACAATTTCAGCATAAACAAGCACAAAAATTTAGTCTGCTGGCTGACTGGAAACAAAAAAAAAAAAAAGGTCAAGATGGAATATGATGAATTCCAACACAATGGGGCACCAAGGCCTTTAGGCCTCTCTTTTTATTTTGCTTTGGTTTTGTTTGTTTTTCTTTAGAGACATGCTCTTTCTCATGGGACTTGAAGTGGACTCATGTTTGTGCAGTGCTGGTTTTGCCATACTCATTTCAAGTATTATAGACATATGTAATGGTGAAAATATATGAACTGTGGCCTTTTTCATTCTTGTTACTTGTGATGCAATTAAGTGAAGATAAGAAAAAAAAAAAAAGCAGAGATTTACCATGTATCAGTGCCTGGCTTTTTGTTATAAAGCTTTGTTTGTCTAGTGCTCTTTTTGCTATAAAATAGACTGTAGTACACCCTAGTAGGAAAAAAAAACTAAATTTAAAAATAAAAAATATATTTGGCTTATTTTTCGCAGGAGCAATCCTTTTATACCATGAATATTACAAAAAAAATTGTCAGATTCTGAATATTTCTTCTTTGTAGATTTTTGGAATCATTATGAGTAAAAGTTTGTTACTTTATTTTACTATTTAAAAGATGTTATTTTACCATGTGTTACTGAGATGAAACTGTATGGTAGCTTTTTTTGGTTTTTTTTTGTTGTTGTTGTTTTTGTTTTTGTTTTCATTTTGTTTTTTTTAGTTGTAGGTCGCAGCGGGGAAATTTTTTGCGACTGTACACATAGCTGCAGCATTAAAAACTAAAAAAAAAATTGTTAAAAAAAGAAAAAAAGGGAAAACATTTCAAAAAAAAAAAAGATAAAACAGTTACACCTTGTTTTCAATGTGTGGCTGAGTGCCTCGATTTTTTCATGTTTTTGGTGTATTTCTGATTTGTAGAAGTGTCCAAACAGGTTGTGTGCTGGAGTTCCTTCAAGACAAAAAACAAACCCAGCTTGGTCTAGGCCATTACCTGTTTCCCATCTGTAGTTATTCGATGAAGTCATGTACATGACCGTTCTGTAGCAATAAATGTGCCATTTTTATAAACTGTTTCTGACACTTGTTTCATTTCATTTTGCATTGTCCATATAGCTCTGATTCTCTTCTGTCAGTAAAACCACATCTATATTTCATTTTCCAAGTGTTGGAGGTATTGACAGCTTAACAAACATACAAAAAAAAAATTAACAAAAACAAATTGAAAAGCAAAGCACATGATTGACCAAGGAAGAGATGCCCTTAATGAAAATGGAACGGGATGCATGCAAAACAAAAAGAAAACTGTCTAGAGGATTAACTAATTGAAGGAATATAATTAATGTGCGTGTAACACTGAAGCTATGCATTTGAAGAGCTCTGAACTGCGCCAGTGTCTCTGGTTACGCTGCGGCTTTGCTAAGTCAGGTCAGCCTTTAACCATTTGGATCAGTTGGTCGACTGTTTGGCAGAACCTTCTCAGCTAGATCTTTTCAGTTAAAAATCTTAAGAGGATTTATTTTGTATCACTTTGTGAAGAGCTGGATATTGTTAACCACAATTAATATCACACTGTATTTATACTTTCTCAAACTATACCCACCCCACCACTTCTGGTTGACTCTGTTGACTCTTAATCCAGATGTAAACAACCAGATGTGCGGGGTTTTTTTTTTTCCTAAACTTGTACAAATGGACGTGTGTCACCTATGATGGGAGGAAAAAAAATGTACAGATTAAAAATTATTCAGTGTTATGTACTGTAAGTTAATATTTTTGTAGAATGGACATCAATCTACTTTGCAAGACTTGGAGGCTGTTTCGACATTGCATTGTAGAACTGTAAAGTAATGTATGCAATGGAAAGGAAAGCCCGCGGTAGACGAGCACTTCATAACAGAATGTTCTAATCGAGTACGTGGTATTTGGGGATGTCTCCATATTGCTCTTGTATTCTTTCTAATGGAGTTTAGTGACTAGTTTACCTGAAGGAAAATGTTATAACGCCATTTGGTTCACATGTGAAGTGCCCTCCATAGCCAAATGTTGGGATTTTTTTCTTTTTAGTTGGACTGTGTGCAGATATTTAAATTTTATGAAATTTCCAAAGATTTTGGTTGATAACCCCTTTTTTTCTTCCAAATGATTTGAGATGTTCTTATGTTCTTACTGTGTGTTTTAAATATATATAAAAGAGCCACAAGCATTTAGTCTTTTAGTTATTATATTTGACCATATAACTAAAAAGGGGGAAAAGGAGCTTGGCCGCCCCATCAGCGTCCGTTATACAGCCTATTAACATCATGTTTTATGTAAAAGGACCACATTAAACATTAAACTTCAACTCTTGTTCATTTTTCAAAGGGAAGTTAAATTGCTGGAGAAACAAATAGTATCCAAAAGCTAAGACGATCCCTACCATGTTAGAAATGAAGAAGGGAAGAATGTCCAAATGAATTGAAACAGGGAATCACTTTTTGCCTTGTATACAACCAAGTGAAATTTTTATTCTGGGCTTCAATTGTAGACCACTTTTCTCTTGACTAACAGCCTAAGATGTTACACTTTTGAGCCACCTTTAAAGGAGACCATGAAAACAACACCAACAAAAACTGGTGTGCTTCTTAGATCCGAATCACTCCCGGGACCACACATTTAAATTGCGCCTGGACCCCTTAATGTTCCACCAGCCAGGAGTTCCCACGTTCAGTAAGGCATGCTGCTACTCCAAACTAGTTACTAGTCCACACGTTCGCTGGTCATCGCATGTGTTGTAAAGAAATAAGGCCGGTTTTGAAGGACTAGAAGGGAAAGGAGAGCCAGGGCTACCTTGGTATTTCTGAGAGATCTTTTAAATTGGGAAGGTTTGATGAGCAAATGTGGCCTCAGACCTTCAGGCAAGGAAGACTTGGGGCCACAGCTGGCAAGAACACCAGTTACAAGCATACGTACACTGAGGGGCAGCCCTAGAAAAACACTGGGTGCTGTGGGGTCAAAGCAGTCAATCAGGCAGCATTACCTAGGTATTTTCTTTGAATGCTAGACATTAGGATACTGAATTTATACCTAAATATAGCCATTGTCTTATAGTTGAGGCTTTTTGCCATGGAAGGTGTGGGTCTAAAGCAGGCTTGACATTTTTGAGTTGAGGACCCTTTAAAGATGAATGAAACCCTGTACAGAGCAAAGTCTCTACATATGCAGTATCATATTCAGTTGTAAGGTGTTGATGGATCTCTCTAGAATCTAGGCATGGACATTTGTTCACGGATCCTAACTGAAGAAAATCTGGTATCTGGTAACAAAAGCTTCGGTGCTTGAACAAGGAATAGAACCAATCCCACTGACCTTGATTGAGGTGGCTGAGCTTAACCAGAACTGGACTGGTGTCTGGCTTCACCGGGTAAAAGAAAGACCCTTTGTGTAACACAGAAAATAATACAGTCCTCATTCACATCTGTTACACTATATTTAGAAGTCAAATGGCTTTGACGTTGGCATGAACATTTTTGTAAGAGGAAGCAGAAACTTGCCAAGTGCAAAGTGAAAATGCTTGTGCAGAATCAGACCTGCTGGCTTGAGATTTTTGATGGTAACCAGCCCATGGGTGAGGAACTCTTGTTCTTAAGCAAAAATGACAAAATCGTAAAGAACAGGGCAACTTGGTTTTTGAAAGGAATTGTTTTATTTTACAGACCCTTATTTGTGAATTGGGTTAGGCCATTTTAAAGATGAAGCAATGAGGTCCATGTGATATGCTGAAGTCCTCAGAGCTAAAACAAACTGCCAGTCTCCTTTGACTTTGAGCCCAGTGGTCACTCCCAAATGACCAGTTTGGCTTCACTTTTTAACATGACCCCCCACCAGCTGTATCCAGGTGCATTTTTTTTTGTTTGTTTTGCTTTTATCTTTCCTGCTGTCTTTTCATGAAATTTTTTATAAGAGAGTTTCTAAACTTCCCTGCAGTTCTCATTTTCAACCTTGTATTACAAATTGTTAGGATGTAACTAGATGTGAGAATAAGAGACTGCTAGCCAAACTAAAATTTGCGCTCTGGCCCACTTTTTTTAAAATAAACTTTCTATTCTGGAATAACTTTAGATTTACAAAACAGTTGCAAAGATAATACATAGCATTCCCCTAAACCCTTCACCCAGCTTCTCCTGAGGGTAAAATATTACATAACCATAGTACATTTGTCAAAACTAAAAAATTAACATTACTATTTTATTTGAATTTCACCAGTTTTTCACTAGTATCCCTTCTCTGTCCCAAAACTTAATCCAGGATCCTACTTACCTGCAGGATCTGGCCCACTTTGAGTCTGAGCGCTAACAAAGGCAGCATAACTGGACACTGCACAGCGTCTCATGGTCTCAGGGTCTTATCAAAGTGAGTAACAGCCACACAACACCCAACTGAACTCTACTGGAAACCCAGCTGACTCACCTTTTACTGTTCCTCTCATGTATTGCCGTCTCTCAGAAACCCACCCCTCTTCGATGACAGGTTGTGAGCAGTAAGAAGACAGGTAGAAAAAGAGAGTAAGGAGAGAGGTAGTGTACCCACAAGCTGAAGAGTTTAAGTAGGAAATCATACATGATTCATTTGTCAATGGCTTTATTACTGAGCAATGATTGGGTCAAAAGCACTGGGGGAGCTACAAGGTAACTGTCCCACCTTTAGGACGTCCGGTTGGAAGACAGCAGATGGGTCTGTATTACCAGCAGCAAAACATGAGGCTGGCACAAACCAGGCTGCGGAGTCATGGAGAGAGGCACTGGGGTGGGTTCCACATTGGACAGGACATCTGTCAAAATGACCTTGAGACGTGAGGTGCATTTTGACAGAGCAGATTTAAAACACCAGGAAGTCTTTTGGGGCTGTGAAGAAGTAGAATTGTAGGAACACGGTTTTGGTAGCTGAAACCATGACAATGTAGTTTTCAAATTTGCAGCACCTCCCATCACTCAAACACTACCTGGAAACCCGTGGCCGACCATTTTGGTCTACAGAACAGGGCTTGTGCGTGCAGACCCTTGTCGGTGAGGAAGAGCAGAAGCGACCATAGCCTTCCAATGGATGGCTCTGAGGGGCTGGAGGAGAATCTAGGCCAACCTGCAGATCTTACAGAAAAGGCAGTGAGGCCCTGGGAACTCAGTATCGCTGCACGGTTCACACAACTAGCTTCCAGACTCCATGCCCAAGAGCCCTTAGCAGTGTGCCATTACGTCAATAAAATGGCGCTCTGGCCTTCCAGAAGCCCACAACCCACGGGCATGTATAAGCAGATGACAGGGAACAAATATAACTAAAGGGGGTTGGAGACAGATAGAATGGAGAATGCTAGGGCGTAGTTGATGCTAGGAAGTTTGCTGGGGATGACACAGGGTCTGATGGCCTGACGGAGGGAGGGAAGGATGGAGTCAATGTGGGAAGTCTTCCTGAAGTCAGTAAAAAGCGGTGGGGGATGGAAAAGTTGCACTTTGCTGTAGAGGGCATTTTGAAAAGGGAAACTATGGGAACCCTTGAACCCTTCCTTGAGACCAGAATGTACATCAGAAAACACATATTTTAACAAACTAATAATAAAAAATAACACTTCTCTCCTTCAAAACCAGTTCGTGTTTTTTTTAAATCCACATAATTCTATAACCTGGGCATTATTACTATCCCCATGTCACAGATGAAAACACTGAGGCCAGGAGGAGTTTTTAGGTAAACGACAGGTGGGGGATATTGGGAGCCAGACCACCTGACTCCCGACCCTGAAACCAGTCAAAATTTCGTTAAGTGATGTGGTTGCTGGAATTACTACGCAACTTATTTTCATAGTCATTCAATGAGGTTTACTGAGAAACACAAAGCCCGTGGGCATTAGATCAAGTTACTAAGATCCTGCTTCCAGTACAGTGAGCAAGATGGGATCAAAGGCAAATCCAGTGTCGGGGCCCCAGACCACACTGTCTCTCCAGAGGGAAGCGTGAAGCGAAGGGGAAGACCAGAGAGCGGATGTCACAGCCCGTGGCCCAAGGAGGGCATCATTTTGGCGAAAAGATCACAAGCAGTTAATGCTCTGAAGCATCCAGGGCAAGAGGGTGTCAGGAAAGACATGTCCGTTCGTCCCTCTGCCAGCACTTAGAGCAACGTGGAAGCTCCTCTTTCTGAATCGCTGGAGGCCAAACAGCTAATGGCCCGACCTGGACGAAAAGCAGGTCTCCTCACAACTTCCCCTGGGAACCTTCCAAGTGAAATCTTTCATTAGGTGCCCTATTATCATCCTGTTTTAAAAGGTCACTGCAACCTGGAACCAGACAGATCAAATGTTTATTCATTCCTCAAACCCCTGGCGAGCACCTGCTGAGCAAGTGTTGCGTGTGCAACAACGATCGAGGGATAACCCTTGCCTAGAGGTCGATGGGCAGGAGGAGAGGAGAGGGGGAAGGGTCACAGACTGGAGGGGGGTGGGGGTGGGTTGGGGGTGGGGGGTGGGGAAGATGCTGGGGTGGGGGTGAGGGGACAGAAGTGAGAAAGAAGGAAAATGTGCAACAGTGGAGACATGCTTGGGGTGCTTTGAGTGTGCAGAAGAGGAGCTGGGGACTGAGGAAGCAGCAGAAAGTCGCTGGAGAAGACTTCACTTGTAGATGCCTGGAACCGATCGATAGAGGGCACGGCTCTGCAGGACTGGGTGGTTACTGGCAAAGAACATTTTAGTCAAAATCAGGAGTGTAAAGGGATTGGTTGATTGTTTCTAACTATGCTATAGAACTTGGGAAAAAGAAAATGATGAACTAAGAGCTCTAAATGCCCAGCTCAACATCTACATAAGGGACCCAAAAGCTTTTTCTGCTGCCCTGAAAGATATGCTTTCTTCTTCTGTAGCCCAAGATTTCATCTGAAAAACAAATGGAAGTCTAATCCTTCAGGTAGCTGAATTATAAAGCAAATGAATTCCCAAACTCTAGTCAGGGGTCTCTTGTTAAAGTTAGGGCATCGATTGAGAAGGAATGGGATCCTGGATTTGGGATGAGATATACTGGGACGGGGCGATGGAGACCTATTGGGCTGGGGATACGGGGACATACTGGGAGAGATGGCGATTCTTGGGATGGGGGAATGGGAACAGACTGGGATGGGGGGATGGGGATTCCTGGGATAGGGAGATGGAGACATACTGGGGTAAGGGATGGGGGCGTTCTGAGGAAGCTAGGGACTTTGAAGCCCTAAATCCTGCCAAGCCTCTCTTCCAGTCCTTCCCCTGCTATTCATCCCTTGCCTGAAGAACATATAACGGCCTCCCTTAAGGAAGATGCCTTCAAGGCACTGCTGATACTCAGAACCTGACTGTACCACCGCTTTTGCTTCGAAACATATAACTAGACTCAAACTCCCGGTGGCCCCAAGGGAGCACTGTGACCCATTAGTCAGTGTAATACACATCAAAGGAATTTGATGATTTTTCCAAATTACATTGATGGAAACCCACGTGTAGGAATGGGTCTTAAGGGTGTGGGATCAAGGAGAAGGAATATATAGTCACCCAAATTTATTGCTCTGGGCTCAGTAAGCAGAGAATCCAAATTCACTGTTAAGTTCTGGAGGCTAGGAATGGCTCTCACACTTTGCTTGATTGGCTGACTAAAACATGAACCCAAAGTAGGCCTACATGGAATGAAGTTCAGATGGCAGAACTTCCGTGGTATCCTGCAGAGGAAGGCATCCGACACCTTAGGGAGATTGGAATGCTAGTGTGGGTTTAATTGTGTCAAATCTGTTCACCTCCTCTGGAAGGGTCCAAAGAGCATGACCTTCACCATAGCATTAACAAACGCATTTCTGGGACCTGTACCCCAGCATCATCCAAAAAATGGGAAAGACAGGATCCAGGGGTGGCCAGGGTCAGGTGGGGGCACTTCATCTCCAAAAATGAGGTGGGCCTGGTCACTATAATGGACAGCGGAGTCAAGGCAGTAATCAGAACAGTCTGACTCACAGAGACCCAAGGTACTGGCTAGTTGATTGTGGTGTCCCTCGGAGAGAACTGGGTGGGCAATCTGCTAGATTCAGACATGATCTGTGTAAGTGGGGTGTGCTGGGTCTGGAAGACTGAAGCCTGAGTTGAATCACCAGAACGGTCACAGTCACTCGATCAACTCCCGGGTTTAAGCCAGTTCATCGACCGGGAGCACTGAGAATGGAGGGCAGCTAGAGGAGGGGTCCCGCCACCCTGCCAAGATTCATACCATCGCTCTTCCTCCAAACCCTCTCTGCAAAGGAACCTGTGGCCATTTAAAAGAGTGATCGCGCATTGCGGAAGGAGAAACGGACTGTTTGGAGGTTACCCACACTGGCTCTGAACTGATACTAATTCCTGGAAACCCAAAATAATGTTGTAAAATAATACTGTGAAATTTGGGGAAATTTTTCGACTGCTGTGAGCTTGACAGCTTCCCCGTCCTTGAAGGCTTTTCTGAGGAATACAGTGGTGATATTAACCTGAGTGATTTTTTTTGTATAGTGTGATCCGTTATTATTTGGAAGATCTTCATGGTGTAAAGAACCAATAAATCAAATGACCAACGCATGATGTTACATATTCATGAATGAGTAAAAGATTTGTTCAAAGTGCAAGACAGACCCCTGGGTTTTAATGTAACAGAGTTTAGAAGTTCATTGATAACGGCTTCAGAATCCATAAAGCAGCTAACCTTTAAGACCTACTACCTGTCAAGTTTTAGTACCAAGAGAGAATATCCACAATTATTTGAAAAGACTTTAAATGCCCTTCCTTCTTTGAATTACGTATCTGTAAGTCTGGGTTTTCAACCACAAGCAACAGCCTCCAACGGATTGAAATCAGAAGCAGACATGAGAATCCAGCTGTCTTCTATGAAGTCAGAAATTAATGAGATTTCCAAATATGTAAAATAATACAGCTCTTCTTCTATTTTTTTAAATGTTATTTTCCATTTAAAACTTGGCTGCTTTAAAGATTCAAAAAAATTCTTAGTTTTAATTTCTAATGCGGTAAATATATTAAAGGTTATTATAACCCACATGAATGAAAACACTTCGGGGTCCTCAGTAATCTTGAAGAGTGAAAAAGGATCCTGCAAAAAATGTGAGGAATGATGGGACGCTTGGGTGGCGCAGGGAGTTTTGTGTCTGACTCGGCTCAGGTCATGATCTCAAGGTCCTGATCTCGGGGTCATGATCTCAGGGTCATGAGGCTGAACCCCTCTCTAGGCCCACGCCCAGCCTGCTTGAGATTCTCTCCCTCTTCCTTGGCCCCTCCCCCTGCTCACAAGCTCTTTCTCAAATAAATAAATAAATAAAACCTTAAAAAAAAAAGAAGGAAAGAAAGAATGTGAGGAGTGCCCCTCTAAGTCACCAGCACTCGGTTAAGTATATAAAATAACTAAAGACGGCCAAGGGCCCCAAGGGCCGACTGGGCCACTCCTAATTTAACGTCAAGAACGTTCCCGTATTGGTCTGCTTGGGCTGCTGTGATACTGTGATTTATAACAAGAAATATATATTCGGTTTTTGTCAGGGTTTCCAGCACTGAGCTCCAAAACACCCTTGGAATTTCCTAAGGGACGAGCAGGATAAAAGTATCTTTTGTTTTGTTAATGAGATGACTTTGGGAATGCTCCCTGGTTACCTGAGTGTGGGGGAGTCAAGCCTGCCAATGGAAGGTAGGAACTTTTGGTCCCACCCCCAGCATCGCAGGAGTGGAGGGGAGCTGGAGAGTGAATCAGTCATCCGAGGCCAGTGATTTTATCAATAATACCCATGTCATGAGTCCTCCATAAAAACCCAAAAGGACAGGCTTTGGGGAACTTCCAGGCTGGTGAGCACAGGGTGAGTCGGGGACAATGGTGCCTTCGGAGACAGCCTGGAAGCTCCGAGCTCCTTCCCCACATACCTTGCCCATACCTTGCCTCCCACATCTCTCCCATCTGTCTTCCATCTGGTTCCTGAGCTATAGGCCTTTGTACTAAACCAGTAATCTAGTAAGTAAAACAGTACTCTGAGTAGCAAATTAAACCCGAAGAGGTCCAATTACAGCCGGTGGGTCCGAAGCGCAGGTGACAACACGGGCTTGTGACTGGGCTCTGAATGTGAATGTGAGGGGGCGGCCTTGTGGGACCGAGCCCTTCACCTGTGGAATCTGTGGCTGTCTCCACGTGGTGCTCGGACTGAGTTGAATTGTAGGACATGAGGAGTAGTCAACAGCCAACAGCGACTTCTAGAAATGGAAATGAGGCCATGTCAGACCATACAGCTGCCAGAAAACTGGGCTGCCTGCGTGATCCCAGCTGAGAAGAATGGAACAACCCCCCGCCCCCCGCCGCCAGCAGCCCAAATTACTGACCCACAGAATTAGGAGCACTTAAAATGATGGTCCCCTTATGCGGAAAGGAGGCGTGGTTTGTTTTGCAGCAATAACTGAGACGGTACCTTTGCACATCTTTTAAGGTGACATCTTTATTTTGCATCATAGATTTAAAATAGTTCGAAAGCATAAAATTTCCAACCGGCTAGAAATATAGACATTTCAAAGCAAAACAATTTTATCATTCTTTAAATTGTATCCCACAGAATTTGAATGCAATAGCAATTTAATATCCATACCAGGCCTCTAAAAATTATTCAACAAGCTCTTATTTAACAGAAGGTAATTTCATGTCATACTTTTCCTCCTTAAACTCCCATTTCCATTCCACTTCTGCTACATAACTGTTTCCTAATGTAACATAGTTTTATACTTAAAAGTCTTTATCACCCTGTCAAACACATCTGCATCAGAAATGTGTATAAAATTGAAGTTTATTTTTATTTCATGTTACCAGAATGTTCTAATAGTTTAATAAAATTATTCTAGACTGAGGTATTATTACAATTACTGTTAGTGCACAGCTAAGCAAAACATCATAAATACAGTACAAATATTGATAAATAGTTATTAGACATAGAAAGTAAAACCCAGAATCCATTGGGAAAGCATCTCTAATGAAACAGGAGGAAGTTTCTTTTTGCCTCTAGATTTTCTGGGTCTGAGGATGAATATTCCTCCTTGCTTTAACAGACAAGTCTGAGCGTTGATTCCATCCCTGCTTTTTGCCTTGGAGTCGTGGGACCTAAGAAATCTGGTTCACCTAAAGACCTGGGTAGGAATGGTTGCGTTTTGGGATGGCAGCGCCCCTCAGCCTCTGAGCTCCTTCGACGTTATGTGAGGATCTATTATCAAAAATTACATCTAGTGATCTCTCAGCTGACAATTCGATTAGGTCTCCTTCAGCGGTGATGAAGGCATAGAATTGGAAGCCACCTGATCTGTAAAAGCGTTTTGTACCCACTCATTAGCGTCTTTCATATTTCTCGTTTCTGGGAAATAGACCAAAAAGGCTTTACCAAGTCTGATGGAACAAGTACCAGTAATTATACCTGTTTCCCTGCCACTTGTTTATCCTCAGAACAAGTTGAGAAAATGGAAATGTTGTTACTTTCAATACACCTTAGTCAATATAATCTTGTTGACTTTAAAAATGCTCTTATTTTGGGGCGCCTGGGTAGCGCAGTCGTTAAGCGTCTGCCTTCGGCTCAGGGCGTGATCCCGGCGTTCTGGAATCGAGTCCCACATCGGGCTCCTCCGCTGGAGGCCTGCTTCTTCCTCTCCCACTCCCCCTGCTGTGTTCCCTCTGTAGCTGGCTGTCTCTCTGTCACATAAATAAATAAAAAATCTTTAAAAAAAAATAAAAAAAATAAAAAAAATAAAAATGCTCTTATTTTAAGAAATGCTCTAAGTATCTCCTCACCATGACCCTGGAGGAGAGAGAAAGAAAGGAAAGGAAAGGAAAGGAAAGGAAAGGAAAGGAAAGGAAAGGAAAGAAAGAAAGAAAGAAAGAAAGAAAGAAAGAAAGAAAGAAAAAGAAAAGAAAAGAAAAAAGAAGGAAAGAAAAGGGAGAGAGGAAAGAAAGAGGGAGGGAGAGAGGGAGGAAGAAAGGAAAAAGAAGAAAGAAAGAAAGAAAGAAAGAAAGAAAGAAAGAAGAGGAAAAAAGAAGGAAAGAAAGGGAGAGAGGAAAGAAAGAAAGACAGAAAGAAAGAGGGAGGGAGGGAGGAAGAAAGGAAACAGAAAAAAGAAAGAAAGAAAGAAGGAAAAAAGAAAGAAAGAAAAGGGAGAAAGGAAAGAAAGACAGACGAGAAAGAGGGAGGGAGCGAGGAAAGAAAGAAAGAAAGAAAGAAAGAAAGAAAGAAAGAAAGAAAAAGGAAGGAAGGAAGGAGGAAGAGAAAAGAAAGAAAGAAAAAGAGAGAAAGGAAGAAAAGAAAGAAGACACCATGTGACCTAATAAAATCTACCCTTCTTGTAAAATTCCATCAGCCAAACCAAACCTACTTTCAGAAAAAAATTTTTTGATTTCATTTTTCAACTCAAATAAAAGTGTCCCCATAACAACCATCTCTCTCTTGAATTTTAATTCTAAAAAGAAAGACAGGCACAGTCTTGCTATGAGCCTTCAGGATTTATTTCTGACACACCCGTGCTTGCCCTCATACAGCACTCTCCCCCAGGGGCCCTGCATTCTCCGTTTGTCCCTTCGCTGATTTCATGCCCTGAAGGGATTCACACGCCAGTGCCACGCACCAAGGTTAAGACCTGACAGGGGTGAATGGTCCACTTCATTTCGTGAATGCTAAGAATTGAGCTGGGAAATGATTGCTGGCAGACAGGCGCATGCTCAGGCAAGACGGGCACATAGCAAATTGGAGGATTTGGGGATCCTCTCCCATTACTCTGCCCACATGCTTGTGCCTTGGAAAGTTTTCATACACTTGAGTAAACTTGTAGAGTGAGTCCAACACATCTTGGTTCAAATGTGTCTGTTAAGCCTATTATCATCTAGAGACAGTGCTTTAAAAACAACTGTGGGAATGTAGACAAGTCTCTTTGCTTTTAGTCTTCCTGGGGTAATACGAGAGCACAAAGGAGAGGCCTCAAAAATCAGGGAAGACTGCCTGGAGGAAGCAAGTGGTGTGCTAAAAGTGGGAATCCAAGCTTTTAATGCTCACAGCTGATTCTTATGCTCACTGAAATTTGAGAACTACTGCTATTGGATACAAGACCTTGAAATTAAGAGAGAAGTCAGTTCTGCTGTTACTAACATCCATGTTTCATGTGACCCTGAGTAGGATAAGTGGTTTCCAGCCTGACTCCAAGGCAGAGGTCTGTACAATTCAACTTTAATGTGTTGCTTTTCTGTTTTGTTGTTGTTGTTGTTGTTGTTGTTTCTGTTTGGTTTTAATGACTAGGATACCAGCCTTCTCAGTGGGGTCCCGCCATCACACAATCCCTGGGTACTGTAAGTGACAGGGGCATTTACAATCCCCACACTTATTAGCACCTGCTTATGGTGACTAGTGGGCTGATCACCTGGAATTCTGGTCTTTCTTCCTGAACAGATTCCAAAAACTTGGGATCTCTTAAAAATCGAATGCAAAATCCCAGCCTCCAGAGAGGGGTATGAAAGTGCCAAACTATTTACTTCCTTTCTTTCCCTGGGGATCCCTGCCCCTACCCACCCGGGCCGGCTTTTCAATTTGTCCTAGCTAGGTGCCTTGGAAATGGGGCCTTGGCTTCTCCTGGAAGGTAGTTTCAAGCCCCAGACCTAGCTGTCACATGCTTACCCAATTAAAAGCTGTCCCCAGGAGCACCTTGCCAGAACCCCCTAAGATAACGAGCCCCTGCCTCGTTACAACTCACACCCCCTCCTACACGAGGAGATAAGGAGATGTGTTGCTTGAGCCATATTTTTGGAAATTGCTAGTCAGTTGCAAAATGTTTCCTGAGGTAGAAAAAAAGCACCGAGGACTGTAATTATTGGATTGTTTCACTTCTGAGGCCAAGAAGCAGATGCTCCACTTTTAAGACTTGGACAAGTATTGTCACAAGTTAACTCCTCTGCCTGCCACCCCGAGCGTCCCGGTTCACTGGCTTCCTTGAAGAGGCCCACTTGGGAGACCGCTTGAACCACTGCCGAGGATTTGGTTCGCAAGGCTCTCTAAAAAAGCTGCCCCATACTATAATCTGGTGCTAATCAGATTTCAACGCGATGTCGCCAGGGAAAATTGGTATATATAATGCTAGACTAGAAAGGTTTAGGACCAAGTTCCAAAGATGAAATTCCTTCTCCAAATGATATGCCTTTAAAAAAAAAATCTTAGTTTGGGTAAAATAGGGAAATTGCTCCATGTCTCTGCTCTCATGCACTTGCATGTTTTATGCAAGAACTGGAAAACGGCTTCCCTGGAAGGAGAGCCGGTCCTCAAGTTGCAAGGGGCTATCGGTGGTATGGTAGATGGGAGAACGCCCCACACAGCGGGGAGAGATCAACTAAAAATCATTCATTGAATGCATTTCCTTCCTGCTTTGGGTATATATTATTTGAGTGTCCAGTATGTGCTAGTCTCTGGGAATCAATTTTAAAAGAGCCCATTTTGTTGCTGTCCACTTGGAGTTTGTGATCTATGGGGGTGAGCTAACATTAAGCAATCCATGGAGTCAGATGGTTTGTGCTGCTGTACGAAATGCACCATAGCCTGGGTGGTTTAAACAAGAGACATTGATGTCGCATCATTCTGGAGGTTGGGAAGTCCAAGATCGAGGTGTTGGCAGAGCCAGCGGCTGGTGAGAGCCCCTGCCTGGGACACAGATTGCTGTCTCATTGTCTCCTGACATGACGGAGAGAAGAGAAAGAGAAAGCAAGCTCTCTCGTGTGTGTCTTACTATAAGGGCACTAATTCTTTTCCTGAAGGCTCCACTCTCAGTGCCTAATTCACTCTCAAAGATCCCACCTTCAGACACTATCACCCTGGAGGTTGGGCTTCCACACAGGAATTTGGGGGGCACACAAATATTCAGTCCGTAGCATGTAGTACCGGCTGCCACGGGGAGGGGTGCAGTTGACTGGAACAGCCTGGGTGCACGTACCTCTCGGGAAGACTTCCTGGAAGAAGCAATGGTAAATTTGAAACCTGGGACTTTAGCAAGCATCGGCCAAGCAGGTGGGCTGGGAGTCTAAGGCACGCAGGTCAAGGTCAGGCATTCTATGGTGAAGGGCCCAGGCAGAGTGGGTCCCACCATGGAGTGTGCGTGGCCCGAGGGTGACAGAATGCAATGTTGGGGAACTGAAATAAAAGTAGTAATAATTCATTAGTGCTTATTCATTCATTTAGTGCTTGTTATGTGCCAGGCTTTTTGCTATGCCAGAGAATAAAAGCAGAAACAAGGCAGAATTGTTCTAATTGTTATTATTATTAACCAATTACTCCAATTGAATGCTTGCTATGTGCCAGGCACTTGAAGAACTTCGCCAGCATTCTCTCATTTCATTCTACAACAGCCGTATGAAGTGGGTACTTTTTTAAGTGTCACTTTACAGATAGGTATACTGAGGCACAGATGGCTTCAGTGACTCGCCCAAGGTCACCCTGCTGGTGGGTTGAGGAGCCTGACAGGCTGCCAGAAAGGAGAACTTCCTTTTGGTTCATAATCACGGCTGGATTACATGCCAGGGGATTCACTGTGAGGAGCAGAGTGACTGACTGTCCTGATTTGCCTGGGACCCCAGAGTTTTCAGAGATGTGGGACTTTAAGTGCTAAAACCGGGAGAGTGCTGGCTACACTAGTGTATTGGTTATCATAGCTGAACGGGGAGGAGGGCCATAACTTGTGGGGTCCAGTACACTTGCCAAAGAGTTGGGAATTTATCCCAAAGGCAGTGGAGATCCTCATGTACGAAGACTATTCTGATCCTTTATACTCTGATAGGTTATACTCTGATGGTTCCAACCCTCAGAGGTACAAATGCTGTCTTGGTCCCCCAGCAGGTGCCTTCCCCATCATTCCTTGGAGTTAGCAGTGTGGGTACCCACAAATGTATTACCTGCAGCAATGGTATTTACTCTGTATCGTTCATCTGCTCTTTCCATTGTAGACGGGCTGACTGCCCAAATGTCATCAGTGTAACCTATTGAGACAATGCTGAGTTTGTGACTTAGCGTGGCGAGGGAGAGTCAACAAGCCTTGGTAGCATCTTGGAGGGGGAAGATGAGGTCAGAATTTGAGTGAGAATTGGGAGTTTAGTTTATGTCTTTCAAACTGGGGCCTTCATTGCATCAGGTAATGATCACAGTATAACAGCCTGGGATTTGGAAGGAATAGCAAGGTGAGTATGTCAAGGCATGGGAGTCAAGGAACCTTAGGATGTAGTCTCTTGAAATTTTCCTTAAGGATCTTAAAGCATCTTTCAGGACCCTTTTGGGAAATTTTTTTAGTGAACAATCAAATAATTTGCCCAGCCTGGAGACTCCTAGAAAATTAAAGCCATGCTAATAGAGATGACGAAATAGAAAGTCATGTTACTGTGGACTGTGCGGGGCAGTTTCTGTCCCATGTCTTGGCTGACATGGGGTGGCTGGTTCTGGTTCTCGTGAGCACTTAATGTCTTTCACTCCCTTCCACCCATTAGAGAATCTTCACCATGGACAGTTCCCTGATGAGACACCCCCCTCTCTCCCCACTATCTACTCCCTGTGCTGAACTAAGAGGCTCCCAAAGGTTCTCATGCTCAGAGCCCAGCACAGGTGACATAGGCAGGGCTTTCCCCTAAATTGCACCGCACTCTGTCACCAGAGCTGGCAAAGCTGCTGTACCTCGCTCAGTAGCCCTGAAGTCTCTTGACAGCGACTTCGTCAGCTTCTGCTTCTCAAACTCTCCCCAAGCTTCTCTTTTTCTGCTTCTCGGTTCCTTTACTTTCTAAAACTTCTCTCACCGCACCTCACCCGGGTACAGCAAAAGCAAACCCCATATGCACATGACTGGGGAGCTACTCGGGCACTGATACCGGTGTGTTTGTGTTGTGCATTGCTGTGTGGGTGAGAGTATGGGCAGAAATGGGTGGGCTGCCATCTACACCAAATGGACCCTCTGGTACTTACGCCACCTAGAGCTCTTGGAAAACCGCCCACTTCTCTCTAATTCGGCCAACACTTTTAATCCTTCCCACCTCTCCTATTTCATGAGATGATTAATATTAACTCGAGTCTCTATTAATCTTGCCCCAACTAAACATCTATTATTCTATCTTTATGCTTTTTACAATCCCTTTTGGCATTTCCTTGTATTCAAGTTGGTTTCAATCATATTTGATCTTAAATTGTTCTCTATTTCCCCCTCAACATTTTATTATATACATTTTCAAACATATGTAAAGGCGAAAGAAATTATATAGTCAACACCCATATACCCATTGCCTGGGAGAGAGGTCAGCAAACTTTCTTCAGTAAGGGATTGGATAGTAAATATTTTCGACTTTGCAGGACATATGGTCTCTGACAACGACTCAGCTCTGCTAGGGTAGTGCAAAAGCAGCCATAGGCACTGTGTAAATGAATGGGCATGGCTCTGTTCCAATAAAACTTTATTTACAAAACAGGCTGCCCTGATCCCTGACCTAGAATCTACTATAAATATTTTGCTACTTGTTTTATCACATGTGTATCTGTTCCCTTATCCATCTCATTTTGATGCATTTCAAATAAGTTTCAGGCCTCAGTACACATCTCCCCTATCAGTTTTCATATGTAATGTTTCGCACATACCATCTTTTTCTCCAAAAGGCTGTAATTTCCTTAGTGACAAAAAGCACTCTTTTAAAATCCATCTCAAAGTCTGAAGCCTTTCCTTATTTTCTGTAGCTGGAAGGAATTGTGCCTTTTCACCTTAATTCATTAATTCAGCAAACGTGTATCTACTGTTTGCCAAGTCCATGAATGGGACTCAAAATGAAGGCAGGCACTTACTATCTAATTGGAAAACAGATATGGAAACAAACAAATACCAGGCAGTTGATAACAGAAACCGGAGCAGAGAACTGTTGACTTAAGAAAGGATGTGAACTGTAGCCTGAGGGAGTTGGGAGATGCTTCTCAAGAAGTTCAAGGTGGGATTCCAGAGGGAGCTGTGCTTCCCCAGGACACTACATTGCTATTGCACGTGTGCATTGCTAGATCTATGATTTGGGATTCATTCTTCATTAAGAAACTCCCGTAGGTCACTGTTGCGGATGGTACTTCTCTCTCGCTCCTCCTTTACCCATGCTGAGGCATCTCCCCCAGAACAACGGGCCTACTGCTCTACGTCATTCTCCACACTGGTAGTTTGCAAATCGAGCACACATGGGAATCCCAGGAAGGGTCTGTTAAACTACCAATTACTGACCCCAACCCCAGACATTCTGATTCAACAGGTCTGAGGCGGAGCCCTAGAATCTGCATTTGTAACAATTTTTTAGATGATACTAATCCAGGGACCACACTCTGAGATGCAGAAAAAATTAAAATTTATTTCACATATGTTGCTTGATTTTAAAAAACCTCTTAGCATATCAAAAATCTATAAAAGGAAGAAATGGATGAGTCATTCTTAATGGCGAACCATAGAGGCAGGCCCATAAATGTTAGGAACAGAGGAAGGATACGCATTATCACTGTTTCAGTTTAATAATATAATGGAGATCTTAGCCAATGCAATGAAAGAAATGAAACAAAATTTAAAAATTCAAGAAAACGAAAAGATATACATACAGCATTTGACAGAGGAGATCTGCAAAAAATAAAGGCTTTTTTTCCCCAGATGATGAAATTTTCTACATAGAAACTCCAAGAGATTTTATATGCTATTAAACTGTAAGAGAGTCCTGCAATGCTGCATATTATAAGATTAACCTATAGAAATCATCAGAATTTTGATTAAAAAATCTTATACGAGAGGGGTGCTTGGGTGGCTCAGTGGGTTAAGCCACTGACTCTTGATTTCGGCTCAGGTCATGATCTCAGGGTCATGAGATGGAGCCCCTAGAGCCCGGGGCTCTGCACTCAGCAGGGAGTCCGCTTGAGGATTCTCTCCCTCTGTACCTACCCCTGCTCTCTCTCTCTCAAATGAATAAATCTGAAAAAAAAAAAAAGTCCTATGGGAGAAAATGTATTTGCAAAACAAAACAACCAACCAAACAGGCACATATATACTCCATCGAAACCTGTAAGTTACCACCCTTTGCTCCTGGGGGGGTGGGGGAGGAAGACCTATAAGGTAATAAGGAGTAATTTACTAGTAAATCTAAAAAAAAATATGAACAGCAACTTTATGGAGAAAATTTAAAAAAATAAAGGTTACTGAAGAACATAAATGAAGAAAGAGAGAAATATATCATGTCAACAGATAGGAAAGTTGACTATTATAAAGATGGCTGTTCTACCTTAATTACCAATGAGTTTCAATGTAATACAACAAAATATTCCAAATTTTTTTTGGTAGAACTTGAAAAATCAGTCCTAAAATTACTATGGATGAAGAAACAGAAAATAGTTAAAACAATTTTGAAGAAAAACTCATAGAAGATGCTTCATCAGGTGTAAAAATTCATTATAAGTATTTTAGATGATGTATTAAGATGCTCAGAGAGATTTTTAGAAAAATGGAACAGGATAAAAAAAAGAATTAGATACATGCATATATAAACCTTCTATATCACAGAATTTATATTTTCTAATCAAAGGTAAAACGATAAACAGTTCAACAAACAGTTCTAGAGCAAGCAGATAGCTCTATGGCAGGAAAGCCACTCTCTATCTCACACCATATACAAAAATAAATTCGTTTATTTAAAGACCTAAAGGTAAAAAGAAAAACTTCATAAAGCTTTAAGAAAAAAAATCAAAATACATAAAAAAATCTGAAATCCAATAAAAGTAAGACTACTCAATAGAAAAAATGGAAAATAAGAACTGACAGTTCACAGAAGAAACCCAAATAGTCAATAAACATGAAAGGATTCACAATTTGACTAGAACTCAGAAAATCCACATTAAAAACACAACGAAATACCAAAGCAGACCCATGTAATAAAAATGTATTAGTTAGCATGCAGAATAACTGAAGCTTTCACACTCAGTAGTAATGGAAATTGATATTACTTTGGTGGGCAATTTGTTGAGACTAGTAAAGGTAAGGATGGTCCAGAGAAATTCTTGGGGGTCAGCTCGAGGATGCATGTTTAAGAATTGTTATGGACTGCGTGTTTGTGTCTCTCTCAAATCCTTGTTTTGAAACCCTACTACGCAATGTGATGGTATGAGGAGAGGGGGGCCTTTGGAAAGGTAGTATAGAGAAATATATCATGTCCACAGATAGGAAAGTTGACTATTATAAAGATGGCTTTTTTTTTTCTCTCTTATTACTCTTATTTCTCTTATATTTCCCTTATCATGGAAATTGCATAGTTATAAGGAGAGGTACAAGACCTTGTTGTCTCTTTGCTCCCTGCCGCATTAGGACACAACAGGAAAGGCCACGACCTGCAAACCAGGAAGAGGGCTGTCATTACGTATCTGCCAGCAACTTCATGTTGAACTTTCTAGTGTCCATAACTGTAAGACATAACCTTGTGTTGTATAAACTACCCAGTCTATGGTAATTTGTTATAGCAGCTAGAGCAGATCAAGACAAGTGTTCATTGTATCATTGTTCATAGTAACAAATGGTAACAAATTAATTGTTAACCAATGAGAAAGACAGGTAAGTAAATTATATTATAATCCTATAATAGAATATTATATAACAATTAAAATGAAATCACTGGTGACATATATCTTAATGGCTATGCTTCAAAATTATAATACTGAGTGAATCATTCAAACTCATACATTTATACATTAGGATTTATACATGAGGACACCATCTCTACAAAATTTGGATTTATACATTAGGACATGATTTATATAAAATTTGGAAATGTTCAAAACAATATTATGTACTTTTCATTCATCTGTCCACGTCGTAGTTTTATAAACAGGCACAGATGATGAATAACCAACTCAGGGCAGTGGGTCTACGGGGCGGGAGAAAAGAGAATGGGATAAAAGAAGAAAACAGAGCATTTCAAGAGCATCGGTAGTATATTATTTTTTTTGAAAAAATCTGAAGCAAATATAGTAAAATGTGAAGATTTGAGCAAAATGTTAAGCTTTCAAAAGAAAAGGTAAATAAAGTAAAATGTTAAGCAAATACAGTAAAATGTTAAGCTGGCTAGTGGGTGCTCCTTAAATTATTTTCTGTACTTCTCTTATGTTTTAAATATCTCATAAAAATGTACATGGGAGTCTGCTGTATTTTTAAAAAATATTGCTGAAGTGTAGTCGACAGTGTTATAATAGTTTCAGGTGTACAACGTTCCGATTTGGCAATTCGGTACATCACTCAGGGCTCGCCACAATATGTGCCGTCACCATCTGTTACCATGCAACGTTATTACAATATTATTGACTATATTCCCTATGCTGTACTTTTCACCTCCCTGACTTATTTCTTTTATAACTGAAAGTTTGTACCTCTTAATCCCCTTCACCTATTGGGCGCCCAACCCCCAGCACCCAAAGAATGCCCTTCTGACAGCCGTCAGTTTGTTCTCTGTATGTAGATGCCTCTGTTCATTGCTCACTGCTCTTCACATGTCATCCCAGTGCAACCTGGTTTCCTCTCTTAGCAGTTTCTCGAAACTTCTCCCTCCCTAGGTCACCTGTGACTTCTGGGCTGCCAAAGTCCACCGTGCATTTCCGCTCTGGTCTCATCTGACCTACCTGTGCTATTTGACGCTGATGTCATCCCTTTTCCTCCTCATATTTGCTCCTCCTCCTTCCCTCGGATTTTGGGTTTCTTCCTAACTCTGCTTATTTCTTCCCAGTGCCCTTGGCAAATGTCTCCTCTTCTCCTTGTCATCTACATGCCAGGGTCCACCAGGATGTGGAGCTCAGTCCTCTGTGACCCACGTGTACCCTCATGCAAACTCTGATATTCAGTCACCAATGGGACATTTTCACTCAGACATCCCTGGAGCTCATCAGCGTCACTCACACTCAAACTGAAATCATCTCCCTGGCCCTACACTTCCCCCTTCCAAGCTGTATTGTGTGAGATGGACTAACGACTTTTCAAAGATGTCCACCTCCTAATTCTGGAATCTGTGGATGGACTACCTTACAGGGTGAAAGGGACTTGGTAGATACGGCTAAAAATCTTGAGAGGGAGGATTATCTTGGGTTATCTAGGTGGCCCCAATGCCATCAATGGTTCTGTAATGTAATCACAAGAGAGTCAGAGCCTGAGAAGGGGAAACAGACATAAGAGTGAGGTAGGGCTATGAGCTGAGAAATGCAAGTGGTTTCTAGAAGCTGTAGGCAAGGAAATAGATTCTTTTCTAGAGCCTCTAGAAAGAACACATCCCTGTGGACCCATTTTGGAATTCTGAACCCCAGAACAGTATGGTGATGCGCGTGTTCGTTTAAGACTCTACGTTTGCGGTGATTTTTTACAGCGGAAAGAGGAAACCACAGGCACCAACAGCGTTTCTTCTCCATCACACCATTACTGAAGGGATTCTAGGTCCCACCATCTCACCGCTTACTTCCAAGGAGGAGGCAGGTCCCCTCACTGCCCCTTCTTCCTGGCTGTCCTCACCGCCTCCTGCCTAGCTCCCTGAAATGACCTCCTGGGCCCCTGCGTGTGGCCGGCATCTCCTTTGCCTCATTCCCCTACAATGACCACACCCACACGCATTCTGCCCAGGCTGCCAAAGCAGTGTTTCTGGAACATGCATTTGATCATATGACTTATTAATTAAAACCCTTCCATGCTTCTCCATTACTTTCAGGGGAAGGGTCGTGTTCCTTAGGGGAGCGCACAAAGCCAGGCTTTTTGAATCTATCAGCCGACTTCTGTAGCCACTCCCTTTGCTCCAGCCAAACTGCAGGCTGCAATCACACAAGCGCTTAGCCAGGGGTTTGTATTAGAATCACCTAGAAAGCATGTAAAAAACTGCACAGGCGGGGCTCCTGGCTGGCTGAGTCTGAGGAGCAGGTGACTCTTGATCTGGGGGTGGTGAGTTCAAGCCCCATGTTGGGGAGTAGAGATTACTTAAAAATGGAACCTTTGGGGAAAAAAGACATATAGGCATTGCCACTGCTTTAAGAGATTCTTGCTCAGTAGGTTTGGGGGCACGGAAGACCAGCTGTGTAAAGCTCACAGGCTATTTGGATTAAAATCTGTCGCCTGAGGGCATCCAGCTGTTTCTAGCACTGTGTTTTCTCTCTCGCTGTGCCATCCATCTGGAACCTCCCCTTTGGTCTCAGGACTCATCCTTTAAACACAAACATTCTCTTTCTGCAGAGCTTTCCCGTCGGATCAGGTGCCCTTCCGAGCGCAGCCCTGGAAGTCTGCACATGCTTGCCGGGCTACCCGTCGGTCCCCCCTGCAGCCCCACTGCCAGCCACGCCTCCTCGCCAGCTTCTGGAGAGCAGAGATCAGGCCATCCCCAGTGCCTAGCACAGGACCCGCACACAGCGAATGGCCCGGCCAATGCATCCGTGCCCCCCTTGTCCCCCACCCTCCTCCTGAAGCACTTCTACACGGACACACGTTGCTCTTCTTGTTTCTGGTCCCTTCCATTCTGTTCAGATCCATTGTCTCTCAACCCCCAGGGTGGCTTCTGATTCTTCTCATCACAAAGTAATGTCAAGCCCAAGGTTCAGCGAAGGCCAGAGGATTTAGTCAGATGAAATAGGTCAGAATGACTTGGCTCTTGTTTTCTGTCAGCCAGACAGCCTCTCATTGCCAGTAAGCTGGGTTGACCTTTTGGAGACGGGGCACTGGGGTAAGAATAGTCCAAATGCCCCACTGGCTGCCCCCCCTCCTCCCGGCTTCTGAGAGATGACCTATGGATCTGCCAGTGGGTAGCACTGAAAATTTTGCTGTCTACAGCAGGGTGAATAGAGGCAAAGGCTTAGGAGATGGGCTAATCCGTAGACATGAAGCAATTTTTTTTCTCTCAAGGTCCCCTTTGCAACTATCTGCAAGCTGTTGCTTTTCCGTAATACACTCCCCCTTCCACAGATAGGTTCCTCGGGCTGCAAAATTAAAACACACGTAAATTATTTAACATAGTTTTATGATATTGAGTTAATTAGATAAAGCTTTCTCATGAAAACACTCAGCAAATAACACAGAGTTCTTTCTGTTATTATTTATTGAATGTGTAAAACACAAGTCCCCATTCAGCCTTGTAAGTCTGGACAGAGAAAGAACACTCCAGGGCCATTAGATTTAGAAATCCAGACCCTGGGGTCATTCTGACCATGCGTACAAGCAGTCCTACAATAATAAAACAGTCAGGCATTTAAGGGGAGAAAGCACATTGCAATGTGGAATAGTTTCCATTGCAAGTTGCCAATTCGAAATGATCTTTCTCTGACACGATTTAATTTGAAAACTACTGAGGTCATTTCCTTTTAACTTAGTTCTACATAAGCAAAACCGCATTAACCAGATAATTCAATGAAACGAATAGCCGAATTGATTTTTTTAAGAATGGAATTGACCAGCTATTTTCAATTAACTGGTCTGCTTTCTTCAAAGGGGCATGTAGGTAGAGCCCAGTGCAATGGATATGGAGGGCACTGAACAGAGTAGCCAGCAAATCCTGTCTGTTGCCTCCTAGGGGCCCCTGGCACTATGCAGGAGTCAGAGATACAGGATATGTGATGCTGTACTAGGCATGAGCTTGTGACCTACTCGGAAAGACAAGCCACCAAAGGATAACTAACGTGCAAGGCAGGAGAGGGAGAAGGAGCATAGGCAATTTATAATTTAGAATGTTCTAGAAGAGGGCTAGTGTCTGGGAAGACTTTATGGAGCAATTAGGACTGAGTGATAAAGTTTGGCTGGGCAGAGGTGTGGACGGTGAGAAAAGTGAGGGCAACCAGGGACAGGTGCTGGAGGGTGGCCAGTATTGGGCCAAATGGTGGAGAAATAGGATAAATAAAAAGGCAATTGAGTAAAATGAAGGCAAAACCCAAAGGGCCTTATTTTCCAAATTAGGCTTCAATGTGGATAAAAGGTGGACTAAATGCCCTCAGGGCACAGAATGAAGGCAAAGCTAGTGAAAGTGTATGTGACCCTGTGGCAGGGGTAGGTTTGTAGTAAGACCAAACACAATCCCTACCTGGTGAACTGTACCTTCATCGTTGGTCTGACTCTTCATTTGCCCATCATTCCTAATCAACACTGTTTAACAGCTACACGAGTGAGAGGAAGGTTTTTAATTCTGTTAGAAGCCTGCCTTACAATTGTTCTTCCTCATGAGATACCCTCCTACACCCTACCAAGATAGAGATTAAAGAGAAAATTGACCAAAAAAAAAAAAAAAAAAAGACATCCAGAAATTTAAACTGAAAGAGTAGCATAAACATAGTGATGTGGGTTCTTCATATCCCTATATTAATTTATACATTTCCAATTCTTCTCCAGGTGGCTCAGAATAATACCTTCTCTAAGAGTTGTCATGACAATTAAGTGGTAACATTGATTAAAATGGATCTAACTTTAAACTAGACGCATACCAGGCACCCAGTAGGTATTAGGTGCCTCTTGTCATTGATCTATGGGGCTTTGTGTTCACCTTTGCCAAGCTGTAATTTTTTTTTTTTTTACATCTCAAATATCTATGGTAGGTTTCTCACACCCCATTCCCCCCACGTATTTAAACATCCAGAAATGAGCACAGGACTTAGGCTTAACCACTTGCTATATTCTATCTTCCTAAACAGAGTGTGTAAGTCAAGATGGACATGATCCAAGCCCATCAGTGATACCCATTCCAAGGATTTGAACGGCCATTATTGGGAAAAAGAATCTCTTTTCCTCTGACATTACTAACTGCATGGATAACTTAAGTTAGACCTGCTATGGGCTCCAATATATAGAATAATCCTGAAAATAATGGTAATAAATACAGTGGGGGGGGGTGGAGAGAGAGAGAGGGAGAGACACAGAGGGAGAGAAGGAGGGAATTTGAGGTATCTTTTGAGATTCTTATAAATCAGAGCAACTTTTGGACTTTGTATTTTCACTTGGACCAATAATTTTTCTCTCTGCCCAAACCAGTTAAAGATGCTTCCCTTGCAATTTAAAGACTATTGGCCGTTGGAGAAAGATGTCATGCCCTCATTGTATAAAGAACAAAACTGAAGCCTTGAGATCGTAAAAACGTGTTCTAAAGCCAGATGGCTGGTTAATGGCACGGAGATGAGACCGACCACCTCAAAGTTGTCGCCTATAACATGGGCTCATGAGTCAGCCCTTTCCCCCTGGGGTGTGGCTGGCCATCCTCGGGCCTTTAATCTTAGCAAACTCCCTGTTCCCATAACATATCCAGCTGCAGACAAGACAAGACAATGCTCTAAATCTTCACTTTCCCAAGCTTTCAGTTTTCACTTGTCCAGGAAACACTCTCAGTATCCCTTCCACCCTCGTGCTCTACAAGCAACCTCAGGATTCCATACCTCCTGTAGGAATCACCATCACATTTCAGGATCCAGATTTTTTGTAACCCCATGATTCGGACTGTATCTCCTGACTATACCTCCAGAAACCCAGATAGTGTGTCTGTGAAGCTCATTTCATCCGGGGTCTCTAGGCAGTCTCAACTTGCCCTGGTTGAGGTCTTCGATCTGGGCTTCTCCCCTGAGCTCAGTGCCTATTCAGCGGCTTGGGAGGATGCCCACCCACCCCGTGGGGGCTTCTGTTTGGAATGAAGTTCTTCCAAATAGAGACAACTGCTTCCTTTTCATCAGTTACATGTCAGCACAAATGCCATTTCGTCTGGAGGGCCTCCCCCTCTATCTTTTTTTTTTTTTTTTAAGATTTTATTTATTTATTCGACAGAGACAGACACAGCCAGCTAGAGAGGGAACACAAGCAGGGGGAGTGGGAAAGGAAGAAGCAGGCTCATAGCAGAGGACCCTCATGTGGGGCTCGATCCCACAACGCCGGGATCACGCCCCGAGCAGAAGGCAGACGCTTAACCGCTGTGCCACCCAGGCGCCCCCTCCCCGTCTATCTTGACCAAATGATCCCTTCACAGCCCCTACCCTCACTCGCCAATACTGCATTTTATTTATACCATTTCATTGATTGTCTTCACATTTATCTTATTCTAGAATAGATTTGATTTATTAATTTGTCTACATGCTTATTGTGTTCCCCCTTGTGTCAGTTAGATGTTGCTATGGAACAAGGCACTCACTGGCTTACGACAGTACACATTTCTTATTATCTATTTCCTCTGGCTCCAAAAGTCTATTGGTCAGCAGGGTAGTTCTGGTCTTGGCTAGGTTCACTCACGTAGCAGCCTCTAGAGGTTACCTGATTTTCAGCAGGGGTGCCTGGCCTCCCCTCTATATCCTCTTTCAGCCTCCAGAGGCTGGCCCGGGCTTATTCACAAGGCAGCGATGGAGTT
The DNA here is from genome assembly GCF_002007445.2 of Ailuropoda melanoleuca. NCBI lineage: Eukaryota > Metazoa > Chordata > Mammalia > Carnivora > Ursidae > Ailuropoda > Ailuropoda melanoleuca. The sequence continues at coordinate 86,870,835 of NC_048231.1, read as the reverse complement.
CTGAGAGAGAGAGAGTGTATGTGTAAAAGTGTGCAAGGTTTTGTGTCATTTCTGCTGCAGTCCATTAGCCAAAATTAATTACCAGGAAAAAAGAGTCTGTGTGCAAGTGTACAACCAGAGGGCACAGATAAACATTGTGAAAAACTGAACCCACAAGCAATGTGTCATGTCCTTTAGCAGAATCTGAGCCCCTTGAGAGCAAGCACCTCATCTCCTTAGCTGTATCCTCAGCACTTAAAACAGTGCTTAGCAGAAAGTGTATATATTATAGATATATATATATAAAATAATTTCTGACTGACCAGTTAGAGACTTGGGCTCTTTGCTTGGTGTCAAATGCTCCCTCTCCACTCTGCCTTGTCTATGAACTCATTCAAAATGATAACTGTGTATTTTTATACTATAAATATAATACACTCAGTGGGTGTAGTCTCTTTTTTAAATAGCAACTATTCAGCTAGGAGGAAGTTGATAGATGTTTATAGGGTCCCTACCAAGAAGGCCTGATATCTAAGCAGAGGGAAGCACATGAGGGGGGATTGTTTGGGGATGGGTGGTGGGAGGGTCTGGAGAAGGTGAGGACAGAACAGCGCGGCTGGAATGCAAGTACCATAAAGACAGGGATGGTGTCTCCGTGATTCATGGCCACGCCCAACGCCAAGCCCCGAGCCTGACGCACTGGGTAGCTGAGACTCCTATTAATTGAAGGAGTAAATGAGGAAAGTGTGTGTTCATGTCTAGGAGGCCAGGGAAGTTGCAGGGTGTAATACACACAGCTCTGGGGAGTCACTCTGGGAAGGAAAGCCAGAAAGTCAAAATACAGGAGCTCTGAACAGACAAGATGTGTGGACCAGGGGACTGCATTTCCTGGCAATGTCTTGGAGGAGATGGTGGACTTCCAGAAGCAGAGGAGAAAGGATGGGAGGGGAAGGTGATGTTTGAGGCTTACGGTGAGGCCTACCCAAAGGGAGAGGGCTGATTCACCGAGGAAAAGAATGCTTGTGCTGGTGTCTCCAGGAGAGGGAGAGAGACAGGTCTGTAGAATTTGGGTCCGATCCATGACACTCCAACAGGAATCACATCAGTGCAAACTCTTGTCTTCTCTCCAAACCCTTCTGAATGTCTTCAAGTCTTAGACCAGACTGAAACACTCTGATAGGAATTATTTGATGTGCTCTAATTTAAGATCTCTGCCTGCAAATACGAGTTCCAGGCTGTGTGGGGGCCACCCAAAATGTGGGGTGGGGCCAGGGATATTTTGAACATCTTTACCCTTCAAGTTGACCATATGTGTTTAATTGGGTTCGTGATCTGGCCGGGGTGCCATCCCCCCACATGCTCTGAGTGGGGCTGAAGCCCCTATTGGTGCTTTTAAGCCCTGAGAGGCCTGTGGGTAGCTCCATGCCGGGTCCCATGAAGGTAAAACCAAGCCGACTTTGGAAAGGAGGATTATTGTTCCCAGCCTCCGCCTCTTCCATATTAAGCAATTAATATCTGTGCCATCCTGTGAGGATGCAGGAAAGCACGCACGTCTTCACACATGGGCACCAGATGACTTGTATAGAGCTGTCTCAGCTGCTTTTCGCTTCCCTTGAAAACACCAGTGAAAGCAAGCGTATAATGTGTTCGGAGCATTTGCCACATTCTATATGGGTTTACTAGAGAAGACCCTCACTTTTCCTCACCACAGCACTAGACTTCCTTCCGTAAGTGGAGATCCGAAGATTGGAAAGAAACAGAAAGAACACACTATTCTATTCTTTCACTTCAGTGTCTCTATCTGTAAAGACATGGGGTGTTAAACCCATTCTACAGACATGCTGTGAGGATTGGAAGTCATATATACAATGTTTCCAATCATACAGAAGGTATTTCATAAATGGTGGGTGCTCTTCTTGCTGTTGCTATGATTGTCATTGTTATGATCCTATACACGCAGAAATTTCTCTCAGGGAAGCTGGATTACCTGCTAAGGAAAGTGAGGCAAGAAACTCTTGCAGTAGACAGCTGAATATATCGCTTGGGCTGCGTCCCTACTCAGAAGCCTGCTGAAGACGATCCTTTGAAATAACAGTGTATCACTTCTCTGTTTCCAAGAGCATTTGCGATCTTCTCCGGTGCCTTAGTCAGAATAGGCTCTGTTACGTTGCAGTAGTCTTGAGTAATTTCAAAACTCTTCGTGACTTTAAATGAACAGAGGTGTATTTCTCATTCATGTTATATGTCTACCATGGGTTGGCTGGGAGCCTCGATCACCAGATTTACTAAAGAACCTAGGATGATGGAGCCAGAGTACGTCAGTTGTTGGTCACTGGGCCAGAGGGAAAGAGAGCTCTGGAAAGTCTAGACCTGGCAAATTAAATGGCCTGTGTTGGAACTGACATGTGTTACTTCTGCTTACAACTCAAATATCTATCACACAGCCTCCCTCAAACCCACGGGGACGGAAGTACAATCCTACTATGTACCTGGAGAAGAGCTAGAAATTATTGATGAAGAACATTTGTGACGGCCGTATTTTGTTATCAAAACCAGTCTTTGAAGGGGAGAGAACCCATATTATCACTCAGATCTTACTGAAAAGGGCAACTACACTTAAAGGGAAGACTGTCAGTCACATGGGTGGAGGGAAAATGGGGCTATTTTTGCCAATCAGAAATAACTTTCCACATCCTTAGAAAGTGACATAAGAACCATAATTCTTGGCACTCCTTTATTTACCAGAAAGACTTCCTATTATTTCTGTAATAAACTACCAGTCTATTCAAACCTGCCTGTTTCTCTCTACTTGCTTACTTCTTTAACCAAGTATTTGTAAATTGCTTTTTCTTGTGGAGTTTTATAAAAGCAGAGAACTGCAGAGTTATAAGGGACACTAAAAACTGGTTGTTGGGTTATCTATTGCTTTTTACCAAAATAGCTCAAAGCTTAATGGTTTAGAAAAACCAATTTATTTTACTCATTGGTGTAGGTCAGGAATTTGGGATGGATTTGGATTGGTGATTCATCTCCAACCCACAGGGCATCAGCTGGGGCAGCTGGGGCTGGAGGAGCCACTCCCAAAATGGCTTCTTCACTCATGCGTCTGGCACTGTGGTGCTCCTTGGCTTTCTTCCTCTCTCTATATGACTTCATATCCTCCAGGGTCTCTCAGGAGAGCTTGAGCTTCCCACAGCACAGTGGCCTCTGAGTAGCTGGACTATTTAACATGGCGGCTTAGGGCTCTAAGGATGAGTGTTTCAAAGACCTCATTTCAGAAAACTCCCAGTGTCATTTCCACTGCATTCAGTTGGTCAAGTAAGTCACTAAGGGAGCCCAGATCCAAAGGGAGGAGTTTAGACACCTTATCCTGATAGAAAAATATCCCCTCTGCCTCATTACCAGAAGTTTAGAAACGCTGAGTGACTTGCCAAAGTTGAACAGGTCTCTAGATTCCCATCCCGTTTCCTGCCATTAACTGTATTTCCTCTTTCTCTCTTATACACTGCAGCCTTTCTCTGGGCCCGAGATTCTTTACTCATAAACATATGGAACTGGAAAGATGATCTCTAAGGTTGCTTTCTCTCTAACATATATTTAACGAGTCCTATAATTTGCATCTCTCCTTCAGATTTTCCTCAAAATTCTCTCCCCATGAAAGCTCTCTGATTAACAAAACCTGGCTTTAATCACACACTCCCCATTAGTGAATTTCCTCAGCACACATGTGGGTAGCTTTTGCACTAAGATCAAGTTCTGTACTTGTTTTAATGTGTCACAAGTCCCAATTCCCAGTGACTTCATCCGACATTGATCTCTTCCTTCCAAAAATTCCTATTACATTTTTAGTTCAAACCACAGAATTTGGCCTTTGAGGACATGGTGTCTTGCATTGCTTTTAAATTGTTTCATGTGTATAAGTTATGTCTTGCCAATTGGACCTTAAGCTTCATGGAGCTATCCATACTTTATTCTTTTAAGAACTTAGCTCAGTAATGGGTTTAAGAAGTGGGTAGTAATGTGTATTCATAATGTTTGAGTTTCTTCTTCTGTCCTTATACTTACACATCACTATTTAGCTTGTCACTTCACTTTCTGGTTAGTTTACCAAGAGCAGAAGCTTTGTTTTATTACATTGGTATCCTTCTAAAGAATTGTATGCTCTAGTGTATCATTCATGACACATACTTAATAAATTTCCCTAGGTAGCTTCCTCTTTCTGATTTGCTAATCTAAGAGTTATACCCACACCAAGGGAATTTTTCTAAAACTGCCCCCTCCCTATTTTTTATCTGTAAATAATTCAATATTTTCTTAAAAAACCACATCATCATCAGACTAAGAAATTGAGTATCAATGCAATAATGTTATTTAACATATAGTCTATCATCCAAATGATCTAAAAAGTCCTGAAAAGATTTGAAAAGATCTGGAAAGATTTTTTTCAATACTTTTTTCTTTATATGGTTTTGGGTTTTTTATCCAATCTAGAATCATACATTGCATTTTGTGAGCATGTCTCTTTAAAGTCCTTTAGTCTTCATGAAATTGATATATCTGAAGACTCCAGGCCAATTGTTTTGTAGAATATCTCCAAACCTCGATGGTTACATTCATGGCCAAACATTTTGGATTAGCAAACTCTATGGGTGATGTATAATTCCCATGGCCTCCTTAGGGAGGCACATAGTTCCTATCTGTCCCCTTATCAGGGATGCTAACTTGGAATACTGTGTTGCAGTTGGTATTTACCAGATTTCTCCCCTGTAAAGGTACTCTTTCCATTTCTAATTAGGTGAACTCCGGAGTATATTTTGAGATTATGTATGTAACCTCTCCTTTCAGAGCTTTTCACGTGATGCTTTCAGCACCCACTGATGATCCTTGGCCAAGTAAATTCTTACATTGATGGTGTTACATTTTTAACTAGTGTTTCAATCCCCTATCTTCCATATAAGTATCAACTCATGACTTCTTTCTTTAATCCAAGTCTTATAACTCTCTACCACAGTTGGTTTTTGATGCTCAAATTATTTCACGTTTGGCCACTAAGAATTCTTCAATCTGGTATTAGGCCATTTTGATGGGTCTTTGAGATGCCCTTGGATTTCTAACATAAGATTTCTAGGCTTGTCATTTTCCTGCCACATTTCCCCTGGACCATTACTAGTGTTAGCAGAGAACAGAACTGAGAAGCCACAGTCTGGATTTTGGACATCCTTACGGTTCCTGAGGGATAGTTCATTTTAATTGAATTTTATGAAAGATAAATGTACAGAAGTGAAAATTCCTTTTGGAGGAGGACTGATGAGTGATATAATTTTTGAAATCTTTTTCAGGTTTCCTTTTCATTTTAATGACTGCAAGCTGGTTTGATATTCTCGGGTATCTTGCCCTAAGAACTTCTAATTCTTTCCTTTTCCTATCTGAATGACTGAAGAAATCATTCTTTATTCTTGATTTTCAGTAACATAAGTAGGATTTATTTTAGTGATGAATGTTTATCAGATTTTCTTGTAACATGATATGCTCTTTCTGCTATTTAAAAAATTTTACATTGTATCTATGAATATATATTTTTAAGAGAGAGAGCACCTGTGGGTGCAGGGGTGGGGGCAGAGGGAGAGGGAAAGAGAGACTCTTAAGCAGGCTCCATGCTCAGTGCAGAGCCCGATGTGGGGCTTGATCTCAAGACCCTGAGATCAATACCTGAGCCAAAATCAAGAGTCGGCTGCTTAACCAACTAAGCCACCTGGATGCCCCCCCATCTTTTTTTTTAAGTAGGCTCCATGCCCAGCATGGAGCCCAATGTGGGGATTGAACTCACAGCTCTCAGATCAAGACCTGAGCTGAGATCTAGGGTCAGACACCTAACTGACTAAGCCACTCAGGTGCCCCTGTGAATGTATCTCTTTTCTACTTGTTGACTTTTGTGCTTTAGAGATACAAATTATTTTTATATGTTTATCTTTAATTTTATAATCCAATATATTTAATCTTCCCATTTTTTCTTAGTCTGCATTCACTGTGATGATATGCTCCTTTCTTCTGTATTATTGATAGATTTCTTCCAATGACATTCATTTTCTTTCTTCTTTCTCATATTTGTTATGGTGTCCTTTTGACCTTCGATTTGTTTCCTTAGCTCAGTAGTGTCTCCTTTCATCTCATTTGGCTATTTAACCTCTTAACTTTGAGATTCTGTTTTGTTGAGTTTGTGTTACTCAGCTTTCTTAGTTGCCACGAAGACATTGTAAATATCTATATCTTTACTTTTCTTGATTTCCTCTTCTAGGTTGTTGCCGTTATGCATATTTTCCATCTTATGTCCTTTTGATAATTCTCATGTTGGCTATGTTGACATCATTGTCATGTTGTTTCTCTCTAAATTGCTCATGCTTGGACAGCGCTCTGTCAAACTTCCATTTACTCTGACATTGCATGAGTGACTTCTTAACTCTGTTTTACCTCTCATTCATTTCTCCTTCCCTCTAAAGTACAGGCTGAGGACTGGGTATTTCTTCCTTTCCCACTTTTGTGTAAATAGGGTCAGGCAAACTTTTTTTTTTTTTAATAGACTACCTGGATTAGCTCTCTACTCTAAGATAACCTTTAAAGTCTCAAAGGCACATTCACCTAAACTTGGCATTCATCCCACTCACGTGGGAGAATATTCTCAGGTGTGAAGTCCTTTCCGAATTCACCATGAGTCTCTGGAGACTTCACTCCCCAAAATGAGAGATGGCTCCACCCTCTCCTTTCTGCTAGGCACCCTGCTCCTTTATTTCCCCTCCCCACTCAGAAATCGAGGGAGATAATGTTATCATTCAGTAGCCTTTATTATTATTTTTATTATTTTTTAAAGATTTTATTTATTCATCTGAAAGAGAGAGCAAGAGTGGGAGGGGGAGGGGCAGGAGAAGAGGGAGAAGCAGACTCCCCGCTGAGCAGGGAGCCCGACCAGAGGACCAGAGGCTCCATCCCAGGACCCCAAGATCATGACCTGAGCCAAAGGCAGATGCTTAACCAACTGAGACACCCAGGTGCCCTGCTTCTCTATTATTTTTAATCAAGTGGGCTTTTAGCAAGTGTTTTCAAGGTTTTTCAACCTCAAAGAATAGGACTTTGGTTGGGGGTGACATTTAGAACGAAACTTGTTTCATCTCTGCTCTTAAATACACTGTTCTTTCTTAGGCCATCACCTTTTGAAGCTTAAAATATTAGGTTGGTTCTTTCTTTACTTGGTGGCAGCTTATAGATTAAAAAAATTTTGTTTATTTGATTAGATACTAAGGGAGTGAAAAAAATGTGATGTAGTTTCAGTCATCATAACATGGAAATTCTCCCTTCAACCCCCCTCCCTCTCTGGTCATAAAATCAATTCATGCCCATCGTAGAAAGTTTAGAAAACACCTAGGGGGAAAAAATGAGAGAGAAAGAAAGAAAGAAAAGAAGTAAGGAAGGAACAGATCACTTGTAACCTCAGGTAATAAGTATTATAATCTTGACAGGTTATATATAGCTTTTTCTACAACTACATTTTTAAAAGCCAAAACTTGGATTACAGTGTGTTTAACATTTTGAGTCCTGTTGTTTTCATGGGACTCACTTGACCAAGTAATTGCTCTTTTCGAAAATATAACTTAAAGACTACAAAATACCCCATATATGGATTTTCCAGAATTTTGTCAATTATTAATGTGTTACTGTTTTAGGTTATTTCTTGTTTTTCAGTGTTCTAAACAATGATGTTATGGGCATTTTTATTTGTAAATCTTTGTCGTCAGTTGATTTATTTCTGTCGGCTACAAGGCTAAAATGGAAGTCATTGCATCCAACAGTTAGAACTTTTAAAGTCTGCTAGTGTACTTGCCAGTTCGTTTTTTCAGAAACGTTTACCTCATCTAAACAATATGAAATTAATAGAAAAGGGTCCACCCTACCCTGCCGCCTCACTTCACTCCGGCCTTGCTGCGTGAGGCTTTACTTCCGCTTGCCCTTCTGGCCTAGGCCTGGGGGTTGCACACAGTAGGTGCTCAGTGGGTGCTTTCAGGACAGATGGGCCTGCACGTTCCTCAGGTTTATTGCCTTGGTCTGAGTCTTAGCAGGTGGATGAAGACAACAGCAGGCAGGTAAAATTGGGACAGCTCGACGTGTGCACTGCCCACTCTGCTTCATGGCCGGCCGCCTGTGGGGTGCCTGCAGGGACTCAGGGTCCGGGGGCGAGGGAGACGTGAGCCAGGCAGCTGCGAGCCTGGGCTGCTGCAGAATGGAGTCCTGCTCCTACTGGTTGCTGGATCTACGGGGAAAGCAGGCCTAGCCCAGGGCGCCAGACTCGACCTGTCTCTTGGCTTTGCCCCCGATGGGCAGCTCTTTTCCGATGAGTTCTTTGGATGCCCTTACTCCGCGAGCATGTGCCATTTGTGTTGACCACGCAGACCATCTCAGGAAGCACCAGCACAGTGATAGTCACCGTCATTCTCAGAACCCAGGTCTCAAGCTACTTAAAAAGCAGTTTGGTGAAGCCGCTAGGTCTCCGATCCGGTTGTCCTGCTGGTAAGGCTCTTTCCTCCCCCAATGACTGAGCAAAACTGCACTGCAGCTGGTGTGCAGTCGCAGGCCACCTACTGTGTGCAAAACAGTCTACGAGCTCCTGAAGTCCCAGTGATGAGCAAGGCACGGTCTCTCTCCTTCACTGATGGAAAATACCCGTCTCCTCAAGGAGGTGGCAGAACGATGAGCAGGACGGTATGACAGCTTGAGGGAGCAAAGCGAGGAGTGGCGCAGGTGCATGGCTGAGGGACCACTAGCCTGACAGCCCCGGCAGCCCAGGCCAGCAAGGGACTATGTATTCTTAGTCCTCCCTTCTGCCTCCCAAAGGTTCTCTGGTATCTATAAACAGACTGTGATGAAACCTGGAAGGGGAAAGCTGTCCCGGAGGGGCGGGAAGAGGTGTGCTGCTGACGGTGCCTGCGATGTGCTGATGCCAGCTTCCTGGGAGCTCCGGGTCTCAGCACCAGTTGGCAGAGCCAAGCTCTCTTTCCCAGAGACCCTCCCGCCCACAAACACTGGCTGGGAGGTTCATTTCTGACACTTCCTTTTCATTTACTTGCTTTTCCTTTCCTTCCTTTCTGAATCATTCCTGAGCTCTGTCACTGTCAGCATTTTTTTTTCTTCCTCACTATTGCTGAGCTAACTCACATCTGAGATCTCCCAACTTGAATTTATGTTTTCCTTTCGTTGCTTCTATTATTTTCTTAGTGCCCGTTAGCTTGTATTGAAATATTAAGTTGTGGATTTTCTCTGCTTCGTGGCCATAGTTTTTGGCCTGTCTCCATTTTCTGTAGGTTTGTAATTCTGAGTGATCCTTTTTTTCCCTTCTGTGGTTGGCAAAGTCCCCTTAAAGTTGCCCGCATCGTAATCCCCAGAACCCGTGCATATGTTATGCTGCATACACGGAGAAGAGGCATTACGTTCTCAGATAGCATTGTTTGCTTTTCACTTCACCTTAAAAGAAAGAGATTATTCTGATTAGCTAGAGGGGTCCAATGTAACCACAAGGGGCCTTCCAAGTGGACAAGGGAGGCGGAAGAGGAGCCAGAATGCGAGAGAGATTTGAAGACGCTGCATCGCTGGCTTCGAAGACAGAAGAAGAGGCTGAGAGCCAAGGAATGCAGGTGGCCTCTAGATGCTGGGGCAGGCAAGGAGACAGGATCTTCCCCACAGCCTCCAGATGGGAGGCTGCCCTGCTGACGTCTTGATTTCAATCCCGCCAGCCCCATTTTGGACTTCTGACTTCTACAACAGAAAAATAATACGTGTGTTTTGTTTCAGTCCACTAAATTTGTGAAGTTTGTTACAACATCAATAGAAAACGAGTATGCCCTGTTACAGTGTCTTTGCAGGGAGTTCCAGTGTGGTTCTGTCCTGTTACCTGTTTGAGGCGAGATGAGATGAGGGAGAGCTGCCAGCCTCGCGCTGACATTCCCAGTCCCCTAGCAAGCAACGTTCTGCAGGGGGCAAGTCTCCTGCTCAGCATGGGCTCCTGCTACATCTCCTGCAATATTCCAGAAAGTATCTTACTTTGTCTAGACTTTGACGTGGGGACAAATGGAAATTGGAGAATGTTCTGCTGCCTTCTCAGTTCCTCTTTACCCTCTTCCATCTTTGCCAATGGGCAAACCCTTTTTGATTTTTCTGGGGGGGGGGTAGGGAAGGAGAAGGAGAAAAGCAGGAGAAAGAAGCTTGGTGAGTGGAAGAAAGCAGGACTGAAGAAATGCAGAGGAGAGCAGTACCACGTTCATCAGCTCAGGCTTCAGATGAAGGTCAAGCTTTCTACAACTATGACTGATACCTCCCCCACACCCTCTTGTCTTTCGCTTTCTCAGTCCGTGTGTGGCCATAGAGTTCTGGAAATCATTCCGACTCCTGCATTTTGATAGAATTTTCAAACAAGCAGCTCTTACGTTGAAAGACCCAAATCAGAGCATTGATGCCATATGCACCGCCTCCCACCTCTGCCCCTCCAGTTACGTGCATGCGTGTGGGGTATGCGTGCGCACGCACACACACACACACATATCCACAAACAACACACACTCACTCTCATGCACACCCCTATGAGTTACAAGGACTAGCTGATGGCAAAATTCCTCCACAGACTGATGAGGCCGGTGGAATATATAAAAAGTGTTTCGTTATGCACCTCCGATGCCGGAGAAATGCAAATGAGTTCAAGTACAAACGTTCCAAGGAGCCGCACTGAGGTGTCGGGCTGCAGCTTGCTCATTACACTCACTTGCCTCTTGTTCGCGCCATCGCCGATTTGCACCTGCAATTACCTCTTCACACCTGGGAGTGCACACGTTTTGTTGATTCCATTTCGGGAATGCTCAGCCTACGTGTTTCCCAGAATAAAGAGCCTTCTAGAGCTCTGAATTCAGATACCAAGGTGACAATTACTGGTGTTCTTGATTGTTTAAAAAAGATAGTAGGAAAAGGAAAAAAGAGTGAGAGAGAGAAGCTGCAGAAACAAAAGAAAAAGTAGGCAAAGTCTCACACCTACCTTCAAAGGAACTGGATTTGCAAATCTGGGAACTTTCAGCCTCTGTTGCTTTTAAGTTATCAGTGAACTCAACCCCCCACTAACAAGAGACAGAAATTCCAGGAACAGCTCGCAGGACACACTGTGTCATTTTCTACAAAGGCGGCTGGAAATAATTTACGCGGCAAGATTCTCTGGGGTGATAACAAGGTATTCAAAATGAGAAGGAGTCTGAGATCATCTTCAAAAGGTTCCCAAAGTGAAAGCTGCCCCCGCTCTCTAGAAGATTCCTCTGGAAGAAAGCAGATGCAAACACGTCACTTCAGGTTGTTGAGACTGACATGGTTTTCTGCACCTGTGCTCGGAGTTGCCTGTCATTTCTGGATGAGGGCAATTACATGACATGAGGCTGAAGTTTGGGGGGCACCGCAGGTCAAATCGTCTGGTGGTTTGCCAGCCAAAAGTGAATGAACCGTACCTTCCAATAGGGCAACAAGTATTTCTTCCTTCTGGGTTTCTTCACACACAGTTGAGCACCGTTCGGACCTGGGGGGCCCAGCAGTAGTAGATCCAAGCTGCAGAGATAAATGATAAACATGGAAAGAGGTCCCCTGTGGGCTCTGAGTATTTTGCAAATCTAAGAAACAGTGGTGTGGCTCCAAGGTACAGGCTCCTAGAGTAAGACCGTCAATATTTGTGAGGCTCTGCTAGGAATGGAAATCATTTCTATATTTTAAAAAATGCATTTTTATTAAAAAGAACAGTGGTTCGTGGGCACAGATTAAATCATACCGAATACATGCTATGCCCTTCACATGCAACATGACTTTGTCAAAAATTGTGTGCGGTGGTGACTGTTACTATCTGTATGTCACAGACCAGGACGCTGAAGTATGAAGAACTCAAGTACCTTTTCCAAGGACTCATGCGTGTTCATTTTTAGAAAAAGTATTTGAATTCAGTGTGCTCGACTCCAGAGAACAAACTCTTGGACATTTGGCCTACAGACAATTTGTAAATATATAGTTGTGGAGAGAAAGGTAGTCTTAGTACGTTTTTTCTCTTGGATTCAATATTTGACGTTGACCTGATACTGTCTTTGAGACACGGGGATGTCATGGCTGGGAAAGTGAACTCAGAGAGGGCCACTGAGAGACATTCCTTTTGAGTAACATGCCGTTATTTTCAGAATGTACTTTCTGAACACTTTATGTGCATAGAAGCATCTTGCTATTCCCCACGCAGTCTGTAGATGAGCTAATAATGCAGTAAATTTATGCATGGGAATCTTAGCGTTTTCTCCATGGGCCCATGGAATGAGCAGTAAGACTCAAGCTAAATTTCCTGCATTTCACTCAGCTGAGAAGATCAAGGAATGTGGACTGACTCCAGGAAATCCAAGATCACTCGACAAGCTCTATTTTCATATGGTTGTCTTTCAGAAGGAAGACATCAGGGTGAAGCAAGGTATATCTGGAATTATTCCACTCAAGACTGGACACATCAATGGAATATTTCTCCAGGGCACATTTGTGCTGTGTCAGTTTTTTTGTTGAAGAAATTTAGTTTCTGCTTTCCCTATTTACTTTCCCTATTTTCCGAAAGAGACAGTAAATTCACAGTAGCAGATGGCACCTTCTCAGAAACACTGTCAGGCAGACCTGTAGAGCACAGAGGGACAGACTCAGGCAGGCAAGACAAAATCAGCACTAAACTCCCATTTTAAAGGAACAGTGTAGAAGTTTAGAAATATCGTCTAGTTCTTCAAATCGGTAGACATTGACGCAAGTTCTATTTGGCAGCGGCACTGTGCTGCGGTTAGCTGCTGGTACAAAGGGAGAATGAAAAGATGAGAAAGAGGATTTATTCCCTTCTTCAAGAAACTTACACTGCTGTGTGTAAGACAGACACGTTGACCACTAGCTGTCATACAAATGTAAGTGCGAAATAGTGCTACCTATTGGCTAAGGAATGAGTGTATAATCTCGTCTGGTGGTTGCCGATAAGAAGGTAGTAGAGAGAAAAACAAGGAGTTTCTCAGGGTGGACATTTGTGTGCTTAGAGTACAAGATGTGAATGATTAGATGCTGAGGGTTTTGTCCAAAGAGAGTGAGTTTGGTGCTATTGACACTGGGGTTAACGTGGAGCAGCCATGTCCCACATGTAAGCCACGGGCCTCAGGAAAACAGAAGAGGTATAGGGGATTCATTGCAAGTTAATCCTAAGAATGAGGGGGGCCATGAGCACTCTTTTTGCATGCGAAGCTCCCCACATATTTGCTTACAATCAGCAAGTCCGAAATTAAAACATGAGGTCAAATATTAGCAAAGAATGATGAGACCAGATGTCTTATTTCTTATGTCTTTCTTGATGGATTGATTGATTCATTCAACATTTCCTGCATGACTATGACAGATATCATGCCTAGCACTGGGCCTACAGGGGGAAGTACCTTCAATCTCACATTTGCTTACCATTACAAAACAACAGATAAGCAAATGTTTTCCACTGAGGACCTGGTGGGGTGCAGGGTAATGGGGTTCAGCACTTTTGCTCTTATTTGCCCAGGTCCTCAGAACTGAAGTGGACCCATGCTTGGTACGCAATATCTAGAAAATCGATTTCACCATTCCCCCAATGTAGAAGCCAGCTTGGGTTTTATGGCCCACTCCTTCTACAACGTGTAAAGTTCTATTTGTCTTTCTTCGACATATTCCATCCATGATAGATGTTTGGGCTTTTCTCTTTGCGACCAGCTGGTTGTTTTTCACTCTTACAGGTTCAAAAAGCAAATCTGTCTTAAAAATGGGGGCTTCAAAAGGTCATGATGTCAAGACAAATATTGCCCGTGAAAGGGTACACGTGAAGGAGTGAGTGGTCAAACCAAAAATGTTGCGAGGGGCATTTAACGACGACTTGGTTTTCGTAACCTCTGTGATTTGACATCTCCAAGTACTCCATCAATATTCTGCAACCCCCCATCCTCTTCTGTTGTTCATCATAGCAGCTCTGTTTTCTATTTGGAGCATATTGATTTTTCAATAATCAGCAGAGTTATTGGTCTGGCAACTTCCTGTGTCTCCAGTCTCTCAATGAGAGTATGTGGAGATGTGCCCAGCTCTTCAAGGGCACTGAGACTGACCACGATATTCACTGTATGTGATCAAAGGAGGGGGAATCATCTGTACCTTCCAAAGGGTGGTAACATACATGGTCCTCGGCTTCACGGGAACAGAGAGAACCCGGCAGAAAGTCCTGGGGAGACCAAGTTTGGCAGGCTCCTTGCCTGCTGACAGCAAAGGCATTTATGGCAGAACATCTTAGAGAGTTGGAACTTTGTGAAAAATGACTTCAGGAAGTCGTTTCAAGGAAATAGAAAGTCTTTGCTGACTCAACTTAGCCAATCCCAGATGTAGCACATCTCTTCAGCCCAAGTGTCAGGGATCTGGTAGCTGGTCGTTTGAGCCCATTCCTTTATCTTGAACACACTGGAAACAGGATAACATTGCCTTTCCTCAAAGCTGGTTTGAAGTTTCTTGTTTGGTCAGTACCTATAATTGATTAATATCCCCGTCATGTTCCTATGTTATGGGAACAGAGAGGATTTGGGAATCATAGACTGTGGGGGGTAAAGGAGACTTAGTGATGGTATAGTTCAAATTCCTTATATTGTAATAGATCAGGCCAGAGATACCAGGTAACTTTCTGAAGGGCACACTTAGTCAGGGATGGTGTGAGGGTGAAAGGGTAGACTTCCCCAGTCCTCATCTGCGACATGGCAACTCAGCACGTGCATGGCAGTTGGGGATTCTCCTCAAGCCTTAGTTACTCCCAGCTACCAACCACTGCTTAGTAAGACGGGGCTCCAGGGTCCTAAACTGACTAGCTTCCCAATAAATGAAAACTTACAAATTAGTTTTATTCAATACTGTGTTAGACCGTTATACTTCTAGAACAGTGCTATCCCCTAGAAATAGAATGTGAGCCATAGCTACTATTTTGAAATTTTTATTGGCTCCATTAGGTAAAGCAAAAAGAGATAGCTAAAACCAATGTGATATACTTAATTTAGTTCAGGATTTCAAAACACTCTGATTTCAACAATATAATCAGTAAAAGCTGTAATTGATGAAGTAGTTTACCTTTTTAAAAATACCAAGTCTTTGGGATCTAGGGTGTGTTTTATTTCAATAGCCACATGTGGCTAGCGGGCACCATATTGGTCAGCACAGTTCTAGAACTAGTCCTCTTTCTGTGTTCTCCGCTGAACCCAACTTAGAGGGGAGCTTCAAATGGTTTAATTTCTGAGAAGGATATTTTCTAAAGCAAAACCAAAAAATTCATGTACTTTCTCAAGAATGAGAAGCAGCCCAGAAGATGCAGTTTAGAAACAAACATATTCAAATTTCTGGCACATTCTTTTTTTTTTTTTTTTTTTTTGAAGTGAGGGTATGGCATATTGAAATTGGTACTTGAAAAATGTAAAGCAAATAGAGGCTATAGATTAGCCATCCTGTAGAATAAATACTGATTTTGGAATAAGCTGCTCCATGCTTCTGGGTCAATAACTGTGGCTCGTTTCCTTTTGCTGAAATGCTCTCATGTCTTTGATCCTTCACTATTGGCTAGCTGATATGGTCTCAATAACCCTATAGACTCTTATGCTCTGATGCTATAAATCCCTTGAAAGCATTCCCTACAACATGTATTTTTCTTCCATAGGCAATATTCTACTTTTCCACATGAATAAATTTCTACATAAATAAAATAGAATTTCCCAAAGTTGAACAATAGACATATATAATTGGTTGAGGCAGGGAGGGAAAGATAATTCTAAGTATAAAATTCATAGCGATAGTCTAGAAGGTACCAGATTAAGAGACTGAGAACTTTCAGGGCTGGTGGAAAAGGGGGAGGTCAGCTGTGGAAAGGCAGCGTGTGGCCCAGGTGGCCAAATAGCCTTGGTCGACCAGAGACTCTCGCCTCTTCGAGAGCCAGAGCTGCTCTGTTGGTTTATGTCTGTATCTGTAAGGCCTGGCGCATTATGTGACCATTTGGTAGCTTCATAAAAGATTGTTAGTTAGATGAATAAAGGATTAAGAAAATCAAGCCCCACATAATTTTTTCTGTTCCCTTCCAACCTCTTGTCTCTTCTGGATCCTCCAGCAGGAGTCAAGGCAGACAGGTTGGTAACCCTGGAACCTTCAGAAGTCACACTTCAGCCAGCGAGATGAGAGTCTTTCTTTCTTTACTCCCCAAACAGGAATTGAAAGGGGCCGTGGCTACTACCTCCGGCTTAGAAGAGGACCCCTATTCCAGTGCTGACTGCCTCTCAAATCCCCCTGCCCCACTGCCTTACAGCAGGTATCCTGAGGGGTGGGAGGGAGGACAGCAGGGTAAGATGGCGGTGAGGTGGTCAGGCCACGTGTGACAAGTCTCTTGCACGCTGCCTCACATCCTCTGGTTCCAACTGTGGCAAAGGTTTCCTGCTATGTGTTCTCACCTCCTCACCTAAGCGTGCCCAAGCCTGATGTGGGTCCCAGCACATTTTTGACTCCATGGTGTAAAGCGGGGGTTTAGCACTCACACAAGAATAATCTGGAAGTGTCAAGGCCTTGAAACCCCATGGGGCACCCCTTTTCGAGCAGGAAACAGAGGTTCGGAGACAAATGCTCATTCTTCTGTCTACACATCAGGTGGCTGGCTCTGACCCTCTTCAGGAATGTCCCACGTCAAATGCCCATGTCCTGCGGCGGTGGTCCACTCTCTAGATCACCTTTTTTTTGTCTTTCCCTCCTTCCACTCTTCACTCCCCCATCCCTCACTGCTGCTCCCTGTGGATCTATCCCAAATGAACCCCTAACCAGCTTTGTCTCAGGTATGCCTTTGGCGGGGGGCCATCCTGGCTAAAGAGGGATCCTTCCCTGATGTGATCCAGCAGAAGGGGCCTTCAGGTTCCAGTCAGTGCAGCGGCTTGGTGGAGATCCACGGGGCATGGGCTTGACTGACGGGGGGAAGCAAGATTCAAACATGATTCTGCATGAGGGTTGGGACATTGCGTGTGTGTGTGCGCACGAGTGTGTGTGTGTGTGTGTGTGTGTGTGTGTGTGTGCATGTCTGTGTGTGTTTATGGGGTGCTGGGACGCAGAAGGGAAGATGCTCTGAATTTCCCCCCTCACAAACACCTGCTGGCAATTAGCCCCTTGGCTTTAGTGGAAGTTTAATTTTCCTACCAAGATCCCCTCCTTCCCACAGCAACGGGGGCTCTCAGGGAGTCCTTCTATGCCAACTGATGTTGGAAGCCAAATTTAGCTAGAGATAGGAGGCTGAGGCTTATCAATGTTCAATATTCAAAATGTAGATTTTAAGAAGGTTGAGGCTCTCTGTAGCCACGTAACTGGAGGTGGGCAATGGACTCGATACCCTCTCCAGAGTTGTTTTGTCCCTTGTGAAGCACTTAGGTGTTTGAGTGTATGCGCAGGGGTTCAGGGAGGAAGAGAGACATCTGTGTGTATGTGTGGGGCATGAATTTAATTTCCAGAATGTGTGCTGAGTGATCCAAGAGATCCTGAAGACTTATTCAGAGCCAGGATAGACGACTCAGGTGGGGCAGAGATCTGGTGAGGGGAAGAGCTGGTCAGAATCCGTATCACAGACCACCCACTTATTACCCAACCTCCCCTCCCACCCCCCACACACTGAATAACAGGGCAAGGGGTAGCTCCAGAGAAGAGAGTATTTTTTTAAAAGGCGATAATAAATCCTCGGTTCCGTAAGCTTCTGTGGCGGTCTTGCTTAGGTAATGGCATCTAGAACAGATGCCCAAAGAGATCAACTGCAAACAAATAAAAACAAGCTTCCTAATGCTCATCTCTGGAAAAAGAAGGTTAACTTCCTGCCGGAGGAGCCTCGTGAGCCCACCAGCCAGGCAAGCCTAGGACACGTCCCACCTTTCTCTTGAATCCTTCCTCTTCCCCAGGCCTGGAGAACATACCCACCTCCAGGGCAGTCTGAACGCCACCAAACTCCCTTGGAAGAGGACCTCTGGGTTTAGCCACGAGGCTTCTTCAACCCCAGCGCACTGACAATGTCGTTTTGGGCCTCTCTGAGGCCAGGGTATCTGCCTCCTCCTCCTCTCAGGGACTTTGGACATCACTCCCAGGCTGGCCCAGGAAACCAGAACGCCAAGGCCCTTCGCAGGAGGCCCACCGCCTCTTCCACAGCGGGCCACCCTCCTGAGGAGCTCTCCGCCTCTGACCTGCTCCTGCGTGCTTCTTGCTGTGTCAGTTATGAGGTATCATTACATCATCAGCTCTGCTCTGTGTCCGGGACGTCGGCTTGGCCCGATCACACCTCAATCCAGAAGACCACCCTGAGAGGGGCTATCAGATTTTTTCTGAAGAGCCCCTCCTTGTAGATTTCTCTCTTAGCTGGATGTGGGAGAGCTCTCTCCTTACCTGCATGCACACTGATCGCAGCTTTGCACCTCTAGCTTTTTGCTCCAAAGACCACACCGTAGCTTTTCCCCTGGTTATCCACTCACCCCGCTCACCCTTCGTTCACTCCCAAGAGGCTTTAGGGCACCTGACATGTGCAAATGCAATACACTCGCTCCAAACACAGAGACCAGGGTCATGTACATGAAGTGAGATCCTTGACTCACTTCAGTTTGCTCAAATGAATGACTCAGGCCTGAACATCTGTGGGTCCAAGAAACATAAGCTGTCGAGGACTGGAAGGTGGGGCAGAGTCCTTCAGAAGTGGTATGTAAGAGACGGCTGGGAGCGCAGACACAGCGTCCATCTGGACTGTGGGATTGACCTGCACATTCATTACCCATCCACAGACCGCTCAAAGGACCAAGTAATGGTCACCCTGGAACCATGATTAAAGAGTGTGAAATGGCTCATTTACAGCAAAAGACACCATAGTCCATGCGGTGGTAGCCAGTCTCTGCTGGCTGGCTGTCATTTCATAATTAATACATTTTTTGGCAATTAAATAAAGTCATATTCAGTAAAAAGTAAATGCTGACTCGGGAACTTATGGGAAGCTTTTTTTACTTTGAAGAATTGCTTAAGCACTCTCTTTTCGAAAACACTGGGAAGTTATGTAAAGAGAGATGAATACATTATAGTAAGTTTGAAACTGCCTGCAGCCTGTACGTCAGGCTAAAAACATAGACATTCACTACTGTTTTCCCTCTGTTCACCAAAAATTTCACTTGTCAAAACAAGAAAAAGATGAATTTATCATTGTACTAAATGTAAAATGACTGGAAGCCACAACTCAGCATATGTCCATCTCTCTCGTAAAATAGTCATGGATCTTTGAAGCAAGATGGGTATTTGCTTCTTTTTTTTTAACTTCTTCAACTAGATGCAGACTGATTAACAAATGAGTTCCAAATAGTCCCAGGTGACAGGCTGATTTCCCACAAGGGGCAGCCCATGTGTCTTTCCTCCACAGCCACAGACGGCACCTATGACGTTGCCAGCCCTCCCTCCAGATACACAGCTCCAGGCCAGCGTCAGGTCCACTGAGAAGCAAACCCGTCTCTTCCAGCTCAGTATCCCACCGCTGCCTCCTATGAATGACGTCCCGTTCACACGGCAAAGACGGCACCTTTGTCTCCTATAAAATAATCGGCTCTCCTTCTTACCCCCAAGCTTCCAGCAAGCTCATTCAAAAGTTGATTGGAAGGGAGATACTGCTAAGAAAATATTACATCTCATAGTCTGTGTGACTTTCATGCTCGTATCTGACATTGCCAAGCGGGAAACGATCGCAGCGTGCCAGCGCTAGTGTGACAGTGTGGCGTAGGTCTTGGAGGTGATGACAACATAGCTCGAAGGCTGCGAACCACATGTAGTCGGAACTTCTCACTTCAGGTGGGGTGCGAGGGTGCGAACTCTTGTCTGCTGTGCTGACCATGACTATCACGGCATTATCAAGGTAAAAAAAAAAAAATCAAAGGAGTATCTCCCTTCTGCAGAATGAATACATTTCTCATGGATTTACGAATTAGGCGTTTGATTTCATTTTTGGCGAACAAGAACTGTGCAGAGAGATCATTCATTTGTCCACCTTCTGTATAACTTATTGCAAATAAAACATAAATCCATTTTAAACATATCCTCGGGGGTTTGTTACCAAATGTATCAGAAAGACCCTTTCTATAACTTTTTCCTGCGTTTTGGACTTTTAGTAGCGTTTTATTTACGAGGGGAGCCTGCGTGCTGGGAAGTCGTGGCAATTTGAAGAGCCCCAGTTGCAGTCCCCAGATTCACTTTATTGAAGAGGCCCATCTAGTCCCCGATGGGGAGAAAAGGCATTACCCTCGGAAAGTTTGTCTGATGCCAGAACGATGCGTGCTTCTTCCCCCACCCCCACCCCACCCCCACCACGGAGCGAGAAAGTGTCCATCGATCTGGCTTCTTCCTCCTCACAGAAATAAAACCCTTTAATTAAATCTTGGAGAGGTGTGAAGCCTGAATCGCACCATATACCACGTCATCAATATTGGAGAGAATTATTTTAGGGGAGACAGAGGGGGAAAGAAAGAACTCCCAACCTGCCTCCCCCCACCCCCCGATTTAATAAAGTCTCAGCCTCCTGAGCCCACTGTGGTTTTCTTGAATTGCACAGCTGTTGTACAGCTGCTAACAACCTAGATCAATGCTGATCTTTGGCCAAAATGAAATGAAGGATTCAGGAGAATGGAAAGTTAGTGCCGAGTCACTGGGCCGGCTGGGGTGGATTCTTCCCCATGGAAGGCCAGGAGCCCACGGACGTACTGGACCTCAAAAGGAAAAAAAAAATCTTCAAACAATCGGCTTTGGAACAGATGCATAAGCAAATTCACCCGAGAGCTACTGTGTTTCTCATCTTTCATCCTTCTCCAGGGAGCTGGATTCCCCCTGGAGGATTTCGGGCTGGAAGCATGCTGGGGTCTTAAAGGGGCGAGCAGGACTGCCTTATCTTGCAGGCTCCCGCCCCGCCTGGACTAAGGAGGCTGATTGGAGGGCAGGGAGGAGGAGTTAGAGAAGCTCTAGTCTTCCTTTCGGGAGCTCCTTCCTTCCGCGCTTTTGAACCAGAAAAATCTCTTCCAAGCCCTCAGGTTCTTTAATCTTTCCTTTCCTGTCTATCAGGGGCTGAGAAGCCTCACTCACGTGGAGAGGAAGTAAATACATAGCGGGTTGATTTCAGGGGCTAGTGTTGTTGAGGAACATACCCTCCAGCTCCCTCCTCCACCTGAGTTTCTCTAGTCCTTCTGTTTTTTAATACAGTGTAGGGCCCTATCTGGCAAGAGGGGAAATAAGGGACACATCGTCTCATGGAGTGTTGAGGTTCTTAGTGAAAGTTTACATGCAGACCCACTAGTAAGTAGCTTTTATTGCCTAGCACAGTTTTTATGTACAAGATAGAAAACACTGATATATTTGGCAAATCATGGGTCACGATGCATGTTTTCACGAAAAGCTTTGAATTCACCCCTTTCGGGCAAAGCAGTCAAGTCAGTATACCTGGGAAATAAAAGACAGTCAGTTTGGACGTGCCGTGGCTGCCAGCCCACTGTGGGTGACCTTTAGCAAGTGGCTTGGTGACCTGCTGCTCGGGTGGTTTTTCACTGGAGAGAAAAGCGGAAGTCTGCCCACCTTGCACACCCCCACCCCAGGGTAGGAGGTACAGTGAACTGAACTGGCACCTCCCCTCCTCAGCCAGCCATTCCAGCCAGGAGTTCCTGCATGGCTCGACTCCTCTGTGTCAAAGGTTAGCCCACCCTTCACACAGCAGCTCCCCACTTCAGGTGAGAAAAAGTGGTATCTCTGGGGATGGTACGAAGAATTCTGTGTTTTTTAAAAAAGATGTATTTACTTATTTTAGAAGGGAGGGAAGGGCAGACAGAGATGGAGGGAGAATTTTAAGCAGATTCTGCACGGAGCATGGAGCTGGATGTGAGGCTTGATCTCACATCCCGGGGATCACAGCCTGAGATGAAACTGAAAGTGGGACGCTCAAGTGACTCCACCACCCAGGTACCCCAGAAGTCTGTATTAAACAAGAAATTAGTCTGGGTGATTCTAATGATTAACCAGTTCAGGTAACTGTTGCTTCCACTGAATTTTATGAACTCGACTTATTTTATGCTTTGGCTGGTAAGATTCTGACTGCTTTTTCTGCCTTTACTAACTTTTCTGGCCACGACTCTGGTCTTCCTTCTTTCCATTTCTATCTGAACAAATTTCTGGTTTTAGCCCCTGCTGTTGATCCCACTCTGTTGACCCCATGCACTAGACAATTTTAGTTCCCTCCCAAGCATCAGCTCCTCCATCTACCATCATACCCTGGCTTCTCTTTGAGAATTCACCTACCCCCTCTTGTCTGCCTTTGAGTTTGGTTGAAATTGTCCCCACCTCCAGTTCTAGGGGTGGTACCTGATTGTCTTAAACCAATGAGTATAATCTATTCCCTCCTTGGGCACAAAGTGATTAATTTAAGGGCGGGCAAAACAGTGAGAAACAGAGGAAAGCAATTTCACAGGTGTTTGGAATACCTGGTATAGAATTTGTCCTTATTTTATTTGAAATACTGGAAGGAATGTTTTATTTTTTCCTGCTAGATGTGACAAAGAAGGAAGCACCAGGAGAACTGTTGGCAGCCATCTTGTGACTAGAAGGGAAGAATCTGCCAAGAATGAATTCAACACTGAAGAAGCAAGGCTGACAAGGACCCGGAGAGAAACTGTATCCTGGTTCCGTTTGCAGAGCTGCTGTCCTATTAGGTGAGTATTGAAATAGTTTAAATTAAAAGATGATGAAGCCCCGAACCAAGGCAGTGGCAGTGAGAGAGATTAAAGGGGTAGACTTCACAGAATATAAATATGAGAAAGATAGTTATTGATGATGCAGGAGAAAACCATCAGTTCTTGGAATAAGATCTCCAATGTGGTAGGAGTGGATGGGGTCCCGGGTGTTGGTAGAAGGCTAAATCTTGGGTAAGGAAAGGTATGCTGATACTCTAAGGGAGGAAAAGAAGAAAGAGATACATGACTAGTTTTATTTTCAGTTTGAACTCCAGACTTGTTAGTTCTATTCAATCATTCGTTCATTTGCTCATTCGACCCACACTTATTGCCAAGTATTGAGCTACATGTTTGGGATATGACATGGCTGCTTCATAATCCTTCCCCACAATTAGCCATGCCAAGCTGAAATTTCCATGAAGATTTGGAAGATGTACTTGCACATTGTATCCCATTTCCTGAATTCTAAATCACCCTAAGCTAGCTATCCTGGAACTTGATACATCTTCTCTGAGACACATTTAAATTCCCTCAAAGCCTTAGAGATTCTGTGAACCCAGTGCTTTAGTATAGATTTTGGACCACGACCATATTTCCTCTTTTTCTAATGTAATGTGAGACCACCATCTTCACAAAGGGGCTCCATGTTTTTCTTCCCTAAAAGTAGCAAACCCTCAGTTCATCAGAGGCTGAAGTCTCTGCTTTAGCCATCCTTGCTAGGGTTCGTAGGGCCTGTAGTTAGCCAGCTCCTTCTGGAAATCACATTGTTTCAGACAATGTCGATCCCTGATGGGTGGAGAAGCAAGAATGCTTTCAGTGGTCTCGTTTGCAAGCCTTTGATGTTTCTTCTAAGTCATATTGTGTCAGTGGAAACGTTGGTCTGAGGAGACTCTGGCAATTCTTTCAAAATGCACAAATGTTGAGTGTGTGTTTTTAATGGCTTCAAGCATTTAAAATAATTAAGAAATAATTAGAAGTAGCAGCTCACTAAGTCAAGAAGGCTGAGGGCCTGGATGGCCACTGGCTTGTTCTTGTGCCTGGGACAGTGTTATGAAAGGGATGCTTAGGTCAACGGTCGTTTCTGCTGAGAAAATTCGGGCATAATCTAAATCAGCTGCTGCCTCTGTGGGTGCAGATGCCCCTGAAAATGAGTCATTAGAAATTAATTGGGGAGAAATGTGGTCCCTTAGGAAAAGAGCAATGAAATACAAATGCAGGAACGAGCATATTAAATATAGAAACACACACAACAACAGCAAATAAAAAAAAATAGAGTGATATCTTTAAACTAGAAACCTATGGAAATTGAAGTCAAGCACCCAGAGTGTTCTGTCCAAGCGAATTCTCCAAAGATACAGAGGGAGGGTAGCTAGCTGGTACAGAAGGGAAAGAGGGTTCATGTCAGAGAAATCATACAGGCAACGGTCAGCCAAGATTAGAAAGGGGTGGATTAGGTATGCCATAAGCACATTAAGATGATAAAAAATTTCCAGCATCAGAAGGAATAAAACAGTTGAAAGATCATTAACATGAATCAGAGATTAAGCGAAATAAACTTAAGAAGGCTGAGCCCGGGTTATCTGCTATCAATGGAACTTGTTTTAGTAGGGAGTTTCAGAGGATTTATCACCAGATAATATGGATAGAGAGTTGCTCTTAAGTCTTTAAAGGGATATAGCCAAATGAAGTAATCCTGCAAGATGACTTTCCTTTTACCACGACCCATATTCAAGACAAAAAATATATATAAGCATAAGAACACTGTGTCTTTTGCAAACAAATATGCAAAACATATCTTCTCTGTGCTTCATTATTCTCCAACTCCAGAGAAAAATCAGTTTTGATCTCTTTCTTTGAAAGAACCAAATTTGAATTTGAGCGGCACTTCTCGCCAAATGAATTCATCTTTCAATTATGTTAGAAGTTAGAAGGACACACAGAGGGGGAAAAAATTCAAATCCTTTTTCTGCTGGCTCCAATCAATCCAAATCCTTTCCATTTTAAGATAGCAGCAAAAACTTGGGTATTCAGAAAGTCAATTTCACCAGAAGCTTGAGTTTCTGAATTCACAACAATGATCACAGGCAATTACAGCCTTTACCTTTTTCCATTAACAGTAAGAAGCAGACAATGTAAACAAAACCAAAAACCCTTGTATGGCATTTCCCCCCTCTTTATGGAATTGACTATCATGGTTTCTTGCTTTCTACACATTTGGCACTTTCATCACAGGACAGATAATGAACTAGGATTCTACTTTTGACCTAGTGAAACATTGGGCTCTTACAGTGTTGGCTTCTTCCTTTTTCCCCTCAAATGTGAATAATATTTATGATGCATTTTTGCTACAAGTCTTTTTAGAGAAGGGACTCCCCATGCCTGTGAGCTTCCACTTTCCTAGGTTAACTGTCAAGGTCCAGGCTCCAGGGTCCGTGTCCAGCCGCAGGGGCATCAGCAGAGGCAGACCTAGGGCTGGAGTGTCTTAAGGAATGGCAGTCCTCTTTGGACACATTGCTGACCTACCAGAACTGTGTGCTGCAAAAAGAATGCCAAGTCAGGGGCCAGCCATGGCCCTTAAAATTAGAAATCCTGGCCAGGATGGGTGGGGCCTGGTAAGATGTTGCAGGGGCTCGGACCACAAAAGAAAGACAACTTTCATGGATTTGGAGGAGCCTCTCTGGCCAGGAGTTCCTTGCTGCTTCCCTGGACACTGACAGGCTCTGCAGAGACTGAAAGGGTTGGCCACTGAGTCCCAGCCCTTGATACTCTCTGGAACCCGGGAGGCAGCATACCACAATGTTTAAGGGCACACACAGGCTTTGAGTTCAAGCAGGCTTGAGAATTAGCCATTTCAGATAGGGCTCTTGAAGCTCGTAGAGGGGATAATAGCCTAGAGAGCCAAGGCTCCTCATTTGCAAGAGCTGGGTGTTTTGGAAAACAAAACACCAGAAGGAGTACAAGCCTTCAATTTATGATATAAAAAACATATTGAAAGAAAATTCATAAAGGGCTCAACTAGCTTGTCTGCAGAAACTAGACAAAGATTGTCTGAACTGGTAGAGGAGAAGATAGAGGGAGAGAAAAGACAGCTGACACATGGCCTTTTCTCTGAGAAGGGGTCCTATTCCTTACCCACCAGCCTGGGGTAGGGCTGGGCTGGACAATGGAAATCCCAGACAAGTGGGCAGGTGACTTCTGCCTGGATGTCTGAAGGGGCATTGGGCTTCGACAAGAAGCCCTCCACATCAGCATAGGGTGTGGACCGACAGCAGAACTGACCGCTGGCAGGATGGAGGCAGGCAAGGCGAAGAAGACAGGTAGGAAAGTGGTTAGAGCAGATGGGCTAGGGGACATCGCTGAGGGCAAGAGAGGTCACCTGAGGACTGGATGTGGCTGCTTCTTCATGCATAGCCTTGGATGCCTTTGCTTCCCCCACTCAGGGGGAGAGCTGAGAGGAGGCAAACTTGCGAGACGCTAATTTCAAACCAGAAAGCATGGAGAAATCACAGAAGTGACTGAACTTCCCTGGCTATAACTAGATTGAGATTGCCAGTAGCCTACACAAAGGCTTATAAGATAATTTAAGTTCATTTATAGAAAATAATCATAGTTTTTAGGTACCCAAGTTTGTGGCTTGCAAATTTTTTGTTATTGTTGTTTAAAGATTTTATTTATTTATTTGACAGAGAGAGAGAGAGAGAGAGAGACAGCCAGTGAGAGAGGCAACACAAGCAGGGGGAGTGGGAGAGGAAGAAGCAGGCTCCCAGAGGAGGAGCCTGACGTGGAGCTCGATCCCAGAACGCTGGGATCACACCCTGAGCTGAAGGCAGACACTTAACGACTGACTGCACCACCCCTGTGGCTTGCAAATTTTGTACCTGATTAAGAACTCAGTGTAGGGAAACTTTCAGTGGAGAACCCTTAGGACTGTTTAAATACTTGGTGACTAGAAGTAACATTTTGTAGTAGAAAGAAGAGACCAGGGCTTATAGTTGGCTAACAAGTTAATGGTGAGGACAGTTTTCAGTGAGAGGAAGAAAGTGAGAAAAGTTAGGTTTCGACTGTAAGACAACCATCAAAAAAAAAAAAAAAGAAAGAATGGATTCAAGACACACCATAGATATTTAGAAGGATTCGACAACTGTAGAAGGCAAAGTGAAGAGACAGTTCTGATACTGGAAAGGCCCAAGTACCTGCAACAAGGTGCTATCATCAGGGAAGTGCAGAAAAGCAAGCAATTGTGTAGAAGATGTGGAGTTGGTCTTTCAAGTTAATTGAAAGCAATAGAATTTTGTCAATGCAGAACTAGATGTGCAGACTTGTCCATGAACGTTCTTGGCAGTGGAATGCCAGAAAGTGGGAGCAACTCGAATGTCTATCAGTTGATGAGTAGATAAGTAAAATGTGGTGTATCCACAGTATGAACTCTTACGCAGCCGTAAAACGGAGTGCAGTGCCGATGACCCCACAACATCGATAAACCTTAGAAACATTCTGTCGAGTGAGAGCCGCAAAAGGTCACGTACTGTGTGATTTTGTTTCTACGAAATGTCCAAAATAGGAAAATCTTTAGAGATTGAAGGTAGATTAGCCACTGCCAGGGGCTGGAGAGGGGCGTGTGTGTGTGTGTGCAAATGGCGAGTGACAGCTCATGTATATAGGATTTCTTTTGGGACGGACAAAACTGTTCTAAAATTGATTGTGGGGATAATTGCACAATCCTGTGAATAGACTAAAAAACATTAAATTTACCCTTTCAGTGGGTGAGTTGTATGGTATGCAAATTATCTCTCAGTTATCTGTTTGTTCTTGCTTTTTAAATGGATGTGCATTTCCGATTCAGCGAGGAATGGGGCAGAGGGTCAGTCTTCTTTTCGCCCAGAGCCAAGCACGTGGAGGCTCAATAGCGATTTGTGAGATGGATCAGGTAGGTGTTTCTATTTCACCTACGTTTAATGTATACTTGGCCAAGGTTGGCATCCAAATATAAATTCAGATCTATAATGGCATAGACTTGCTCCTTGAACATATAAGAAGTTCACCATCTTCACCTCCAAGGGGATAAATAAACAGGAAACTGGGTTAAGGATGCTTTTACAAAATAGACTGAGTGATTTTGATTTCTAATGGCCGGGAATAAAGAAATTGTAAAACTTTGGTTGTCTTACAAATAGCATGCTGCAGGATGCTAGAATGTCACCACTAGGCTGGATGGTGTGGACAGTGTTCCAGATCTCTCTTGTGGCAGTTGATCCATCTGAGGTAGAATGTGGTTCAGTGACTTGCCCGAAGCCACTTGGGCCACTTGAGCTGATGTTAGACACCAGGGGTAAAGACCTTTTGAATGTAGAGTGTTTTGAGTCCATGCTAGCAGGGGACATTTCCATGTTTCTCTGAATGGCTGACAACAGGTTATTAAATTTACCATCAGAAAACAATACCCTGATTCAGAATTTGAAAGGAAAAAAAAGTGGTTAAGACAATTGCCTTATTTGAAAAGGCAGAGGAAATTCTGGTTCTAGAGGTGCTGAAGATCATAGATTCTCCATGCCCCATAGTTGTTTTCATTTCCCTTTGCAGTAAAACCATCTTGAAACACTAAACCCTAAACATAGCCTATACATGACAGCAAAGAAACTTTTAGAAAAAGAATAAATTGCTGAATGCAAGCATGGACTGTAATTTCTTGACATGGAGCGGAAGCAGATGTGCCCAACTTAACACGTCATTATTAAATTCCCTTCCAACTGGCATTTTCTTCTTCTTTTGTGGGAGGGAGGGGTCTTGGCACAAAGCTCTCTTTTCTGTTAATCAAGCCGCTCTGTTTTTGTCTATGCCATGATAAGTTAATCTTGGGTCATACGTAATTATGAATAAAGGTTTAAGCTATGGACCTGAGTTCTGGATTTTGTCTCCACTACACCTGGTTTAAGAGGAGGCTGTTAAGTCGAACCACCCCTTCTAAAGCACTAGGCTGTAATAGCCTGCTGTAGCTTCAGTATCCTTTTGCCTCACTTATTAACGTATAGCATAAACCTGCAAGAGGTAAGCAGCTGACGTGCGCTGAGTACCTATTACGGGCTGAACACAGGGCCGGGCGCATCGGACGCATCGTGGCTAATCTTTGTAAGAGCCAGGAGAGCTCGGCGTTTTCTTCGCTGACAGAGCTAAGGGATCACAGCTCTCAGAGATTAAGGAACTTGCCTGTAGTCACAGTGTGAGAGCAGCAAAGCTGGAACTACAAAGATCTGACAGTGAAGGCTGAGCTCTCTCTGCTCCGCATGGCCGCGTGGAGACCGTCTTATTCACTCCCTCCATTCCCAGTAGCACTGGAGTGAGGGAAGGGAGCACACAGGGAAAGTCACACAGTCTGGCCTGGATGGGAACTGAGGTTAGCTCAGGTCGGGGCGGGTGGGAATGAGGCCTCGGTGTGGTTTCATCAGGATGCTGATGACAGGGAAGCAAGAACTTAGAGATGGCCCAGGATGTCACTTGTCAAACTAGACAAAGACGCTGGAAGTCCATGCTTGTAGTTGTGTTTTGAGGCCTATTTCTACGGTAGTGGAGAGGAACTTGCAGGGTTCTCCACAGTGCACGGTGCGTTCTCATGTGCTTGTCAGGGGGAGAAGCATGGCGCCCAATGCTCAGAGACCTAGCTCTAGGGAGCCGTGAATATCTCTTCATTTATCCACGAATCTTGCTCTTATCTTCTTATATAGAACCTTCCGTGGTAGGAGTAAGAATGCTGGACTTGTCTCTAGAACGTTCATTGTGGACATTTGGTAAGGATTTGTGGTATACCACCTCTGTGACTTATGGGAAGTGACCTCACTTCTCCGTGACTCAGTTTCTTCATCTATAAAACAGCGTACTCACCTCTTATGGATGTCCTTGTATGTCAGGTAGGGCCCCAACTCATTTCTAGCAGGAGGCGGTTTGAACCATTCTCTCCCTGGTCCCCGAAGGGCTTTTCCCCTTATGCCTGTGATCCTGCCTTTGTGGGGCTGAGGGGCTGTGAGCAAGTCTTTGGCTGGAGAACTCTGAGCAAAGCTCAAGTGGAGGTCAACCCACAGGTCTGCTTCGGAACGGATCCTTTGAAGAGCATAGTGTAATATTCTGAGCTGCGTATTAAATGCAGGCCAACGGGACCTGGGCCGAAAGCGGTGATATATGAACACTTAAAAATATACAAGTCACTAAAAGCAATGGTTCAAATGGCTAATAAATTTGGAACAAATACAAAGAAATACTTTTCCATGCAGAGTGTGGTCGACCTGTGGAATTCACAGCTGCAGGAGGTAATTGAGTCAAATGCCGTGGGTGGATTTCATAGAGTTGGTGTGGCCGACAGCTGCCTAGGCAATGCGGATCGTGCTGTTAAAATTATGCGCTGGTGAGGCATTCACCATCGTAGCGAGGGGACAGAAGTCTCTAGGACTAGAGTCACAAGTGGGGCTAGCAGCTATTTTGACTAGAGAGCCCTTTATCTTCCCAAACTGCTTTCTCACATCACTGCTCTGCAGTTAAAAAATAAAAATAAAAAAGGGAAGGGGGGGTGTGTAATGTTAACTTCTCTGGGTGTGTGTTGAAAGAGAGGCACCGAGCATGTTTGTGGGTTTTCCTCAAAAAAGAACAATGCTGCAGTATCTTTTGACCTCAGGTAAGTCAAGCTCTCATGTAATTGCATGTTTCCAGCTCAACTTTCCAAATCGAATATCCTTCAGAGCAGCCCAGTCAGTTTTGTGAAGGTGGAGACACAAAGCTCTTTTTGCCTCTAAGTAATTCCGATGGTTCACTTGAGTCAGATGACTGGACAGGTCTTCAGGGGCTCCTGGTCCTTCAAACCCACCTGGCACCTACCTGAATCTTCCAGAAGCCCTCTGGGGTAGCTCTAACTCTGGTGCTGTGTGTATTCAGACAAAGCAAGTAGGAAAGCAGAGCAAATGTCTAGAGATTTGTAAAGCATTTTCCTTTAGGACTGGATTGGACAGGTGCATCTCTACCAGAGGCCCCAATGTTCCGCTCTGTAGATAAGACTGGAAGGTTCCTAAGGACACACCACACTTCTCTCAGTCTGCTTATTCTTGGCCCTGCTCCCTTATTCTGAAATTCTGGCATCAGCAACCAGGTTGTCGACCCTCATTTTTCTGGCATGTTGTGAGTTGGGGCCGGGAGATAAGGGAAGAGTGATGATGACAGTGTGACTCTCCAGAGGACTCTGTAAAGCTTGGGGTGAAGGTTTTGGGGTGGCTCCCAGCCTGGGGGCTGCAGAAGGTCAGCCTGGATGCTGATATTGGCATCTGGGTCCAGGTTGTATAGCCCTGTATAGACTTATATTTTATAAAATGAACACTAATCCCTTTGACTGGTCCAAGGGGAGTCCACGCTGCCAAATTTCATGAAACAGGGCTCTTTAACTCCAGGGAAGGGTAGAACTCAGTGTGTGGTTTTGGTCTTTCTGTCTCTGTGAGTTTGCACTAACGGAAATCTCTACTCCTTGGGTACAAAGCCAGAGAAGGCTTGTGAAGGACTACAGACCCTCAAAGACAGATGATGGACAAACCTGCCATCATTTTGGGTCTGTCAAAAGCTTCAGCTTATTCGCATGTTTCTGAGTCAGTAAAACCAAAAACATATTTTTCCGAACACATTTCCACCCTCCCATCATTTAAAAAATCCTGTGTAATTTAAGGGAAATTCAATCCATATGCTTTTGATTTGTTTACACTTGTATCATCAAAATATGTTTTTAAAGAGCTTGCGGAGATCCCAAAAGGCTCCTTAGCCTTTTAAATGAGCCTTTTAAAGCTTTTTTTCCCTCATAGTAAACAGGAGGTTGCATGTTGCCAAGGGTAAATGAACTTGAAAATGAAGAGGTTTGTGTTGGGCTCAGAATTTTAAATCTACCACTTCTGCTTGGGTTTGAAGTCTAAAATCAGCTCCCAAAGACTTATCTTGCTTCTGTATTGTTATCCTCCAAGAGATGAACAGGGGAGTTGGTGTGTGATAACTGAGCAAGGGGCCAGAGAACCTTCTTCCAAAAACGAAAAGAAAAGGCAAGGATAACATACCCATGTCCTTTCTCCTTTCAAAGGAAAGAAAGAGAAAAAGAAGAAAGATGAAAAAGAAAGAAAAGAGGGACGAAGAAAAAACCCCTCTCCAACAGCCCAAAGTGTCCCATTCTTCCCCCAGGCGATCCCAAGAAAGTAATTGACATTGACTGTATTTTCTTCTATCTTTGGTATCATTAATGAACTCTTCTTCACAAAGCCCATTGTATCACATGGGATTATCTACTCTTAGGGTTGAGAAAGCTTCCCATTTTATAGGTAAAAAAACTGAGGCCCTGTTTACATAATTGGCGAGGGTCAGCCCTGGGAGTAGAGTCATTTCCAGTTTCTTGCTCGTCCTACCTCCCTCACTGTTGCCCCTCATTTGCTGATGAGAAAATGTAATTAATGGTTAGAGTGACACCTCTTCACACTTGGGGACTAACTCTTTATTCTGGCTTCTTGGAATCCCTACATGGTCCAGACTGTGCTTGGCACAGAGGAGGAAGTCCATAATTACCTGGTGGGAGAATAAACAATTAGAGCCATGCAAATTGGATGAAGAAACTCCGAACTAAATAGACCCACACACCACACATGTGCACACACACGTATCCTCAGGCTTCAGGAACGTGGTTTTGCTTGAATTATTCGAGTGTCTTATATCTCTTTGATTTTCCTGTCCAGCCCTTTACCTGGGTTTGCCAGATACTTCAGGCCAAGACATTTCCAGAATGATGTCCTCAGCCAGTTCTTCTTTCATATCAGAAATCAATGTCTTTAATTCTGTGACTTAAAGAAATGCAAAGGAACAAAGCAAAGCTTACGGATTATCCCACCATCATTACTGAATGGGCCCTGTCTGGGTCTTGACTTGGCTTTAGCCCTTCTCCCGGAGGGAGATGGTGGGATTGGAACCCCCGAGCAAAGCCTTAGTCTGGGGTTACTACATTGGCAAAATTCGGACTCATCAGTGAGTCAAAAAACCTGTGAACTGGATTCACAGATCTGTGCCCCGCTGTCATTTCTGATTTTAATCTAATGATATGTGTGTTTAATTGGAGGCTTTCATTTTTCTTAGGAGTATTTGACCACTCAGAATAGTATATTTAAATATTAACAATTGTCCTTGGAAACAAAGAGGAAATCTATGCATAGCTTTTGCTTTTCTAGGTTCAATAACCACAACATTCCCCCCAAAGCATATTTAATATGTCAGGTGCAGTTTTGGCGAAGATATATCTGTATGTCTCTCTACCGAGAGACAAATATATAAATATACGTTCTTTCCACATGCTCATATATACCCCAAATTTACAGAGTAAAATCGTTCTAGCATAGGCAATGGCCTGAGGTAACTGCAAGTTTCTATGAATTTTAGGAGTCCTATGTCTACGTGACTGGGAGTGGTTTTCCTCAGAAGAGCAGAAGAAGCTGGTCAGATCATCAGGCAAAAGGGTATTGATCACAGAAACAGAGCTCAGTAGGGACTTTGGCCTTTTAGAGGCAAGGGCCCCAGTACACATCAATGTTTGTTTTGTTATACTTTCTTTGATTTCACTTTATTTATTCTATTTTTTTAAAGATTTTACTTATTTATTTGAGAGTGAGAGAGCGAGCGAGCGAGAGAGAGCACGAGCAGGGGTGAGGGGAAGAGGAAGAAGCAGACTCACCACTGGGCAAGGAGCCTGATGTGGGGCTTGATTCCAGGACCCAGAGGTCATGACGTGAGCGGAAGGCAGATGCCTCACCGAGGGAGCCACCCAGGTGCCCCTCACTTTACTTTAAATATTCGTATAGTTGGAGGGTTAGAGCCCATTTGATGCAATGTTTCTACGAGTTTTCTAAAAATGAGACCCATGGGAGGTCTGGGCCTCAGTCTGGACCTACGACGTCAGCATTTGCAGGGCAGAGGCCTGATCATGGGCATCCTGAGCAAGCTGCTGGGTAACCTGAGAGAAAGGCTGACCTACTATGTGTGCTTACACCCAGCTGGTTAGTGGCCAAGCTGGGTGGACCCCGATGTCCCCTCATTCTAAATGGTGCTCTTTCCACTTTACCCAGCTGTGTCTTTGGTGGGCAAAACTGGGCTTTCTGGAAAGATCCATGAGCAGGAGTTAGAAGTTCTGGACCTGCATATCATTGAATAGTTATCTTAAATTCTCTCAGTCTTGATATCCCCATGGGTAAAATTCAGAGCTAGGAGGAGATCTCAGAGGCCTCTTCCAGCTTTCCTGTCCTGAGACAACTGTAATCATGACTGTACATCCCAGAAAAGCAGGGGCTGCTTCTTACTGATCTCGGAACCCCCAGCACCTGGTACATAAAGAAGGTCAATAAATGTTTGTTGAAGAAAGAAAAACAGCTTATGAATGTGGCACATTGAACCGTGTGGTCCTCGGTACAAAACCCTTAGCATGCTTTTGTCTTCTAGGCTTGCATGTGTAAAAATCATTTTTAAAAAATTTTTCAGTATGTTATGTTATGTAAAAATCATTTTTATAAAAGGAAATTTGTTACAGAGCAATATTTTTATGAAGGTTCATTACAAAATTGGGCATTTGCTTTTGCTGGCACATCCACGAAAACTATATCTTTGGATTCAAGTTGTTTAAAAATGAGTCACTGTCTTTAAGAACACCTAGGACAGGAGCTTCTTCCTTTTCACCCATGTCCAACCTGAAATAATGAGACCTTTAAGCCACATCTTCTGTTTTCTTTAAAAAAGAAAAACAGACAACACTGTTGTTTTCCATTTAGCCTTTTCACATGTCCTGGAGAACAGACCATTTCCAGGGAAGTATGTTACAATTTAAAGCCTTACAACATCAAAATTCACTTAAAAAACCCGGGAGGTCAGCCCATCCTCTGCAAGGCTGCTATTAATTTAAACCTCTTGTGTGAATACAACACAGGTGCAAGGCTTTAAAGGAGTCAGGAAATGAAGTGATGGAAGACATCGGGCACTGGCCTGAAACATTACTTCATGACTCGCAAGATGGCCGGAGCAGGGGCGAACCCTGAGGAGAGTCATGTGGATAGAATTCTACAGGTAAAGCTGGCAGGTCGGTGAGCATTCCCATGTCCATCTGGTCCACATTTGATGGCTTCCCAGGACGATAGAGGGAGCTGGGGAGGAGAGCCGGGATGAGGAGGGAGAGCTGGAGGAAGTCATGAAGTCTAATTCAAACTCCCCGCTGCCTTGGTCTTGATCATTTTAAAAGGAGGTGTGACTCTACAAGGCTGCAGCCTCTGGCACATTCTTTACCCATATTTTGAGAAAGAAAGGCAATCAAGAAAGCAAGGAATGTCAATGTGTGATAGTTCACAGACCTGGGGGAGGGGCACCCCCTCTTTTTTTTTTTTTAGTGGGTGGTTAAATTATGTGATCATTTGGTCCTTTTTCAGGATTTTAAGCACACCATTAGAAATGAAATTGTTAGCAGCATTGTGTCAGAAAGCCAGAATTCATGACTCGTCACTGGGTTTGTGACAAGACCCGTGGGGGTGTTATTTGTGAACTGACACTGTCAAGAACACTCCCAGGAAAAATCAGAACACACATGAGATGTCCCAGGGACCACCGGTTTATTTCAGGTTTTTATTAACTTTTCTCGGGCAGCAATGCAAATAAAGGTTTGGCTAACTCAGAGATTCATGTTCCAGGAGATGCCCGAATAGGGACTTTGGAACAACATCTGAAGGACCCCAGCCGGCCCTAGAAAACAAGCCATTTTATCTCCATTTCCAACCCTTCTCCTGTTTCCCCACATGGCGCTGACCTCTCCAATTTATTTCCCATTTCCAAAGACTGGAATTATTGTGTTTGCCTGTACACATTGCCAGGGATTGTATTCTATTGATAATTTTGTTCTCTCCATTAGAATATAAGTCCCTAAAGGAAAGAAATATGCCCATCCTTTTATTGATACCCTAACATCTGGTACCTTACAAAATGTCCCACATGAGCTCAAAAAATAGTTGCTAACTTGACTGATAAGAAAACCTTGTCTGATCAGAGCCTGCCTGATAGAGGCATACCTTTCAGAATTTATCACATTGCTACATTTGTACCAATGCCCTGAATGGACCCATGAGTTACAAATCTGTTGACAAATCTTCCAGAACACAATGCAAGAAAACTTAAAGCTGAGAAGAGGACATGGGTTGAAGACAGCCACCTATAAATGTTTATTCCAGTTGTTGGTGTGCTTTCTCCATGAAACTGATGGCGGGGATTCCATCTCATTCATCTTTGAAACAACCTGTATGATGCTTTATGTGAAATGGGAAGTCCCTAACCACTTGTAGTATAAAACTGGGAGAATATTTGGATCACCTTAATTTTGATTTAATTTTAATTTGCGTTTATATTGTACTATAGCATTCATTCCCTCTGGCTGAGAAAGAGACCAACATTAGACTGAACCTTTACTTGTCCATTTCATACCCATGTCTGAGTCAGATGTCCTTAGCAAATGAGAAGAGCTACAGACCTTGATGAAGCTGAGGTCTTGGAACCTGAGTGTGCTCACCTAGCCTGCACAGCAACTTCATTCAGGTGCATCTTACCTTCCCCCAGTTGGTAGGATTTGGGGGATGCAAGTCACCAACAACCCACTTACATTAATAAATTAAAAAGCAGAGGTAGATAAAAATATGGAGTAGTAACCTCCCAGCCAAATGGGGACAAAACAGCAATTCGTAGCTGACATGAAGGAATTCATATTTTAGGTCTTGGGCCACCCAGACTTCTAAGTCTCATAAAAGTCAGAAACAGGATCTCCAAGGAGAGAAAAGAATGAAGCAAGATGCTCATCCGACAGGCTGAGACAGCCAGCAAGGTTTGCCATACATCAGACCGATACCTACTCGGGAGGTCGTTATCCCAGGGAAATCACATGTACACTGAAATATTGGTCTTTGGAATTAAAGACCTGATTTGCTTGTTGGACAGATTAATAACATCCACAGATTAATAAGAGTCTCAGGTGCCTTATTTCTAAATGGTTCACAGGTTTGGAGTGGCAGAAAAAAATGGACACGGTACTTTATTCTTTGTGCACAGGAGCATGTCATGTGTTGCTTCCGTTTTGTGGGTCTAGAATTATCTTCTCTTTTTGGAGTGGGGCTTCTCTAACCTGGAAACATGTGAATTAGTTGCAAGGCTGAATTCTGCTTTGTAGTAAATAGAAAGGCACAGGGCATAAGGGAAGTGCCAAGGTGAGCACACCTCCCTCAGTGTAACGGTCAGCGGAACCCATCAGACAAGATGCAGATGGACCCACTTCTCACCACCTCCATGACTGCCACCCCAATCCAAGCCATGAACATCTTTCATCTGGATGATTGCAGTAACACCCTAATAGTTCTCCTTGCTTCTTACCTTACCTTCCCAGGACTTGTTTCCAACACAGGAGCCTAAGCAATTCTTTTATAATGGAAATCAGAGGATGTTAAGCTTCTGAGTTTCCATAGGATTGCCAGAAAAAGTATGGGATACCCAGTTAAATTTAATTTCTGATAAATAATGAAAAATTTTTAGCATAAATATCTCAAAATTTGCATGGGGCATATTTGGAAGAACATCTGAAGGACACCAGCCGGCCCTAGAAAACAATCTTTCCTATTGCTGTTGCAAATTTTATAAACCGTGGCTTAAAAAAATCCCATGGGTTTATTATCTTAAAGTTCTGGAGACCAGAAGTCCAAAATGAATCTCGTTGAGCTAAAATCAAAGTGTTGACAAGATTGAGTTCCTTTTAGAGGCTCTA
The DNA here is from genome assembly GCF_002007445.2 of Ailuropoda melanoleuca. NCBI lineage: Eukaryota > Metazoa > Chordata > Mammalia > Carnivora > Ursidae > Ailuropoda > Ailuropoda melanoleuca. Next base: position 86,833,182 of record NC_048231.1, on the reverse strand, counting down.
GAAGAATATCTGTCTCCTTGTATTTTCTACTTCTTAAAGGAAGCTTGAATTCTTTATCTTGTGACACCTTCCTTCATCTTCAAGGGCAACAGTCACATGACCCCGACCTCAACTTGGGGTATCTCATCTCCTTCTCCAACCCATCTGCCTCCTTCTTGTATCTTTTAAGGATCCTTGTGATGACATTCGGCTCACCTGGATAATCCAGGATAACGGTCCCATCTCTAGACATTTAACATAATCGTTTCATACCTGCAAATCCCTTTTGGTATGGAAGGTAACATATTCTATATAAGGAAGTAGGTTCTGGAGATTAGGATATTGGCATCCTTGAGGATGCCTACCTACCACATTGTTTAACTGAAATTAAAATTTCATTAGTATTCTATTCTTTTATTTGCTAAATCTGGCAACCCTCCCCATGGCTTCCATCTTACTCAGCCTACTCCCCTCTCCTGGACTTAAGCCCCATCCCCCCATGGTATGACCTCTTATCCATTCCATTCTAGCCACGCTGGCCTCCTTTCTGTTTTTGCAACCCTTTCAGGCATGCTCCCTTCTCAAGGCTTTTTCTTGGGATTCTCTCTCTCCTTTTCCCTCCCATCTCTGCATGTCCCACCACCTTACCACCTTCGGGTCCTTAAAGAAATGTCACTTTTCCCAGGAAACTTTCCCTGAATACTCTCTACCAACCACTGGCACTCCCTAATCTCTCTCACTTAATTTTTCTCCATACCACTAGTCACTCTCTGAAGAGTGATGCATCTTCTTTACATATTTCATTGATGGTCTCTATTTCCATCTACTCCTTGGCCAACACCAGAATACATGGTCCTGAAGCATCTCCCATACTGAAGTGTCCCTAGCACACCAGAGCCTATCGATACATATTTGTTGCATGAATAAATGGGAGAACAAATAATAAATATTAGCTGTCTGGAGTGGATGAAGTTATGGCATATCTTTGTCCTGCCAGACCTAAGAAGTACATGGTTGTCTTAATTTTCTACATTGAAGGGAAGCCAAAACAAACTATTTTAATAAGCTCATCTAAAAATAGAGTTATTCCTGTCTCATGATTCATAGGAATCTATTAATGATTATATAAGATTGAGAGATAAGCAGCTCTTACTGCTTTTGGCATTGCTGCCCCTCCCCTGCTCATGCACCCTCAGAGTTCTGAGCCAGAACCAGCGCATTTCTCATTTTAGCTGCTAGGCTCCGTGCCAGAGAATGAAAACTCTCGTGTGGTCTTTGTGATTAAACTAATAATAAAAACAAACAAGCCTCAAGAAGTAACTTTTCAAACTCTTCCAATTCCTTTTTTCTTAAATGCAGAGCACTACTTTATTAAATCTACCAACTACGAAATTTTTATAGATTCGACTGGTACCATTCTAGGGAACGTAAATGAACCTTTTTCTTAGGGTCACAAGGCCTGAAGGAGAAATGATAGAGAAGAAGAAGAGAGAGGATTGAGGCTTTCCTGCAATATAAACCTTTCTAAGAAAATATCTCCGGGAGTCTGGAATCGGTATGTGGCAGGTGTGTCAGAGTCACGCAGAAATCTTACCGACTGTATATTCAAAACCAGCATTTTTTTTAACAATATGACAGTAAGGCTTCCAAGAAAGGCAGCGGATTTCAAAATACTCCCAAACAAAGGAAATAATGACAAAGTTCCTGGAATGCTTAAGACTCTCGATTAATATTTGAAGGGTTGAATGAATGATGAAATTAATGCATCCATAAACAAGAACTGAATCATGACATCAGGGGTTACCCCAGAGAGTACAGCATCTGTGATTCTGCACATAAATTGTGTCTTGCCTTTGTTATAATTTTGAACATAGATACTGTCTTTTATCTCAGGATATAACCAGATTGAAGCCCTTTGGCCCAGACAATTTGTAGAATGCAGACAGTAAACATTGATGTGGACGAGGATGTCCCACTTTCCAAATTTCTCCATGATTTATGGTAGAATCCCAAGCATTTCAAAGGAATACATTATTTTTTCTCCTGCTGACATGGGAAGCATGTGACAGATCTGCAGCCTGATATTAGAAAAACAGTTCTAGTCAAAGTTATATACCTTTCCCACCTCCTCCAGCCAACTAGGTTGCTCTTTTCTCCAAATTTTGTATCATTTAATAATGGAATTTGGCACTTTGACCCTTAGTTGTATACTGTTACATATTTTCTCTCTTAAAGTCTAAGTCTTGGGTACCCAGCAAGACTGGACTTGCAAGGTTGTAGAAAGCGTTCAAGCTCTGGGGAGTGAAGACCCACAGGCAAATCCTGAATCTTGCGACTTAGTAGATGCAAGTCATCATGCATCTATTGCAAAACATGGAAGACAGTCCCTCTGCTAAGCAGCCCTAAAAAGGATGTGTTTCTTATAGCGTGGAGTACTGATTTCTTCTTCACAAAGATAAAACCTTTTCCCCTTTCAAAGCACCTGTACAAACTAGGTAATAAATGCAAACATACTGGCTTTTCATTTTTTGGAACTAGAAAAGAACTTGCCAAAATTCAAATAATGCTGTCCCATCAGGAAAGAACATTTAAAGCAACATTTTTTTCCTTTCTTGCTAACAATCAGACCTAAACCTGCCGGGCCTCTGCATTTTTCCAGGTACCTCAGGGACACCAGCTGTAGGAGGTGAGCAACATGTATATGGAACGTGGGTGTGGGCAGAGAGCAAAGGTGTCCCCAAATTCAGACGTTTCTCTCTTTAACTGTTGGGCTAGAAAATGCAGCTCTGTTCTTCTGCGGATTTGGAAGCAGGGGTGATGCCTAGGTATGCCACTCATGACAACAAATTTTCCCAGTGTATCTGGTTTTTTTTTCAAGTCATACACATGGTAATGGGTTTTGATCGACATTTATTGGCACCATGGACTTTTCAAATGCCTGCACACTTGCACACCTACTCTTGCTATATAAAAGTCAGATCATGTTTTTGTTTTAAATCAATTGCCCATCTTATTCATACAATCATCTCTAAATGCCTTTTTGGTTGAAAAAGTGAAGGTTTAACATCATGGATGATTTGGGGAAGGATTCAATATAGTCTCATTATTATCATCACTGTCATCATTATAAACACCCGTAAGAGCTGTTACTATGGGATAGACATCATATTCATTGAATTCAATTAATTATTATTATTTCATATCCATGCCAACTTTGAGAAGCAGGTGCTATTATTATCCCCTTTTTGCAGTGGAGGCCACCAGGTGCTGGAGAGGTTAGGGTTCTTGTCCAGTGGTCAGACAGCGAGTACTTGGTCAGGCAGATCAATAAACCGCATTCGCTTCCTCGGGCTGCCAGAACTGGGTGGCTTCAAACAACAGAAAGTTATTGTCTCATAGTTCTGGAGCCTGAAAGTCCCAAAGCAAGGTGTTGGAGAACTGCACTCCCTTGGAAGCCTTGAGGAAAGGATTCCTCCTTGCCTCTTCCAGCCTCTGGTGGTTCCGGGTGCCCGGCCACTCTCAGCTGCCATACTTCCAATCTCCACCTCCAGCCTCATGGGGCTTTTGTCCATCTGTGTCTTCCCATGGCCTTCTCCCTATGCGTCTGTGTCATTTCCAGATTTCCCTCTTGTAAAGGCACCAGTCAGACTGCATTAAGGTTCCCCTCATGACCTCATCATAATGTGATCAAATCTGCAAAGACTATTTCTAAGTAAGATTGTGTCACATTCACAGATTCCGGGGCTTAAGACTGCCACACATCTTTTTCTGGTGGGTGTGTGTTGGAGGGGGGCACACAGTGCAGTCTATAATGCAAACCCAGTCCTTCTGGTTGTAGAATCCATTTTTTTTTTTAAATGGGCTCCCCTTGAGGCAAATTTCTAAAAGGATTTGTTCATGGGAAGTGGACAGACTCTCAAGGGACCTGCTCTGCAGAAGAGGGCGCCCATTTAGGTCCATGATTTCAGACTTCTTTTACAAGCACTGGGTTTTATAGGCACCATTCAAACCCACCACCAGACTAGGACTCCACTGAACAAAGAAAGTAAGTCAGCTCTAAGTTCTGATTTGGGATTCCTTTCTCTTCCAAATTTTCACACAAGCTCCTGGGCCCCTGGTGGGCCTGGAGCAGGAGAGAGCAAGGACCTCCTCCAGGGGCTTGCAGCCCAGAGCCCAGCATGGGGAGGGGAGCTCCGTGGCTGCTCTTCTGCAGGCACGGGCTGAGGCATGCTGACTCGTCAGTGTCTGAGCACTGCGGCCGGGGAGCTCTTCACCTGTCTCAACTCCTCTGGGCACGGATCCCTGCCACTAGACTGCTGGGGTAGCCAGACTGGAATCTTTTTAAAGGTTAGCAAGTTTGTCTGTTGCCATCTGTCTTTCTCTGTGTGTGTGCCCTCGCTCCTGATTCTGTACGATGTGCAAATTCAGAACTTACTCGGAACAATGCTGAGGGAACAAACCTCAGCTCTGGTTTTCAATCACCCTGGAATCCAGGGGCACAGGAATTCCTGAGACGTGTACACCACTGAGGCAGCAGGGAATTGTCAGGGAGCACAATGACGTGAGAAATTGGGGAAAAAATTTTACAGCAATAGGAAGCCACTGTGCTCCAAACCCCTCATGTTTCTGTTGATGAAATTGAGGAGTACAGAATTTAAGTGCATGACCCAAGGTCACACAATTAGTTAGAGGCAAAGCTGACACAAAGTCTTAGGTCTCTCTGGTTCCCAGTCCAGGACCCTCTTCAATAAAGTAATGAACCGGTCCATTTTTATATAGAGCTTTTCCCTTTTCAAAGGGCTTTCAAAGAGCATTTCATTTTTTCCTCCCCACAACGTAGTAATAGGAGAATTGATTTGACTCCATTAAGAGTAGCTAAGCATACAACATATGTCCTTCCTTCAAACCAATCTGGATTTAATTCCGCAAATGTTCTTTCTCAATTCTTATGTGTTTATATTTATTCCTCTGTACCTTTGTATTCAGCTCAGGGTTAGCAAAGTTCAGAATTTGTTTTCTACTCAATGGATGGTTTGGTTTCTGATAAGAGTTCCATCCTCTCCAATGCTTCTTCGAAGTTACTAGAGCAATACAACCCCAGGCTACTGCCCAAGCACTAAACAACTGGCAGCGGTTGACTTTATTACTTGAGAATATTCCCCGTCTGCCTCGATTTCAATGCTCATCTTTCTACCCCTGCTGGTTGTTGCTTTTGCCAATTGCTTTGCCAGAAGGTATCAGAGAACACGGGCTTGGGGTCATACGTATGTGGATTTGAACCTGGCTCTGCCACTTGCTGACCATGTGACCTCTGTGTTCTCATAGGGACGAATAAAACAAAATAATAGAGGACATGCAACCTTTCTAAAAAAGGTATTGTGATGTTTAGTAGGATGACAAAAGCTGAGTGCCTGGCACATAGTAAGTGTTCCCTAAGCTTGTGTGAAAATTTGGGAGAGAAAGGAATCCCAAATTGGAACTTGGAGCAGACTTATTTTCTTTGTTCAGTGGAGTCCTAGTCTGGTGGTGGGTTTGAATGGTGCCTATAAAACCCAGTGCTTGTAAAAGAAGTCTGAAATCATGGACCTAAATGGACACCCTCTTCTGCAGAGCGGGTCCTCGAGAGTCTGTCCACTTCCTTCTGAGAACCATACACGGAAGTGCTGTTGGACCACGCTCCTTTACCTTGGCCAATGTTTGAGGTCACTCAAATTATAAAAACAATAAAGAGGGCACGCAGTGTATCAACATTCAGATGAGTGACGTTGACATTCCCTGAACTGGGTGCGAGGATGGGGACAAATGCAGAGCAAAAATGCCAGCAAGATTGCTAATGTCTGAGGACTCTTCCAGATCTGATACTATATGATGCTAGCAGTGTTGCTTGTCTTGAAGGAGAAGAGCCCAAAACAATTCAGACTGTAAGAGAGAGAGCTGAGGGTAGTTGGAGAACTATGCATCACTGACGAAAAAAGTTCTATTAGTTGCATATCCATTATGGGCCAGGTGTTTCCCACTTTGCTTTCACAAACATTATCTTCTTTAGTCTTCAGAAGAACCCATAAAGTAGGAATTATTATCCCATTTTTCAGATGATGAAATTAAGGCTGAGCTTGTCTTAGTAACCTATGCAAGTTGTGCAGCTCATTTGTGTTAGAGAGAAATGAGTATCCAGGTTTCGCATTCCATGATGTCTCTTGGGAAGGCTGAGCTGAGCAACATGCAGGTGGGGCTGACATTAAAGGTTTGCATAAAATGATGCAGGCAGAGCTAGGGAGGCCCTGTCTTTGCTCCCTTCACCTGAGTGCATTAGCAGATGGCTTCAAAGAATCACCAGAAGAGGGGCACCTGCATCCCCCCTGTGGGCATTGTTTAGGATGATAAGAGACAGGAGTAGAGGTTAATGGGGAAGGGGATTGAAATCAATAGGCCAGATGTCCTTGTTCAAGGGTGTGGCCAGATGATGCGCAGAGTAAGTATTGCCGAGGGACCCTGAGATTCACCTCCCCGATTCTCGGAGCAAGCCCAGAGAGTAAATGCAGAGTGGATGGGAGCTCATATTCATAGTCCATCAGGGCTTAGAAACAGCTCCAACTTATTTCCAGGCACTGAATTCAACAAAATGGCAAGCATTATTTGGAAATGAGAGATTTCAATTATGCATAATATTTACTGCTTCTTTAAAATTAGTTAATTTTTTCCCATCCATGCAATTTGTTTCTTTTAAAGATGATCATATTTGGTGTGTTTGCTTCACAAATGACCTGTAAGGCATAAGTATTTATATCTAAATTTCTTGAAGGAGAAAGAAACGTCATCTCAGGGTTATCTGCTTATACAAAAATCAAATATTTGTATGGAATTTTGGAAAAGTTGTATTCTAACTTGGTATTTTTACTCTTCAAATGACCTACTAAAATATTTTTCTGACGCATTTGAAATTGGTAATTTTATGTTTTAGATGTCTTGTAGTCTGTAAGTGCTAATTTTTTTTTAAGATTTTATTTATTTCTTTGAGAGAGAGAGAGAGAGACAGAACACCAGTGGGGGGAGGGGCAGAGGGAAAGGGAGAAGCAGACTCCCCACTGAGCAGGGAGCCCCGCATGGGGCTGGATCTCAGGACTCCAGGATCATGACCTGAGCCAAAGGCAGACGCTTAACTGACTGAGCCATCCAGACGCCCCTGTAAGTGCTAATTTTTTTTTTTTAACCTGGATTACTCTAACTGTGGATGTTTTTCTCCTTATACTTTGTGATCAATGTAGGAACAAATGCCGGCTTGAGTTTAATTATATCAAATCGCTCTCTTAAACCATTGGTGATTTCCTTCCAGCCCAAGCTATAAGAACTTACACCTGACTTACAGGAATCTTCACCTTTTGCTTGTGGAGCTTGGTTGAAGCCCAAAGAGGGGCCTGAACCTCTGGGGTCAATGGGTGTTGCCCCAGATGAATGGTGTCTCTGAGCTTCTTCATTAGTCCTGAATGACTGGGTTCCTATTTTTCCTCTATCAAGAGAGAAACGGTTTCAAGAACCAAAGTAGGAAAACATCAATTTTTCTTTGTTCTGCTTTTCTTTTGTTTTAATTTTATCAAATACCATCTGGAAAACATGGAGAGATATATTGTATGTGATATATGAACGTGTTCAGCATCATCATTGGAATAAAGAGAGAGTTTAAAGCACAGTAAAGGGAAAATTATAGGATGAGCTGGTGGATTTTAACAGGCTAGTGATAGGACCATCAGCCAGTTCAGAGTCTGTGAAAATTGTATGTGCATTCAGCTGTTTTTGCTGTGTTATTTGTTGAATTTTAGGATTTATGTATGTACATTATCGAAAATACAGAAAGATACCATAGTAATTAAAGTCAGGCGGATTTATCATTTCTATAGCATTTATAGAGCAAATGACTATGTGATAGGCAGTTGGCCTAGAGATTAATTTATGCTCGTTCCATAACTTAGGCTGAGTGCTTCCAAGTTTATATTTTTCAACCCAAGTCGCTCCTGGGGATTGGAAGGAAAACAAATAGTTGTTTTTTATATCACCATGCTATATTATTGGGGTACTTATCTTCAGCTAGTAAGAACTCTTCCTTTGCAAAAGTACCTCTTTTAGGTTTGATAATCAGTGCCAACAAATTTCTCAGAAATGGTCTAATTTATAATGGTGACAGTTTGGGGATTCAGGGCAACTAAGATTTAGCTGTTCTCGTGCCATCCATTCACCTAGAAGCACCTGGGCGTCTGCAACACTTTGAAAGATCACATCTTTCTTGAACTTTGAGCGTTTGTGTCCCGGGGTGTTTTGGGGCTGCCCCTGGGCAGCACTCGTGGTTCTTAGTTCATGGTGTTCTTGGGAGGTGTTTGAAGTCAGCTGGTGATGGAGCTGCTGATGGAGTTGCTGAGCGCAGCATCACATCGACATAATTTCGTGATGCGTTTGCACGAAGGGCGTTGGTGCTGTTTCCAAGCGAGGTAAGCACTTTGGAGCCAGGGTTGACAAAGTTATCTGCTGGTTACCCACTTTACATGGAGCCTCATACACTTCAGCTTCCTAGACATCTGTCGTCCTTAGTTTCTCCACCAATGATTCTTTCCAGTGTGCATTATTGGGGCTTATTGTTCAATGGTATAGAAATTGAAATAGAGCCAAAGAAATTTTTCTTTGGTATATCATTAATGATATAAACCAGAGAGCTTCCTGCAAACAAGACATGAAGTATTCTTTACTAAAACAGTGAAGTTTATTGGTCTCATTAAACCGGTTTATTGGTTTCGTTCATCTAGGGACACCCTAGATGTAAGTGGATTTCTCAGTATTCATTAGTAAGAAATATATAGTTTTCCCTCTTGCTCCTTCCATTAAAACCTTGAAGATTTGTACTCATAGGGAGGAAACAGTTTCCCTTTGATGGTGATACTCATGTTGGACTGAGAGTGATTGCTGCTCCACTATTTGGGGTTGATTCTGGACCAGCACCCTCAGGGCTGGTGGAGGAATCAACACTTCTCTTCACTGTGCGGGAGAAAGCACTCTCCTCCAGCCTATATCTTTCTGATAGCAGGTCTAGCTTTGTGGGTACCTGTGAAGCCAGTAACCCAGTTCCACCATGTCCCGTGTCACTATGGGCAAGTTTCAAATTGCTCTGGGCCTTGGCTTTCTTGTACAAGGTTAGTGCCTTTCTCTCCTGTCTGTGGCAAGGATTAAGTGAGAATGGGAATGGAAAAGTTTTGGCACAGTGGGCAGCACGTGGGTGGCAATCTATCCATGTTAGTTCCCTTTTTCCTTTAAGAAATAGTCCACGTGACAATGCTTGAGAGTCGTTACGAAGCAGCCTTTCCCAGGGGAGCCTCCTCCATCATAGACCCACCTAACAGATGTGTGCTCACAGGTATCCATACCTGGAAGTTATCTCATTACCCATCATGCACTTTGGCATCTTCCCTTGGTGGATTACCCTTTGAGTGATGGATGAAGGCTGCAGCGTGGTTCAGCATTAGCCACTGCTTCTCCCGGGGGGGATGATTAAACTTCAGTGCCCTGTTGAGGCCGAGCTTCGGCATGTTAGCTGGTTTGACCAATGACACAAGAAGGGAAGTGGTGTGTGTCCTGGACAGAAGCCTGGTGAGCCAGGCTGCCTGTAGCCATACTCTTTCCTCTGCCACATTTGCAGGTCTGATTCCAGTCTGGGCCAGCCTGAGTTCCACACTGGGGGTCACACTGATCAGTGGAATCCCCCGCCCCCATGGATTCACACGAGACAGGCAGCGGAGGTGGTAATAATCCTTGGTGGTTGTAAACCCCTGCGGTTTGGGGGTTGTTTGTTAGCCAGTATAATCTAGATTTACAAACTCATGCAGATGATGGTGATAGGTTTTAGGCCTTAAAGATATTGCATGAAGATTGAAGTCATCTTGGGAAAAGCAGTAATTGCAGCCTTACCACCGGATATCCTCGAACGGTATAGGACTGAGAGATCCAGAGAACAGCACTTGGTGCGGCTGCGGCTCTTTAAGGGGACGTAAGGGATAGAGGTGCTGAAAGGACTGGGAAGCACTTTGCTGGCTTCTTCCAATGGCCCTTTGCCAACCCTGCCCCTGACCCAGGAGGGCAGAGGCTGCAGTGAGCACCTGGAACAGAGCTAATAGGGACCAGGAAGCACAGATAGCCAAAAGGCCCTGGTGGGGTGAAGTAAATGGTTCATGTGTTTAACTTTTAGTTTCAATGAAAACAAAGTCTTAGTCCAATGGTTCTCAAACATTAGCATCGTAATCACCCAGAGGGACTGTAACACACGGGTAGCTGGGCCCCGCCGCCAGAGTTTCCAGTTCAGGAGGTCCAAGGTGGGGCCCAATAATTTGCATTTCTCACAAGTTCTCAGGTGATGCCCACACTGCTGGTGCGGCTACCATCCTTGAGAACTACAAGGTAAGCCAGGGATCCCCTCCTTCAAGTGAGAAAAGGAGACAGCTGAGGGGGAAGTGGCCACCTTGCTCAGAGTCAAGCTTGTTCCCTAGATGACACGTGGATGAGCTGGCCCGAGCTGGCCTGCTGTGCTTTCTGCCCAGGAGTCAATGCTCCAGAGGACACATCTGGGCGTTCTGAAGTGTCCCTCCACATTAGTGAAGGATGCGTCTCGAGTCACATTCAGAAGTGTGATGAAGGGGATGAGAAGGTGTCTGACTCAAGCTTTGGAAATTGTAAGCGTTCCGTTCAAACAGAGAGCTGAGGAAGATGGAGCATTTTCTCTAATTCCTGGGCCACCAGACACACAGAGCCCCCGAAGTGGGGAATGTGAAAAGCCATACTGTTATGGAGCCCAGTGGAAGTATTAGGAATACTGAAGAGAAATGTGTGTAAACAGAAGTGAGATTAAATGAATTCTACATTCCAGAAGGGTGAAAACGCCATGAAAGTTTCCCTCTCAGTTCAGCAAGAAAAGAAATCACAGAATCTGTGAAAATATTTAGGTAGCTTAACATGGCTATTGCAGGAGTGCAGTTTTTCCCATTTGTGGTTTGGGAACCAGAGAGGAGAAATGATCCAAGCTCTCACATAGTCATTAAGAGGCACCTGGAAACAGGAAATGAACTACCTATTAAGAAACAGAATTATGTCAAAATAATTTTAAAATTGTAAAGCTAATTCAGAATTTCCCAAGACAAGGTTAACTTTGGAATATACCATATGCAGTGATTTTAAAAGTTGCATAGCTTCTTTAAAAAAGGATGGAGTAACTGGAAAAATATATATGGTTACTAAGCACATTTATTCTTGTGGGAATGACAAGACTATGCCAGATAAGGAAAATTCTTACTTCTGAACAGAATCTAATTATCTTTACAGGTGAAGGATGGTTTTGCCTCTCTTCTTCAAGTAGGAACTTCCATCTTGTGTCCCCTCTGAGTCTCGTGATGTTTTGCCAGCATTAGATTTCTGTAAACCTAGTAGAATTGATAATGGGAATGGGACTTCCATGTAAATGAAATGCAAAGGGGACTTCTATGTAAATAAAATGAGCAAATGATATGCCTGGAAAGCAGCATAAACTCTTGCATGCAAGAGTCTTCCACTGTTTCATGCATAGAACAAGAGTAACTCTCCAGAGTTACTTCATATTGACAACCCATGGCCCCAGTGAGGATGATGAGGCCCTCAGTGCAATAAACCAAATGTGGGACAATATCCATGTAAAATTGTGTGTCTCCTAGATAGAGGGAAAACATTCAAGGGCGCTAGGATAGAGGAAGCTGACAAGTAGAGGGAGGAATTACCCAGCATTTGGGCTACCCCCTTTCCGGAGACGGTAGATGAAACTCTCACCAGAAGTCTCATGAATCTCCATGGCTAGTTAAATAGAAAGAGAGATCTAATAATCAGTTTTCTAGGTTTCTAGCTGGATTAATTAGGATTAGACAAAGTTGCATTATGGCTTTTGTGGCCCTAGATACCTTTACCTTCAAGGGCCACTTCGTGAATAAAAACTATGAAAATTATAATTTATAACTGTTGGAATAAAGATAAAATACTAGTATTTTGTCAAAATACTGGTTATTATTATATATGGCCATTATTATAATAATCCATTTTTTCTTCAGATTTTAAAATGAAATTAAAACAGTTTTGTGGATGCCTAAAAGCGTGGTGGGCTCTAGGCATTGCACATAGCCTGTCTAACTGGTGAATCTACTCCCAGACTGTGTTTTGCTGCAAACAAACAAACAAACAAAAATCCTCACTAACATCTGGCTTATTAGCACATGGTCTGCACATAGGAGAATGGGAGATTTGTGGAGCAGAGCCCCAGCCAACCCACAGACACATGCATGAGCACCTCCATGTCTGGTCTATTTCAGCAAGATCTCATTGACATAAGAGAAGTCAATGTTGTTTCGTGCCCCTGGATTTTGGGCTGGTTTGTTATACAGCAAGAACTAAATGACTTATAGAGCCTCAGCAGTTATTATACTGAGTTTGGAGTTTTGGTTTGTATGTAGTTCAGAATGCAGTGTAAAGCCACTGAAACTTTCAAGCAAGGGAGAGGATGCTCTGATTTACTTTCGACCAAGTTCACTTTGGCTGGGGAGGCAAGACTAGAGGGAATCCAGGGTGGAGGACAGGAAACCAGTAGGAGGCCATTGGAATAGTCCAGATGAGGAAAGATGACACGATGGCAGTTAGGCCTGGGGGGAGAGGTGGACCTGGAGGTGGAGAGAAGGGTATGGGGTGCATGCTCCATTCGAATTCTGTTTGAGGTCTGTGCTGCTCTGTTCTGTGAAGGGTGTGAAAGGACACCGGGAATTATAAGATCACACTATCTCTTGATTAACAGAACGAGATGTAGGTTGTCTCTGGAGACAGGACTGGTGAGTTCATTAGTGGCTTTTCTGACCCTATCCAGAAAATCCTGCTAAATGTTCCTAAACTCACTGAGGGCCAGATTCAACTTTGGAAATCTGTTTGTGGGAATCGAAAATGATGGCAGAAGCAGATGGCTGTGAAGACTGCTCTGGTGTGACATGCTGTGGCTTATACTTTAACAGGATGGTAACTGAGCTTTTTGAGCTTGTCTGGTGTAGGCCCTCAAAATTCTCCATCCATCTCTCTGTCTTCCCTCCATTTCTATAATTTGCAACCATTTGCTTTTCCCCCAAGGAAATCTACTTTCAGAAAAACGTGAGAGATCTTGAAGGGGCTGCTTGTTTATTTTTAGTTTAGCCAAAGAAATGCTCACACATGACCACACCCTGGTTATGCTTTGCAATGTCATACAATGGGAACATGCCACTTCTTTATGAAATTCAAAGCAACACTTCACAAATGGATTCTTAATTCATTTCCTAGAGGCATGAGGGTTTGCTGTGGTTAGCTTTCTTGTTCTGAGGAGTGAACTGAGGTATAAGTGAGAAAACATTTTCCCAAACACATTTGAGACAGAATTGAGAAAAGCTTTTCAAACCTCTTCATTCCTAGTTTTCATACGCTCCCTCTCTAGATCATGCCAATATGCCAGAGATATATTATACATGTCTTAAATCTATTAGCTTTCCAATACCTGGGGGAAATATTGATCTTTCCTGAGTGATTTTTCACATTTTCCTTGTCATTAACGTTAGTAAGAAATATTAACAGTAAAGCCAAATAACAATGCATTTCTTTCATACCAGATCACTTGAACAAAATGATTTTCTTGCAGAAAGTTTTCATTTTATTGGACATTATTCATTTGTGGGTCAAAAGAGAATTAAGCTGTCCAGAATAGTATATAAGAGGGAAATCTATCTTAGTGTGGTTGAGGCAGAAAAATAAAGTTTCTGAAGAAAACCAGTGACAGTCTCTTAACGTTGGATATAACGTAATGTTATTTCTAGTTTTATTATATTTATATTTGGTACATTTTATACTTGGTCTTTATATTCAGAATTATTTATATTTCATCCTAATGTTAATGTTAGTTTGAGATTATGTGAGTGATATTTACATTTGTCTGTTGATACAAATGGGAATAGATGTATTTATTTTGAGGGTAGGACCTGAAAAATTGGCGAAGTCATTTTTGCTGTCTTTTTTCTCACAAACAGTTTTAGTCTTTGAAACTTTTGTGTGTTTTGGCATCATTCAACTCTCCTCTGTGCCTTATTCCTTATTAAGAAACTCAGCCCTTAATTAGCTTGCTGTCCCTTCATTGGAAACTCATTCCGTTTGATAACTCTTTGTTGCTTATTGAACGGTTGGTGCAAGCTTGTGTGGGCTTCCATAACACAAAAGCCAGATGGATTTAAAACAGATAAATTTAGTCTTGAATAGAGAACTGTGAAAAATTTAAAAAAAAAAAAGAGAGAGAGAGAGAAAAGAAATATTAAAAAAACACAACGCAAAACAAAACAAAAAAGTCTTGGTACTGATAAAACCAGTGAGAAGTCACAGATTCTCAAATACAGGGTAAAGCAAGACTTTTTCCAATTCTAGCCCCTCCTTCTCCTCCTCCCTCTCTTCCTCCTCCTCCTTCTACTCTTTAATTTGTTTTGGACTCAAGAATTGAAAAAGTTCTGTTCCTAATTAAAAATGGATCACATTTGGGTCTGAGAGGGAGTCAGCTGCTTCATGATAGCCGTGGAAGACAGAAGGCTGTGGATAGACTCAGAGTCCTTTTGATAACCAATACCACTCTCTGTGTGCTAATTTGCAGAACGGGGAAAATATTGGCATGTTGCCTTCAGAATCCCTTGGAAGAAAAGCATTAGAAATATGAAAACATCAAAATTCTGTCCAAAGTGTTTATCTTATGTAACAAATTTATTGGGGAGTCTCAACATGTTTGAGTATAAAAATGAAACCATTTTATACATATCCAGCAACAGCCTCTTCCACTAGGATATGTTGACCTACCTTTCCTGCTGGGAAGGAACTCCCTTAACAGCAACTTGGCCAGCTCTTTTAACTTCCCTGTCACTTTTGGTTATTAGAACAGTCCATTTTGTTATTTAAGACTCAGTCCTATTTATTTTGATACGTCAGTCTCAAACCGGATTCAAAGCTGTGTCCTCCCCACCCTTGCTCCACGCTCAGTGTCATCTCTCTTCCACTCTGTGGCTCCAGTGGCTTGAAGGTTGGAGATCTGTTCTTCATGTCCTTACCTCCTCCCTCCTCCCTTTGAACTCCTTCCTTGAGACTTCAGAAGCCCCTTGGAGCCTCTGCTAGCTCTGTGTGGCACAGTCAGCAGGGAAAGAGCCAGTGGGCTGGAATGTGTAGTGACAGGAAGTTGTTCTAGCCTAGCTCTCCTTCACTCTGTTCCTTTATGATGTTTGTTCTCATTTCATGAGTCGGCCTCCATGGAGGTGATGTATTTGTGAGAGTGTGTGTGTGGTGTTTGTTGTGTTTTGAGGGACAGTGTTCAGCTTTACTCTGGCCCCTTCTATCACTGAGAAAGCCCACCTCCACCCCCAGAAGGCAACGTGCCTCTTGGGCTTGAACAACAATAAACATCTCTGACCCCTTCTCTGGGCCTCCCATCACTCCATCCAGAGGCTATCCTAAATGGCTTCACGGCGCCTCTCCTACCACCATCCATGTTGCTTCACCTAGAGTTCTGGGGACTACTGGAATCCTCTTCTGTGTTTCCCATGTCCACAGAGACTTCAGATGGGGTGGGACTGCCCACATCTCATTTCCAGGCATACAACATGACAAGCCCTGTTTACTGGAGCTACTGACCTAGACCAACTGCTTTGAGAAACTTCTGGTCTCTAAGTGGACACTATTCTCTATATTCAAATATTACCCCCCCCACAAAATCTCTAGGTGATATGTACCAAATATACACTCTTCTCTCCTCTTGCCTTGTTGATGTTAGGAAATGGAAAGAACCACATGCCATGCTCTTTTTTTTTTAAAGAATTTATTTATTTATTCAACAGAGATAGAGACAGCCAGCGAGAGAGGGAACACAAGCAGGGGGAGTGGGAGAGGAAGAAGCAGGCTCCCAGAGGAGAAGCCTGATGTGGGGCTCGATCCCAGGACTCCGGGATCACGCCCTGAGCTGAAGGCAGACGCTTAACCGCTGTGCCACCCAGGCGCCCCACATGCCATGCTCCTTGTTTCCTTGTCTTCTCAATAACGGTAGCCGCACCAGAGAGGACCCTCATGTCTGCAGCTCAGCGTGCATCCAGTCTCCCTTTCACAGAGTCACCATCAGTATTTATTAACAGTTTCTTAGAGACCACCTAACTGGGCTTTGGAGAGAGAGAGAGACACCCACCATAACCACAGAGAAATGAGAGAAAAGACTTTCTTAATTCACATGGACATCACCAAAACCTGGTTACTACGCTCCAACTTAGTTCTCCTCTTAATTTGATTGGGGACAGTTCAGTGTTGGAGCCTCTAGACATGCTGGGAAAGTACTTGTCACCTGTAGATTTAAGCTCAGCTTTGGGCCTTGGCCCTGGTTCTGGGACAGCAGGAAACATCCTACTCAATGTCCTATTATGTTAGTGTCATACACTGTGATTTATTTTCTTCACTTGAACTCACCAAATTCTTCCTGTCTTCTTATCCCATGCTGATTCAGACTGACGTTGTGAGTTAGCTGTTTCCCAGGCTCACGGATGAGGCACCTAACCCTGGCCAGTCATCCACAAAAATGCATCCCAAAGGCCATAAGCAGGATATAAGGGAAAGGACAGTCATAACATAGGTCTGAACCTTGATCATGGGTGAGTGGCTGACCACCTGAGACCATAATCTCTCTGGTTCTTTAGAAATCTGTTCTCCATTTCCAGAAAAAATGGTTTGGAATAGATTAATGATTTTCAAACTTCTTTTGAATAACAGAGCCTGTTTTTCAAACTGGCTGGTGAAACTTAGATCCTCTTTAATTCCCAGCTAGAGTTCTTAAGGCATTTACATGAATTATGGGGACTCCATGGTACAGAATTTGAGACCTACAGAAGTACAATATTATGTTGTTCTCCTTCCAACTCGAAGATTATTTTGTGTGTGGCTGCCTCTGGGAAAACAGAGTCTGCGATTAACACATAATTTCACGTTTATGTTTATCCCACTCCCCAAGTGTCAGTTTCGTACAAGGCTCATGATCAGTAAGGCTATTTCCCTGTGCGTTTTCAAATTGTTATGGAGACTTACAAAAGCCAAAGCTTATGTCTACTGCATTTTTTTTTGCAAAGTTAATAATTTGAAAACTGCTGCTGTCATAGCCCTAAAGCAGGCATTTCCCAGTGAGCTGGACACTGGTCTCTTGAGAAATGATCTGAAACAAAGAGCAGCAAGGCCAAAAACATTTTTTAAATGTAGTATTCCATGTCCTCCTCTTGGAGATTCACTAAGGGCTCAGAGCAGTTATGTCGCAAAGCAACAGGTATAACTTTATTTAACTCAGCATTTCCTGAACATTTGACCACAGAACCCATTGTTTCCCCCATATGCTATTTATTAAGATCCCACAGAAATAGTGTTCCCTTGAATACCTTCTCCAAATAATTGCCTTCTAGTAGAGATCATCGCACTTTTCTGTAAAGGGCCAGATGATAAATATTTTAGGCTTTGTGTGTTTCACTGATTCTGTCGCAACTACTCGACTTGGTCAGTGCAGCACAAAACCAGCCATAGCCAATATCTAAGCAAAGGGGGCAACTCCACTCCAATAAAACATCATTTTTTAAAAATAATGATATAGATCTGTGGTTTGCTGACCCCAAATCCTCCATTAAACCAGTGAGATGTATTCAGATGAGTGAAGGTATAATCACAGTGAAATCATAGCTTAATTCTTTTGTGATTAATCACTAGGATTTTGTTAACTTTTGGAGACTAAGCCACTGAGGATACCAGTCTTCCCCAGATCATCCTGAGATTTGGAGCCGGCTAAATGACTCACTTCATGCTGCTTCCTTTACCAGATATTTATCTAGCTGTGAAATCTCTGCCCAGCTAATGATCTATCTTGCTTACTATCCACTGGTTTCACTACGATGAAAGATAGGCAGCAAATAAGAAAAGTAGCCACCACCTCAGTGTCAACTCAGTTATCGTACCTGAAATGAACCATCTGTATTTTTCAAGCTCACAGAAGGAAAAAACGTCACACATATGATCAGACATTCAGTTGATCTTGGCCATTTCTTTAAATGCTTCTTATAATTAAATACCCTATTAGTTATCTATTGTTACAAAACAAATTACTTTAAAAAACATGCTGATTAAAATACCAAATATTTATAATTTCAAAGTTAGTGTGGATCAGGAATCTTCGCTTAGTTCTCTGGCTCAGGTCTCTGACAGAGCTGCCATTCAAGTGTTGTTTGGGGCTGTGGTCTCACCTAAAGATTCGACTGGGGGGAATCTGCTTCCAAGCTCATTCACACAGCACACCACAAGTCCTCGCAACATCACTTTACATATGGCACTCTTTGGGGGGCTGTTCATAACCTACCAGCTGGATTCCCCCAGAGGGGAGACTGAGAGACAGAGACAGAGAGAGACAGAGAGAGAAAGAGACAGAGGGAGAGATGAGCAAGCAGCACCGAAGCCAGAGTTTGTCTGTAGTGTGAGCTAGGGAATGGCAAACTCCCAATTCTGCAATACTCAGTTTGTTAAAAACATGTCACCAGATCCAGCCCCATTGAAAAGAGGGGACTCCACGTATGTGTGACCAGCAGGAGCAGAGACCATTGGAAGCCATCTCAGAGGCTGCCTACCACATACACTACGTTCACCTAAGGTGTTTTTGTTATTTCTCTCTGCCTGGTCTTGAGTAGCAGAGGAAGATGTCACAGCCATAGGAAAAGCATTTGGTGGTGTCCTTATGAGAGCCTAAGATGAGGGGAGGAGAGAAGGACTGCACATGTGCTCGTGCCAGGTGATGGCAGGGGCTGGGGAGGGAGAAAAGAAAGACAAGATGAGAGGTTATGGAGGTATTTTTCTAGAGCAATATGTTCTCACTTGAAAGAGAAGGAGAAGAATAAAGGCTGCATGGGAGAGACCTGGCCAGTGGACTCCTTCCCATTTCTGCTATATCACAAACATGGCACTCCTTTTCCTGCTCATTTCTCAGTTCTTTGGGTTAAAAGGCACCTGAAGGACCACAGACCACATTCTCTAATCACCCATACATGTTTATCATTCAGTAAATATGATCTATTATTAGTAAAGTCATTGGATGAAGTTTTATAATTTCGGTCATCCAGCTGGCCGAAAAAAGAAAAAGAGAAAGAAAGAAAGAAAGAAAGAAAGAAAGAAAGAAAGAAAGAAGAAAGAAAGAAAGAAAGAAAGAAAGAAAGAAAGAAAGAAAAGGGAAAAAAAGATCAGCAAATCAGCTCCATGCTAGGTACCAAACAGGAAACAATTATACAATATATCTCCTGCTTTTGAAGATCTTTTATTTCAATTATGGAATCAAGATAAACATATGGAGACAGGTATGTTAAAATTAAAGATTTAAATAACAGTTCAAAGTAGCAATAGAAGTAATATCATAAGGCAGCCTATGATTAATTACCAGTTGAATTATATGCAATCCATTACTATTGGAATTCAAGGGAGAGAGACTGATCATTGTGACCATATTGTGAATCAAATGAGAAAGATTTGGAGAGGGACAGGAAAGGAAGGGCATTCATTCCAGGTGGATGGAATAGCGTGAGTAAAAATAAGACGGCGGGGCAGGTGTTTTGGGGGAACAATGAGTTAACCAGTTTGGAGAGTGGGTTTTTGGAGGCGAGAAGTTTGAGATGAGGTAAATGGTAAGTCAGACAACCATGCAGGAACAGGTTGAGTTTAATTATCTAACCTGTGCTCGGTCCCTGAGGCAGATGGCTTGCCAACAAACTTGCATGAATTACCTTCTATTAGAATTTTTAAAAAGGGGTAAGTTCCAGGTTGATTCACTGAACATCTTGGGCTCACAATCCGTGCCTGTCTTTTAATAGCAAGCACTGGCAAATAGAAGCGGTACCTGCGCTTTGTCTCCATAGCAGCAACTCAGAAAAGCCTTGATGGCACCCAGCTGAGAGAGACCAAGCCATTGTCACCCCCCACCGGAAGATGAGGAGGCCCTAAGGAGTAGAAGCATGGCTGTCGTTTCAAGAGGCTTCCGGGATCGGATTGCTGGGTGTCCTCAGCACGAGGAGATCCTGGCTAAGGCAGAGTTGCAAGGACTTGGCATATCATTGATGGCAAGTCGGACACACTTCACACTCTGCCGGCTCTAAGCCACAGAGAACTTGGCACAAGGGAGAAAGATCCCAGAATCTTCAGAAAAGGCCTCAGGAAATCCCTACCTATGTGGAGTCTAATTCATTCCCCCCTAAACTTCCTACCTGTCATTAACCTCTTGAAATGCTGTCTGCCCATCTATACAAGAGACAGAACAGTATTACCCACGTCATCCATACGGTCGTTTTGAGAGTCCAATGAGTTCCGCATGCAAAAGGTTTACAGAGTGACTTATAAAAAGTTCTCAATCACTGTCAGGGACTGCTCTTCTTGGTGTTGTTTTTCTAACCTTCTGGGCCTTTCCATATCTTTGATTGTCGCAAAGCACATAACAAAGAAGTAGGTGGTAAAATGATTGTTTTCTCTTGGATGGAGTTCATTTGAAAGGCTTAGAAGGACCCAACGAGGGTTCACACTTGAATGTCTCTGGGTCTTAGAATGTTGGAAAACATTTGACCCCCCTCTCTGCTCCTTGCCTTCTCCTTTTCACCAAAATACATTTTGAGTGCTATCCCTGTGCCAAGTACCTTGTTAAACATTTCTAGCATTTCTCGGCTCTGGACATGCAGACTCGAACCAGGCCAACAATGAATGCTTGGTTTCTGAGGGGTAAAGGATCATGTGCAGGTGTGAATTCAGAGCGAGTTAGTAGGGTCTCTTGGCAGATAGACAAAGATGGTTTCACTTTAAGAAGGAAGAGGACGAAAATATGTGGTCAATGTGGACACTTTGGAAGTAAATTCCAGTTGTGTGTCTGCAGCGGTGGGGGGCAGCTGCAGGAGGCCAGAGGCGGCTGGCAGACTGGCAGGCGGGCCGCACGGGGCTGGGGACCAAGGCCTCCTGACGCAGGGCAGACCTGCAGACAGCAAACAGCACCTCAGTACCACAGCCAGGGACCTCATTTCTGCACCTGGTCTGGCCTCCCAACCCCATCGGCTGCTAAGTTGCGGGGAGGGAGAATGCCATGATGAGGACGGGACCCATCTTCTTCAAATTATCATTCTATGGTATCATGGGCATGATTCCCATTTAATGTATTCTGACGGGCAACAACGTGCTAAGTGTTCTGCAGACCACAGAATGAAGCATGGCTGTCGGCTGTTGTTCAGTGGGCTGAAATCTTAATTCTATAGACACAAGATCCTCAGACAGCAGACAGAAGGCTCAGAGGGCCCAAGGGTAAACAGCAGGATGGTGGCAACTCAGTCTCCCACTAGGTGGCCTTGACCTCGGGCTCTGTCCAGAGGACCCTCTCCCAGGGTACCCCAAAGAATACCAATTTCTTTTTTTTCCTTTTTTTTTTTTAAAGATTATTTATTTATTTGACAGAGAAGTAGAGAGAGAGAGGGAGCACAAGCAGGGGGAGCAGCAGGCAGAGGCAGAGGGAGAAGCAGGCTCCCCGAGGAGCAGGCCTGTTGCAGGACTCAATCCCAGGACCCTGGGATCATGACTGGAGCCAAAAGCAGCTGCTTAATGGACTGAGCCACCCAAGAACCCAAGAACACCGATTTCTAACACCTCATTTCAAATGAATGAGCATTTGGAAATTACCTGAAAGAGTTTATGGAGTTAATTTGTTTCGGATATCCAGGATAGGCAGACTGCAGCAAGAAGGGACCCCACTATAAATTATGACCAATAATAACTGGAAATATCGCATTCCCTGTTTTGCTAATCAAGTGACTAGGAGGCTAACAGCTGACATGAGCTCAGTCCAGACTTTCCCCCTGCATTTTTGGCATCCCAAATTAGCAACAAGTGTCATCAAATATATGAAATGGGAGGAATTCCAGAGGAACCAAATCATTGCTCTCTAAATAGATGGAGAGAGGATGTAGTGAGGGGTCAGAAGTGGAGAGGACAGGCACAGGAAACCTTTGTGGTGTCATTTCTGTCCCAGAACAGGATGCCGGAAGGAGAAGGGTCAAAGCAAAGGGAAGTCTAGCATCACAGTACAAAACCTTATCAGGACTGATTGGATTTTAATTGTTTCATTCTTCAGGGCAAGTGCTGCGTGATCACTTAGCCATTGAATCTCTATTGTGTTAAATTTTTCAAAGTTTATTTTTAATTTAACGTCAATAAATGAAAGGTTGAACAAACAAAGGTAGAGGTGGGGGTGAAGGGGAGGAAGAGCTTGTTAAAGTTAAATGATCCAAAACAGCTACAACAGCTGAGGGACTTGTGTGTATGGCTCTCTCAAGCTCATTCTCCCACTGGACCTCTGGCTTATGGTTCACAGCCCCGGTTTCTGGATTTGGCTCTACTCAGATTCTCTGGGCCTCCAGTCTTACCAAGTCATCTCCCCCAGAGGAGTTTATTTGATAAACTCTATCCACTCTCTGGTGGTACATAAAGAAGAAGGACCCTTCAGTCAACCAAAAAGAGAGAGTCAAAACTCCTAGCATTCCCTGGCCTGCCTAAGGTTCCCTCACCTCCGATGCTTAGTACCAAGGAATAATTGATAGCATCAACCCCTCAAATCTATGAAGAAATCACAGAATGACATATCCCTTTAGGAAATGAATTTCCCAGGGAAGATCCCAGTCTATATCGACTAGGCAGGAAGAGCTTATGGTTTATGTAATACTACCCAGAGTCCTACGACCCCATGTCAAGAGTGCTGGGGATTAGAAAGAATAGTCATAAATGTGACCTTGGAATATGGAAGGCGCTAAGCATCTGAAAGTGTTCTCCCCAGGTAATGCAGCAGAGTGTTCCAAATTCCTCCAGTAGCACCCAAACACAATCTGAGGGGTTCAGGGGGTACCCACCCTTTGCCCTGTTTGCATTTGAGTTGTTGAACTTTAGTCCAGAGAACCTCTCTGACCCACCCTCTATCCTTCACGGAGCACAGGAAACTCCACCTCAGGGCTGTCCTGTCCTCACGTCCTCCCATCTCTTCTGGACTACCTCAAGACCAGGATGACAAAGAGTTGAGTGTAAGTATGACACAAGATGGGAAATGATTGGCTCAATGTAACAGGTGGGACCTCCCCCTCCTCCCACAGGAATGCAGATCTAACCACTCAGCTGCAGAAGTAGAGCATGGCCATTTTTTCTAAGAAAGATAAGGATACCTGCACTGTCTTTGGAAAATTCATCTGTTGTATCCTCAACTCTCAGATTGGTTGATGGCAAAGATATAAGAAGGGAAAATGTCATTTATTCGTTCAGTAAATATGGGATACCTACTGAGGGCCAGGCGGTCTGCTAGATGCTGGGAATACAAGAGTCAACAAGACAGACATTGGTCAGCACTTATGGATAAAACACAGTAAACCAGTAGAATAATTACAAGTTGTGATAAGTGCCGTGAAGGTAACCAGCAAGGGACTGAGGCATGGGGAGGTAATCCTTTAGCTAGGTGGGCAAGTCCTTTTTGAAGAGGTGACATTTACCTTGAAAAAGATGAAAAAGAATGTTCTAGGCAAAAGGAGGGGAAGGGTGGGAAAGAGCATTGCAGGGAGAGCAAACAGCCTGATCATTGATTGCCTGGAGGTGAGGAAAAGCTTGTGTTCCAGGAACTGAATGAAAGAAGCCTAGAGGGGGGCTTCTGACCCCAGGCGCAGAGGAGCAGGGGCCAGATCAAAGATGGTTTTAAAAGCCAGAAGGAGTTCAGGTTTTATTCTTCACGTGGTGAGGAGTTACTGAAGAGTTGTGAACAGGGCTTACTAAATGGATGAAGGGGAGTGATGTGATACAATTAGTATCTCTTCATTTGTGCATCTTTGTTGACAATAGATTGGAGGGGTGAGAGGAGAAGCAGAGAAACCAGCTGGAAGTATCCAGGCGAGGGGGGTGGGAGCCTGGACTAGTGCTTTGCAGTGGATTGAGAGAAGTGATATAACTGGTTTAAATCAACCAGGTGCTTGATCCAAATAATTCCAAATTCATTTTACTGTTATCTCTTCATGTATTCCATTCAGAGCATTTCTGCATAAAACCACATAGAAGGGGCGCCTGGGTGGCTCAGTCCTTAAGCGTCTGCCTTCGGCTCAGGGCATGATCCCGGCATTATGGGATCGAGCCCCACATCAGGCTCCTCTGCTATGAGCCTGCTTCTTCCTCTCCCACTCCCCCTGCTTGTGTTCCCTCTCTCGCTGGCTGTCTCTATCTCTGTCAAATAAATAAAATCTTAAAAAAAAAAACACATAGAAAAATAAGAGGGGAATAAACAATTAAGGGGTAAAATTTGATAAACAGTAAAACTCTCTGCCAGTTGAATTTCCAAATATTTTCCTGAAATCCCTCAAGATTTTTTTGCAGAGTAACTCTTGTATGTAGGAATATCTCTGGACTGAAACAACCAGTATTTGTCTTTGGGGGGGGGTACTGCTTCAGTCAAATGGTCAACAGGCTATTTAACAATCTCAGGTTTAAGTCAACCAAATGTGGAGAAAATCTGGAGCCCTGGTATGGACATCTTTCTAAAATGCTACTAGTTTAATTACCAATTGATTTACAAATGACATTGTCTGGTATGGTAGTTTAAAAGAATCATCATTTCAAAACATCTGCCAAATTTTAAATGGTATTTTTCATGAAAGTACAAAGAGAGTTTAATCTATGATCATGAAATTATCCAACTCACATATCCACATAAAGACAGGGGAAGACTTTTAGGGACAACTGGTGGACCACATCTGACCTTGGTTCTTGTGCTGTTGGTCCTTCTCAACCTCACTGTCCATCTAGTTTGGTTTCTCCAAGTCTTGTCACAAAGATATGCAGAATATTATTACAAAATGTTACAGATCCTTTAGTTAACTTGAAAACATTACTGGCAATATCGAAGACTTTTATAAATATCTTTCATAATGTGTGCTTTGCCTGGGAAGGAAAGTTGTCTTTGATTGAAGTTTGAAACGCTTAATAAGATAGAGCATGACACAAATGATACGTTTCTAAATTAGAAATTTTAAAATCTATCTACTGGTTCATGTTTCTAGATATTTTTTGATATTATTTTTTCTTTACTTTGTTGAGCTATCCAGACTAAAGCTTAAAGGTAATCTATTCCAATTTTATGGTTCCATGGTTTTTTGAGTTTTTTTTTTAAGATTATTCATTTATTTGGGGTGGGGAGGGACAGAGGGAGAGAATCATCAGGCAGACTCCCCGCTTAGCCACGAAGCCCTACACAGGACTCCATCTCAGGACACATGAGATCATGACCTGAGCCTAAACCAAGAATCAGAGGCTTAACCAACTGAGTCACCCAGGTGTCCTGGCTCCATGTTTTTTATGACCCTGTTGTTCATGTTTCTACTCATATCACCATCTTCATGGCTAATGAATTAGTGACTCATTTTTTTTTTCAGCTTTAATGTAGAATAGTCAAGCATGTGTTAACAACTCATTGGTTCTTTTTCCCCTGAAACAGAATTTCATTGGTTCTGTTAGTTTTCATCTTTGTTGGTTAAAACTTTCATCACAGGCCTGTTAATAGGATGCCGACAAGCCAATGAATTGTTGACTTTTTGTCAGGTGTCCACCCTTTGTCCAATCAGCTGAGTCCAGGATGTAGTAGGGAACCATGGCCAAAGAATGAGTAAGGATCTCTTATTGCACCCTTGCTTAGCAGGGGCTGTAGACGGGAGTCCTTAGAAGAGTTTGCGGTTGTGATAGGTGTTGTAAGTCTTGGCCCATGCCATGGATGATCTAAGAATAGTTTATTGCAAAATAACCTCTGATACATGTCTTTTCGTTGGCATGTACACTGAAGATAGCAGTACAATGAAGCTCCAGGAACTGAAAGGATCAATGAGTTGGTAATAATAAAAATTCAAATTAAGGATTTGTATGACTGTCTTACAAATAATTTTAGACAAAGTGGCCTTGAAATAAGTTCTGCTGATTAATAGAAGAAGCCATTAAATATTGTTTCATGGAGAGATCACTGGTTTAGGAATCAGGAGACTTGGTTGGTTTTGGCTTTGAGACTTTCTGTGGGATGTTGGAAAAAGCCCTTCAGTTTTCTGGCCCACAGAGTCTTCCCTAATCTATAAAATGAGTGTTGTAATGGATTATTTCTACCTCTGAATCATCCTTGATCTGAAATTTGAGTGACAGAGTTGAGAATCAAAATGAGATAGCAGATGAGTTAGTGGGAAAGAAAAGAGGGAAATTAATAGTTATTTATGGAGCATTTATTATGATCTTCCATGTGTGTTTATATATATATAAATATATATAAAATTTCTTATATAAAATAAGAAGAGATATATATATATATATATATATCTCTTCTTATTCCTCAAAAAAGTGCTATGGGTTTTTTCATTTTACAGAAGAAGACAGGAGGGAATTTAAGATACCTTGCCCCCAGCCATATAAATTGTAAACAATGGAGACGACTCAAATTTATCTAGATTCCCCCCTCCCCCTCCAACAAATGCTTTCCATTACACATGCAGGGAGAAATGAATGCTTAAAGAATGTAAGGCAGGTAAAAACGATGTTTTACAGAGAAGTAACATTAGCATTTTTACTATAATGATGTGGAGATTGGGTTGAGATTTTTGAAGTGTGACTCAGAACTTGAACCTTTGCACGGATTGTTTTCGCTCAGCTTTTATGAAATCTGTAGGTGTGTGAGTTAACGATGAATGCTTCAGCACTTCCCTGGCCATGCATAAACATCTACATGCAAAACAGCAAGGAGCGCTCTGTTTATCACAGCTGCAGTCAAGCCAACGAAACTGTTTCCACCATTGAGGATAAAATTTGTAAAGCTCTCTCTCCCAAATAACATAACATAAAATAAAATAAACCTCGTGTGTGATTGCCATCCTTTTGGGTTACCTGCTCAAATGGCATATTTCTGTTAGGTTTTCTCAAAGGATGGGGATACTAAAGAAGAGTCAGTTTCAAGGTTTTTCAGTGTGCAAGTTGTTTTAAACAACCCATCAGCCACCCAACCAAATAAACCAAAACACCAGACTAAAGCAGCATGAGAAGTGTTTGCCTCCTGTTTAAAATATGCACCTCATTGTTAACACAAGGCAAATAAGAATGTTAAGTGTAATGGAAGTCAACCAAATAAGATATTTACATAGACCAGTGTTGTGCAACCTTTCAAAACCCTACCCCTTCTGGAAAAAACGAAATATTTGTCACAGCCCTATCTGCACGGGAGGAGCTGCCACCAGGTGAGAATCAACACTGAAGGTTTCATTGAACTTGCATTCTAAATAAAAAATATAGTTTCGATCCTTTTTCAGCCTGCCCAGAAATTTGGATATTCTCTTTCAGGAGAGCTTGCCCCTCTGCATTGACAATTGCTGGCAATTGCGAACTTCTTTAACCAAGTCATCGCATTGATTTTCTTACAACCCTGTGAGGTTCGGAAGTAGAGTAGATGTTGATAAATTCATTTGAACACAAGGATACAGGCTTAGAAAATTCAATCACTTTCCCAAATGACCCAGTTAGTAAGTAATGCAGTCAGAACTTACTTGTGGGTTAAGTCCTTCCCGTTATGCTCTTACCACTCCGACATCCCGTGTGGTTCACCAAAGCAAGAAGCATGCAGGTGAGGATGGCACATATTCTGTGAATGGGACTTTGTAGACGACTGTGCTAAGAAATCGGGTAAATTCTTCTGATGCCAGCATGTTACTCCTTTGAAGAACAATGGTCCATGTTTGCTTCCTTCCACTCTCGGAAAGTATAAAAATTCACCACAAAGGTGACTGCGTAGT
Source organism: Ailuropoda melanoleuca (assembly GCF_002007445.2). Lineage (NCBI taxonomy): Eukaryota > Metazoa > Chordata > Mammalia > Carnivora > Ursidae > Ailuropoda > Ailuropoda melanoleuca. The sequence goes on along the minus strand of NC_048231.1, from coordinate 86,805,259 downwards.
TCCCTATGTGCTTCTGGAGTAGTCTACCTAGAATTTATCTCTGTTATTCTGAGACAAGGTTTATATGTGGATAAGTAAGGCTGAAGATTCACAGTGACCTAAGACCGAGCCGGCAAAGGTGGACGATAGGAAGATTCAATTGTTTGTTTGCTTGTTTGTTTTTTGGCATTTCAAACACCAGCAGAGAAGACACCTTGTCCCTTTGGGGGTGATTTCACTGGACCTGTTCATTTTTTCTGCCATGTTAATTCTCAGTTCTCCACTGGTATGTGTATGAATGAGCTGCATCTGCATTCCAAGGTCTATTTCCATTCTGGAGTTAGTCCTTCCAGGGCAAATTTAACTTACAGTCTCAGTGTCCCAACTAGTAGGGTTTGGAATGAAAAACCTTTCCCAATAGATTTGATTTCTGATGAGCCAGGCCAGCCCAACTGCTTTTGTTGCCATGGGCCAACCTTAAAGCCTGGCACCTGCTTCTCCCTGTGTCCATGCTACTATTGCTCCAGTCTTTGGAATACTCTACCTAGATTCCCCTCTGAGACTTGAGCCCTTCCTTGAACTGTAGTCCTTTTGTCTGGGGCTAGGACACCCTTCCCTTCTCTTCCCCCTTTCTTACCTGAGTTGCTAGAATTCTCTATCATATCACCACCTGCTGGAAGGCATCCCTTCTAAGAGGAGGCAGCACCACAGAATCACCAGCTTGTCTATCCCCTGTCATCCAGGCCCTCTGGCTCTCAAACTCCTACTTGCCAAATGGGCAGCTCTTGCCATTGACAATTAGCTGTGCCCCTCCGGAGCTTGGACCCTGTGCTGTACACTGCCAATTAGTTTTCATCAGGGACAGCTTCTGCATTTGCACTAATTTACCCAGTCCCCATCTGACCGGGCACTACTATCTGTCCTGCTCCTACCAAGCCTGGATTGGAGAGTCCAGCATGTCTTAGAACAACTGAAAGATTCCTATATTCTCACCGCCCCCCAAAACCAAACCAAAGTAAAGTACCTCTTTCACCCTAAGTTTTGCCTGCAATTCTACCCAGCACAGTTTTTAATCTTTAAGGAAGGGCCTTCAAAGTGGCAGGATCTAGTCTGTAAAAGTGTTTGATTTGACCTACATAGTGTTTATATTTATTTTAAAAGTTGGTTTTTAGCATTTACTAATCAATAATGGATTTCTTGATTCTCTTGAAGATCAAAAGTTCTGGCACTTCTAAGCCAACCTGTCTCTTGGCTACCATGGACTAGAGCAGAGTAAAAGTGATCCCTTAAGAGGGACCATGGGGAGGGTCATGCGCTCTCTGCTTCCCAGGAGGCCTCGCCTCTCTATTGTCTGCCTTCTAGGTTAGACTTCCCGTAGGCATTTAGGTTTGCTACTCCTGCTTTAAGTGGTTGGGGTCCTTTAAGTAGTGCCATTTTCTCCCTCTTCCTCTCTCAGCCCACCCAAATAGATACACTTCACCTGTGTCAGCCATTTTCACCTTCATTTTAGATGTCAATCTCTAAGTAGGTGTAAATATTGGAATAGAAAGCTGGAAGAAGAAGGAAAGGTGATAGAAAGAGGCCGTGGTAACAGAACTGGTGAGGGTAGAAAAATCACATCCCTGTCCTAAAATATCTGTATATAGTTTTCGATCTTCAGGGCATGTTCTGCAAGCCAAATACTCCAGCTTTTTGTGTAAGTCATTAGTCAAGATGATAACAAATCAGACAGGCACAGACCACAGAGTTTTGAAGAAATGATACAAAGTGCTTCTTACTGTTGTCTTATCTACCCAGGGCCAGAATTCCTTTAGATGTGAGATAATACTTTCCAGGACCTGGTTTTGTTGACTCATCTTGTTTAAATAATAATTACTGATAAGCCCTGGAAGGTTAGAATTCAGAGATCATCTAGTTTAGTGGCTCTCACCCCTGGCTACCTGTTAACACCACTCTGGGGAGCTTGAAAACAATCTGGATGCCTATACTGCTTCCTAAAAGAGTTAAATCAGGAAATCTGAGCGTGGGGCCAGGCACCAGCATTATATTAAAAAAAAAAAAATGCTTCTCGGATGATTCCAAAGCCTGGGCAAATATAAGAATTATTGGTTAAAAAAACCCACAAAAAACAGAACTTATTGCTCTAGATCTTAGATCTTGCATGAAAGACCTGCTTTTACAGATAAGGAATCTGAAGTCAGTGATTTACCCAAGCTATTTATCCTAGATTCTTGAACCCAAGAATGGAAGAACCAAGACAAGAATCCCAGTGGCCTTACTTCGCATCCAGCATTCTCTACGTCACAAAGCTTGGCTGCACAGTGTGCAGAACTCCTTCTCATAATGTTCTTCCACAAACCCTCCAAGGTAGCAGAGAGCCATTGTTACTCACTGGAGATATGGGCACAACACTGGGTAAGCTGTGGCCTGGGACTGCAAAGGAGAGAAAGGTAGAGGTGGCCTTCTATAGGGAAACTTCTTCCGGATATGGTCAGCATCCAGCCAGCAAAGGGAAGATTCCGAAAGAGTGGGTGATTAAGTGGTAAGATTCTCTACTTTGTCCATACAAGGACTTTCAGTGCTCTGAGACCTGAGGAATCTGAAAGCTAATTGGCAATCACCATGATTATTTACAGAGAAATTAAAAACTGGACCAGGAAACACTTCATACCCATCGTTTTTGTCTAGCATGGGAGAATACATCAAGATTATGTTAATTAGAAATCTGTATTTCTTTTTAAAAAAATATTTTCATCCAATTTTAGACTTAGAGAAAAGTTGCAAAAATAAGAGTTCCTGTATACCTCTCACCCAGATCCCCTCACGTTAACGTAACTGTGGCATAATTATTAAAACCAGCACCATAGTACTGGTACAATCCTGTTAACTAATCTGTAGACTTTGTATTTCACCAGTTTTTCCACTCATGTCATTTTTCTGTTCAAGGATCCAATCCAGGATCCCATATTGCATTGAACTGTTATTCCTCCATCTTCTCCAATCAGTGACAGTTTTGAGTCTTTCACGACCTTGACACTTTTGAGAAGTCCTGGTTAATATTGTAGAATGTTACTCAATTTGGGCTCATCTGATTTTTTTTTCAGCATTATAATGAGGTTCTGCATTTTTGATAAGATTATCACGGAAATTATGTTGTATCCTTCTCAGGGCATCATATCAAGGGGTTCACAGTATCAATGTCTTATTAACCTCGACCACTTGGCTAAAGCAAAATCTCTATATTTCTAATGATTCAACTGAAGAATTTAGTGAGAAAACTTTGCGCAAGAGAAACTTATAAGTGGAACCTTATGCTTTGGTGGAAAAAATGACTGTGTGGTATGATTTCAGGGAGGCTGAGATTGCTCTGCTCTCTCTCCTCTCCTCCCACAACAAAATCCTTTCCTTGCATGGGCTCTTGCCTAAAATTCTACCATTAGAATTTTATCCATTTAGCCAAAGCTTTGATTCCTATTAAAATACAGATGCTGTGGGAGGAATTCTAGGAACTATAGTCACTGCCCTTGGGATCATGTTTGGAAAGGAGATGAAGGAAAGAAGCAGTAAAACATTTTCTGTTTCATTTGGATATGGAGACAGTGAGATTCCTGAAAAGATCTTGAACATGTTTGCTATACGAGTGCCAAGTGATCTCTTGGAAGCATATGCTCGATCTCTGACTTTCTCGCTCAAACCTTTATAGGCCCCCATCTCCCTCTAGGAGAGCCTCTTTATGCTGTTCCTGGACTATAGCTTCACTTCATCTTTTCTATCCTTGCTCTCTCCAACCAGTGATCCAGAACTTTCAGTTCCTCCACTCTGAATTGTAAACTGTCCTCTCACCTCTGAACTGTGACACGAGCCATTCCCTTTCCCTGAAACATTCTTCCCTAATCCTCTTCACTGGATTGACTCTTACCAACTCTGCAGGTCTTAACTTAGTTATCACTTGCCCCCCAAGGCCTTCCATGAACTCTCTAATTAGGCACGTTGTCCTTCTTGGACTTTGCATGGTCCTTTGTACTTCCTCTTCATTGCAGTTTTCTCTAAACTTAAAAGTAACTCCCTCTAGACCAAGGATTATCACATTATAGTCTGTGGGCCATATATGGCCCCCTTCCTGTGTTTTTAAATAAAGTTTTATTGAATCACAGCTATGCTCTCTCTTTATGTATTGTTTATGGCTGCTTTCATGCTATAAAGGCAGAGTCAAGAAGTCATGATAGAGGGGCACCTGGGTGGCTCAGCTGGATAAGTGTCTGCCTTCGGCTCAGGTCATGATCCCAGAGTCCTGGGATGGAGCCTCTTATAGGGCTCCCTGCTTGGTGGGGAGCCTGCTTCTCCCTCTGCCCCTCCCACCCCCCACTTGTGTTCTCTCTCTCTCAAATAAATAAAATCTTAAAAAGAGAGAGAGAGAGAGAAGTCATGATGGAGGTTGTATAGCCTGCAAAGCCTAAAATGTTTACTATCTGGCAATTTAGGGAAGAGTTTGGCAACACAGCTCTGGACTAAGCGTTCATCTAGAGCCCCTGGTCTAATGTACCACTGGCGACATGGGCATTAATCTGCTCTTGAATTCATAGCTGTCATCACTCCAGCATCTAGCCCAGAGTAGATCTTCACTAAATATCTGTTGAACAAAGACAAACCTCACAATATTCCTCCAACCCTGTCTTGCCTACACGTTACAGCCAATTAGAGTGGCTAACGTAACAAAATTAAATGAAAAAAAATTGTCTTACTTTGTATTTGTTTCTGAGGAAGAATTTACCAGTGGAAGGATGTCTATAGCTTATTCTTAGCTTTCTTTTATCACATATTGCATCCCGAGATAAAAAGAGACTGATCTCCAGCACAACAGAGCCCATAAGCCTCATTAGCCAGATGTATTCACGTGGTCTGGCTTCAGGTTAGACTGACACTGTCCAGTTTTACTCATATGGAGATTTCTGCAGACGCAGTGGCACATCCCAGCCCAGGACAGAATAAAAAACTAATTTGGGATTCCCAGAGAATTTCCTGGTGAAAATGCCAAATCTAACTAGCTTAACTACCGTCCAATAAGACCATGGAGGCATTAAGATTTCCCATGCAAGTGAATAGCTAAAATAATTACAAGAGTAGGAGGTGGACAGAGAGAAGCATGTTTATTCTCTGATGACTTGGAAATATACTTCACATTCACTGTAGGAGGCCCCAGCGTACACCTGCCTCTTGCCTGGGGGTGGGGGTGGGGCTGTGGATTTTATTATTCCTCCAAATATGAAAAAATATAGACTTAGTTTTCAGGCTCTTGACTTCCTCTGGGAGAGGGTTTAACATCAAAGCAACTATTTCTACAAACATTTAAAACATCTTTTCTCTTCCTGCTTTCCTTTCCTCTACTGCTTTGCTTTTGGAAACGCTAAACACACCCAGTTTTCCAGACTCTGATGGCCCAGCAATACTCCTTTTCCTTAGCAAGGACCACATTACTGCCATGATTTATGGCTGGTGAATAATTAGGAGGCTGTTGCTATGGTCTGGGGTTGAGATCAAAAGAACCATGTGTCAAAGTGAAGGGAGGGGTGGCTGGAGCAGAGGCGAAGGGTGGTGGTGTTTGTTTGTAATCCTAACCAGAGAGAAGCTGGGCCATCGCTTAATTGGGAAAAGGCTCAGCATCTGAAGAAAGCCATGAAAGCTGAGCCAGTTCTATGAAAAGAATCCGTGTGTTTTGCAAATCAACAACATTTAGTGATAGGTGAACCCCTAGGGTGCCTGGAGGCTGGACGGTTTGAATTAGTACTCAAAGGTTTGGAGAAAAATGTGAAATATATGAATACTGAGTATAAAAAAATTCCCCAAATGGGCTCGCTTATGAGATTTCTGGTATTTCCTTCTTTTGGTCAAGAGGAAATGCCAAGGGAAGGACTGCAGTATTTCAGTACTTCTGTATCTGTCATCCAATTTCCCAATGAATATCGATTCTCTGTTTCTCTTTGTCCCACCCCCTTCCTGCCCACGGAGAAGGAGACCCTGGGGGCAGAGAGATCGGGTGTCCACGCCAGGCTGGACTGGGGTGTACAGAGTTGCTGGGGGAGGGGAGGGGAACCCAGCTCAGAGGGTTCCGAGGTTTCATCTGCTGTATATTTATGACTCTCTATAAATCACACAGGGAGCGATGGAAAAGGCCCTGCACAGGGTGTCCGGAAACCAGTTTCCAGTCCTGGCGGCGCGGCTTCTCCCAAGCTGTGTGGCCTTGGGCAAATCTAGACTTCTGGGTCTCAGTTTTCTTATCTGTCAAATGGGATTGACTGACTTGGATGAACTCTAAACTCCTATTTGTATCCAAGACGCTAAGAGCAGATTCCCCTCCCTCAGCCCTTGACATTGTAGTATGAACGCCCAATCTGAGCACAGGTCCCATTGGAGCTTCGCCTCCTTTTGAGACAGGGATGATGAACCATGGTGCCACTGGGAGGCATTTTTCAATGGAATAATCAGTCCTGCAAGGAAGTTTCGCCTGCAGAGGCAAACCCGTCCGGTGTGCATGACGCACACACTGAACCCAAAGGGGCACGTTCGTGTTCACGAAGTGAACACAGAGCAACTGCACACCTCATTCACCCTGTAAAACCACAGGCATCCGGGGGATACGATTAGGAGCAGGGCTGCACAAAATAGAAGTCCATGTATGGTGTTTGAAGAAACCCACAGTGCAGGAGAGAGGATGGCTGCAATCCTAGGGTAGCTTTGCCAGCCCTGAGACCCACTGTGCCAGGTGAAGCAGAGTCACAGATGATACTGGAGAAGCTGGGACCCCTTAGAAGTCATGCGCGTGCGCACTTGCGTGTGTGTGTGTGTGTGTGTGTGTGTGTGTGTGTGTGTGTTCTGTGACTGAGCCGTGTGGGCTCCGGCTGCTGGGGCCTCTGCTCTTCCCACATGACCTGTGTACCATGCTGCCACCTAGTGTGGACTCAGGAACTTCTGGGTGTGCCGAAGAGAGGCTGATGAACACGGAAGGGAAGGCAGGAGTTCCGAAAGGCTCCCTGGAAGAGGCACCGTGCACGTGAAGTGGTGAGAGCACCGAGGCTGCCTTTCTCCTCATGACAACCCACTTCTGGTCAGAGACACGTTCAGTTCTCCAACTTGCCTTCTTACCATTCATGATAGAATCCTGCATTCCGCCTGAAGTTTCCAGCTTTAGAGCGCTAACCATTGATACGCACGCCCTCTCCCTCTGAAAAGCAAAAGGTTGAAATCAGAGGTAGTGGGAAAGGAAAAGCATCAGGTGGAAAGCCAGAGCAAGCAGAAACAGGTCATCCCGCACTTCAACAGGGGGACCGTGTGAGCCTTGCAAAGTTTACTTGGCAAATTATGCAAGGGACTTTTCATCCTGAAGTTTACCATGAAATCGGTGAAAGGTGGTACCTTGGGATTGACGCGAATATGTCCCCCTGATGTCTCTTCAAAGCACGTGCCCACCATGGAAACATAGTCTTGATAAGGCAGGGAACAGGTTGCATTATGCTAATCAAGGAAAACCTTACAGGGTGAGTAATTTAGTAACCTCTTTTTGAGCATAAGAGCCTATTTTAAAGTTCTAAATGGCAACATAAATGTAGTCAGGCATATATTTCCATACTGATACTGGATAATAAACACAGTCGGAGTCTAAAATACCTTGAGGGACGCCCTGCTGTGCCTATTATCCTGTGCTTCCCTACTAATCACTAGAGCCGAAACTTTAATACTCATGGTTTTGTTTACCTAACGCTTCGAGTCCAACCCACTGTGGTTCTTTCACCTTCCCTGGAAAGGCAGCCACGGGGCGGGACTGTTGTCACGTTGCCCCTCAGCACTGGCTGGAGATCTTTTGTTTTAATCTGAGTCCATGTTTTTAAAACGGAGGTGTTGCCTCAAAACTTTTTAAAAAGTTTATTAGTTTATCACATGATGCTGAGGCTGAAAGACGTCTTAAGTTGCCATCCACAAACTTCACTAAAAAATGAAAAATATTTGTGTTTTTAGGAACCAACCTCAGGGCCCTTTTGGCTGACTTTAAAAGCAGCCAATAGCTTCAAAACTTTGAAATAATAAATTTATGATACTCAAATACTGATATTGATATAGACATCAGTATTTGTATATATACTTGGTTTTTCCATATAGATAGATAGACGTGTGTGTGTGTGTGTGTGTGTGTGTGTGTGTATTTGGAGTTTCCCAACGATTCATTCATTTCCTGAAACGCGTAAGAAGTTTAAAGACCACTCTGCCTTCTCTATCCCTTTATATCTGCAGTGATTTTTTCATAGAAACGCTGATGGTCTCCATCTTAGCCAACCTCATTCTGCATATCCTATTGTTGGTGATCTCTCTTACTCTTTTCTGTGTTTTTTTTAGCACTTTTAATACATTTTATCAAACTGCCTTCCAAAGAAGTCTTGACCTATTTGCACTCTTTTTTCAATTGTATTTAAGATGCACAGCTAGATGATTTGATCGATGTATACATTGCAAAACAATCACTACAATCAAGCTAATTAACATATCCATTACTTCACATAGTTACTGTGTGTGTGTGTGTGTGTGTGTGTGTGTGTGTGGTAAGAACACTTAGCCTCTACCCTCTCAGCAAATTTCAAGTACCCAGTACAGTGTTGTTACCTGTGGTCACACGCTGTATATTATGTCCCGAGGACCTATTCATCGCGTGTAATGAACTTTGGAATTTTGTACCCCTTGACCAACATCTTCCCCTCCCCCTCCCCCGCAGCATCTGGTAACCGCTATTGTACTCTCTGCTTCTTTGGGTTTGACTAATTTATTTTCCACATGTAAGTATGACTGCCCTTACTTTAACCCCCTGAGAAACGGGGGAGTTGGGAGAAAATAGTAAGTGTACAGCAATCTGAGAACAGTGACCGCATGTTCAATCCCATGCCTACATGCAAATCTCAACCTTTCCGGAAGAGAACTCAAAGTTCTGGTGATACTCAAGTGTGTGAGGAGGGGAGAGGGGGAAGAGGAGGGGCAGGACCATAGGATGAGAACCATCGTCCACCCCATGCTCCATCTCAATTCTCTTCCCACCTCCCACATGGAAGAGATGTGTTCTCCATTCAGGACATTTTAGCATTACAGGTCCCTAAACCCACACTTAGGATGCCTTCGACACTTCCTTTGGAGAAGAATGTTTTCCTCCTTTCTTACATTGAAGGAGCTGTATGTGGAGCAGATTCCAGGCAGTAGGCTAGATGTTAGATATATAGGGACAAAGGAAAGAAAAAAATCTCCATGACTGTGAACCCAGGAACTGAAGATGACCAAGTAGTGTGGTTAATTGAATGGACCCTGAAGTCAGAGTGTCTGGGCTTGAGTCCCAGCCTTTTGCCTTCCTAGTTGTGTGATAATGATATCTACTCATGGATTGGTATAGTGACTAAATCAATTAATAGGTGTAAAGTACATAGAAAATGCCTTGCACATAGTAATTGGTCAATACAGGCTAGCAATCACGTCATTATCCAAATTAGTAGAAAAATGGGGTCTGGGTACTAAAAGATGAGACAAAGAACTCAATTTTTTAAACATATTCATATTTAGAGGTTGGTAGATCATCTAAGTTATACACCGTGGCCTTGTGTGACTGCACAGGTCATGTGTCCCTGAGGTTGGCCCTGCCAAAGACCACATGATATATGGCTTTTAGGCCCACAGAGCTTGCCTTCTAACCTCCAGCTTCTATATGATCTTTTCCTTTTCATTAAATTCCTACTGTTTTACCTTTTTGTGGTAGTGTTTTGGTGATTGAATTCATGGTTCAAAACACAAGCTTTCTGGAAATCATCTAAGAGCATTGAGACCCTCTGTCTCTATTTTCCCACATTTCCCACACTCTTCAATTCACTGTAGTCTGACTCTTACCACATCCCAAACACCCATCCCACTCAACCACCACTATCATTTGCTCTGAAATTTTTTTTGCATGGAGTACCAACAGCTTCATAATTTTCTCTTTACAGTACCTGTCCTACTTACACTGTATTTATCAATTACAGTTTGACCCTGATGACATTATCCTAAAACTCTCTGAATTCAGTAATGCCACTCTAGGGTTGTGTCTCTCCTCCCTTTTTTCACCTCCTATAGATCTTCCTCAAGATTTATCATCCTCATGGTTTGTGATTTTTGGTTCCGTCTTCATTCTTTCTCTGCACATATTCTCACATGATCTCGTTCACCCTGATGGCTTTGACCACCATCAACTAATGCTAACTCCCAAATAAATATATTTACCCCCTTCTCTGCTGGTATAGACCAATATTTCCAATGCACATCTAGACATTGCTGACTGGATATTCCTAAGAAACCACACCCCACATCTCAAACTAACTTGAGTTGTTCTCATCCTCTTTCTTCTGTCCACTTTTACTATGGTACAATTTAGTAACCCCAGCTAGAAACTCTGTTGATCCTCAGCCACACAGTCTGTCTCAGCACCCCGTGTCCAGGGCTTCCCCAACTTCAGTGAATCTTATCATCTAACTCTCTCTTGAATATATCCCCTCCTTTCACTTTTCATTACTAGTTTCTTGTCCGTCACCAAACTAATTCTTCAGTCTATATCCATACTGTTCTCTCTTCTCACTGGACTCGGTTTCCAGGTTCTCTACCTTCCAGTCATATACATGCTTTAAAAATGTTTCCTAAAATGTCAATTTGTTCAAGGTACAATGCTGCTTAGGGAGCCCTATTGTCTAGTGGATATAGTTAAAACTTCTTTGGAAAACCACAAAAATTTTTGTTTTTCTGTTTGGTCCCAGTTTATCTGAGGTTGGCCTTAGCTTATGGTCTTCCTTAATCACATATTTTAGCTCAGACAACTCCAAACTGTTGACCTTTCCTTGACCATGTTGCCCCCTCTTACATCTCCATGGTCTTGCCCATGATGTTCCACAGGTCGAGAAGTATCTTTCCTTACATTCTCTACCCAATAAATTCCACACTTACCTTCAAGATGCAATTTACTTGAGACTTCTTTCAGGAAAACTTGTCTATTCTCTGTGTCCCCATAGTACTTTGCACACATTTCTATTGATTGCAATTACTTATTTGTCTTCTTGACAATTAGCTGTGAACTCTGAGGAGTCAGGTAGTATGGTATCTTCTTCTTCATATCCTCAGCATTCAGCACAGTCCCTGAATCTGAGTAGAAACTGACACAATGCTTCATGAATGACTATCCCATGTATAAAGACAAAGATTTACTAGAACCTTCGACTCAAAAACATTAAAAGGGCTTATTTAGTTTCTCTGTTAGTTATAAATGATAGAACTTCAAACAAAGAGAGAAAAAACTTTATAACAAACTTCCCTTGCTGCCTTGGGAAGTGGTCAAACACAGAGGTTAGTTACCAGTCACGGAGGGGAAATCTGCTTTGGGACTGAATGTTATCTTAAATTTCCTACATATAAACCAGTCCAGTAATACAGTAAATACCCTTTAATAGATAAGGTACAGCAAAAACATCTCACAAGTAATAGAGCCCGTGATGTGACTACAGTACCAGCAGCACCTATTCCATACTTACTCCTTTGCCCCTCCTCACTCAGTGTTTTTTAAATGAATTTTAGGTCTACTATTGAGTAGTTATTACACTTCTACCTTTAAGAACTTTTGAAAGAGAAGGCAAAAAATACCAGGCATTTCTTATCTCTGATCATTAAACTTATGTGTCAGTCTGCTCATGCCATTTGTTTCAGCCCTTTACGGTCACAGTGGCCAAGTTATAGAATCAGTCCTTATACAGATCAGTTATGTTCCCAAAGAGAATTATCATCCACTGCAGTCTAAGTGAGCATGCCTTTCTCCCACTAGTTGAGAAAAACGAGGTACTTTGAAGAACATCAACATTGGAAATACAACTTCAGCTATAGAAGTCTTTGTGTGTGTCTATGTATTTTCACTGGTATTTGTGAAATTTCAAGTGTCTGCAGCACCAGAGCTAATTTTATAAGGACCAAATTCAACATAGTTAGGGAAAAAGCTAAGTGTTTCTTGTATATGTATATTTGGCATCAAGACAGACTAGACTAACAACAGGATACAACACAATGGCAAATTACTTTTCATACTACATTTATATTCTTCTACAATGTTTTAAGCAAATTTCAGTTACCTCCTTTTATCAGATTGAAAGCTGCTATGAGTCATGCTTTAACTTCCAAACTATGTATGATAATAGATGTTACCAAATTTCCTAGTGAAGACCACAAGCCAGCTCCCAAACTCAAATTTCATCATTTGTCATTTGGGAACAAGGCTCTTTCATGGACTTGTATACAGCCATCATTCTGTAAAGTTCTATAAAAAGAATTACACCAAATTTTTGAAGGAACAAATTCAAATGTGTTAGAATTGTGTTTGCTTAGAAATGGAAATGTTTTGGATAGGCCAAGTTCGGGGGGTCAATAAGAGAATTCATGGAGAAGAATTGTTCACAACAGAAAATAAAAGTAATTTACATAGCATTGTAAACACTGGCAGCTCAAGGCAGTTCTGTGTATATAATGTAACAAACAAAGGACCTAGTCTCTGACCCTGAACAATTTTCAATCTATCACTACAAATGCCCTAAGAACTCAGAACAATGCCACACAGACTAAGGACGCATTAACTACCAGCCATTGTCATTAAAATCGTTCTCCAGTGCCAACTTTTTAAGAGGGTTTTAAAGGTTTTAAAGGGAGGAATGTTGGCTGATATTAAATTGGCAAATGAGTCTAGGTCAAAAGAAAGGATTGTAGGAACAAAGAAAGCATGACCTTAGAATGAACAGAAGGACAAGGAGAACTGGGATAAAAATACTAGGAAGGGTTTGGACATTAATGAGGTCAAAGATGTTGGTTAGATGAGAAGCCAAAAGTCCAAGAAAAATAAAAGAACCCGGCATATATTGCAATGGAAAAACAGTGCATATAGAGTTAAGTGTGTGGAATAGGGCTGGCCAACTTTTTCTGCAAAGGACCAGATGGTAAATATTTTTGGCTTTGCAGGCCATATAGTCTCTATCACAACCATTCAACTCTGCTATAGTTGTGGGAAAGAAGCCATAGACAATCCATAAAGAAAGAGTGTGGCTGTGTTCCAATAAAACTTTATTGACTAAAGCAGGAAGTAGACTGACTTGGCCCATAGATCAAAGGTGTGTAAGAATAAGGGAGGATATGATCCAAATTGATTCATCACTGCTCTAGCACCCTTGGCCATGGCATGAAAACTCTGCAGTACCATTGAAATCATAAGTATGCAGGATTCCTGATAATTGAATGATAGCAACGGTCTTGTTCAAAAGTGACCTAAAATTGAGCAGTAGGCAAATTGCTTACTTTTTTCCTATTTGTGCTTCTCCTTTTGTGGGTACCTTTAACCATCCCATCCTAAATACCTCTTTTTTTTTTTTTTAATTTTAGAGAGAGAGTGTGAATGAGGGGAGGGGCAGAGAGAGAGAGAGGGAGAGAGAAAGAGAATCTCAAGCAAGGCTGAGCACAGAGCCCAACACAGGGCTCCATGTCACAACCCTGAGATCATGACCTGAACCGAAATCAAGAGTGGGATGCTCAACTGATTGAGCCACACAGGCACTCCCCAAATACCTCTTAAATACATCTTCCAAAACACCAACAACCTACTCCCCACCATTGCTGGTCTAGGGTATGCTTGATTCTGTATTTTTGACTACCATAAAAATTAAATAGAACAAAATTGGGAAGGACCTCCTAAACATGATAGTTGTAAGACTCCAGCAATATGACAACAGACACAAAAAGTTACTTCAATTAACCCTAGAATTGTCATTATAAAGACTTTAGGAATCTCTTCATATTGTACCTAGAGACTTAGGGGTAAAGGGGCCTTATCACAGAAATTATATATAACTTAGGGCAGAGCACAACTAGAACCCAGGTCAATAGATTCCTGAATTAAAGCTCTTTTGTCCCATTTGATGTTACTTTATTTATGTTGCTATTTTTCAAAGCCATGAAAGCAGTTTTCAATAAATGCAAACAGATTAATGACCCCTAAGATCTCGGAGGCAATCTCCATTCTTTCTGTATCGTGGATTCTTTAAGTAGGATAGATTCTATTCTGCTTAGCATCAGGACATGGACCAAGCAATCTCTTCTTCCATTCAAATATTATACTATCTCCCTGAAAAGCAGATTGCACTCTGGCCCGGGAGTTTTCCATGTGTGAAGATAGACACGCAACAATTCATTCGCTGTCCCTCACTCCCTTGTCATCAGCAACTATGTTTATACAGTGACTGGTCAGGCTAGGGATGCAGGGCATCACAGCGAAAGACGACCCTCCCAGGTGGCTTCAACCCCTTTATCACCGACTGTGATAGCTAGCCACAAACATGAAAAGGTAGAACAACATATGTGTTTCTAAGATGAAAATCATTCTGTTCACAAACGGTCAACACTGCGGGGACTGCTTTCACTAGACATCATTTTGCCAGACCCTAGTGCTGCTAGTTTAGCTGATGAAATCCAAAGCATTCAAGTCAAATAAATTGGATTACCACCCTTGGATTAAGATAAATCGTTTCCCCAATTTTTGGTCTGTTTGCTTTGGCTGAACTTGAATCCTGCAAACTCTGCTTTTGAGAACCACACCAGAGCAGCAGGGAGTGAACTAGCAGGAGATGTGAGAAAGATTGAAATAGAAAATGCATAATCAACAAATAACCTTTTAGATTTTTTTTTTCTGGATGCTTTAGAACTTAGAATCCTCCTGTAATTGCCTTCATTACCCGTAACCCAGGAACACCATCCCAAAGAAAATAGATTTGGAGATTAATGACAGACTTGTGAGGAAGAGAAGATATTACCCGGAATTCCTCTGTCTGTCCTTCACAAATTCAGTAGGCTTTTCCATGAGGTGGGTGGGATCATAAGGTATACGTGCTTCTCACCTGGCCAGGTGTGGGTGTGCCATGTTCCCATTCAGCTTCCTTCGTTAGGGGAGAAACTCTGGTCTGGCATGGCATAGGCAGTTGGGAGGCTACTCAGGGATTTGACTTGGGGCCTCTGTGACTCACTTTTATCATCTGTGGTGTTGCAGTCATTCAAATATTGCAAATTAGCTACCAAATATAGCCTAAGTTCTTTGGTAGCTTTCAAAGTCTGTGGTTATCATCATTGGAATTACAGCCTTCCACAGGTTTCCCGGTGGTTAAGTGAATGATACCAATGCTCTCGTTCAGGGATTACCTAAAATAGTGCATTCTGCAATTGTGCAAATTGCCCACTTTCTCCTAATTCGTGCTTCTTTTGCTTCAACCCCATCTCGAACGAACGCCACTTAAATGCATCTTTCAAGACGCCAACAAGCTTCTCCCCACGACCCCTGGGGCCATGCCTTATGAATGACCCATTGTCTTTTTCTTTCTGATGCCTGATTTTCTCTCCATGGTGCCCTCAATTAATTCACATTAAGTTATTAATGATGGGAAATAGTTTAAACTCTCCTAGGGGTAGTTGCACTTACAAAATGCAAAGAAATAAACCTCCGTTCACACAGGTTGGGGCTGACTTATAGAGAGAATCATTTGGGGTGGGGAGGAGGATTCTGTCATTCCTCAAATCATGTCATTTACTACTCTTCAGCCGGTACTTAATTGCCTCCTGGAGCGTATGGCCACTGAGGTTAGGAAACCTTTTGGAGAACACATTGCCACCTTGGCTTTTATGGGGTCCTTCTTTACATTGGGTAAAATACCATGTTCTTCAATTCAGGGAATATAGGCACAACGTATCCTTGCCGAGTTTAATAGAGCAGATCTCAGAAGGAAATTGGAGCCAGTAAGGTGTTCAATGCTATTGTAGAACAGCCTGATCTGGGTGTTTTCAACTCCCTTTCATGTTCCAAACCCAAAAAACACAGGCACAGAGCCATGTATGGCCATGACAGGAGTTAGGGGCTTTTTCTAGGAACTCTTGAAAATCTTTTTCACTCAGGAAAAAAAGCATAGGCTAAAGAATTTAATAAGATGGAGCCTTTATTTAGAAACAACATGTTTTCCTGTGAACACAGCGCTCACTCAGAAAGAAGCTAAGAATGGACCTGCACAATTATTTTCTGGCAAAGAACCAATCACATTTGGACACCTGAACAGCTGAACACAGAGTGACAGCTGAAAACTACAACATGTTACAAAGATCAGAGACATTGCTGAATGCTCCATTTTGAAGTTTGATCCAAAGACCCAATTTATGTCATGTTGATTTTATTGAAGAGAGGAGGTTTACTCCAAAGGCCCTTTCAGCCCTAACCTCTTCTTCTGCTCTTTTGCTCCTTCAGCCCCACGGGATTTTCAATGTCCCTGGAAGGTATTGGCCCTTCAGAAATGAGTCCAGCCGTGCTTAGGAAAGCATTAAGTACTTCTCCAAGCCTGCTTCCTGCCCCCAAAACTGTGGTTACGAGCAGGCAGTCCCCCCACCTTCTAATAAGAGGATATATTTCTCATTCTGCCTGTTGGCTGCTTGTCAGTTCTGGGTTTGTTTGAAATATCTATGGCTTGTCCAAAGTGAAAGAGAACAAGGGCAAAGTAAAGTTGTTTTTGTTTGTTCGTTTGTTTTACTGCTATTTAAATTTTAAAAAATGTATTAAATACATGGAATAAAACAAGGTATAAAAACATAAGGGGAAATTTTGGGTTAGGGTCTTGGGCTGTGGAGGCCAACTACTAGGTCTGAGTAGTAGCCGTTTTGTGACCACGGACAACTCATTTCTTGAAGTCTCTCTTCTTCGTCTGTTTTTTTTTTTTAAAGGTAAAATAGTCTTTACCTCAAAGAGATATTACATGGATTAAATAAGTTTAAAATGCCTTCCAGATGAAAACACTTAATACGTAGGAGGTAATAATATTAAATGTATGTAAACTGGCATGGCTTAAAGTATAAATACTAAACTAGGAGATAAGGGGTGTTCAAAGGCCACAGACAGGCGGTGACACAGCCGAACATAATTAAGCAGATGTGTAGATTTTGTCTTTTCCATATCTCTGTCCAGAACCAATGTGTGAATTTGCTGCCATCTCTAAGGAACTAGTAATTTTCTGTTCCCATTTTGTATTTTCAGGTTAATTAATTTACCTACCTATACTTTCAGAGCCTTTTGAAACCACGAATGAATATTTTGGTGTAACTAGGCCTTAACCCTGTTCTCCTTGTTCCCTACTTGCTCACAGTTGGCAGGTTAGCGTTCCCCGTTGTGTGTGTGTGGACCATTGGCCAACTTTCTGCTTCTGTGGCTGGCCTCCATCCCACCCAGTTCAATCCAATTCTTCAAGTCACATTTGAGGAAAGCACTTTACTTTTGGGTGTTTTATTAAATTCAGATGCATTTTGTTTACTGAGTTTCCTATTCTAATTCTAGGAGTCAGTTGAAAAAATCCAACTGGTATACCATGACACATTCCCACATTTTCAAAATAGCCCAGAGAATGTAGTGGAAACCCCTAATTAAAATGACTGCCTCACAGTTTACAGCCTCTGACAATTGACACCTTTCCTCCCTTGCTCATTACATTTCCTCTGCAGTTGCATGCCCCACAATTTGTAGCCTACAAACGTCTGGAATTTACATCCATTCTGAAGGCAGTTTGATGAATATCTTTCCTTTGCTCTGACCCTAACCCTGAAAAGCATCACTGTTTTATTTCTCCCATAGAGAACACCAGCTCCACTCCCACCCAGCACATCTCCTGGACAACCTGAAGGTTCCATCCTAACTAAGCAGCCTTCCGGATAATGATTGCATGGGATAATTTGACTAAGGAGAATCTGAAATGCTTTGCTATTGATCGCTTCACTGTTGTTGATACAGATTAATCACCAAGGCTTGTGTTCCCTGACTTATCTTCGGGAACCCCCAATTGTCCAATATGTCCAACTCAACTTCTCAGCTTCTGTTGCTACTGGTTTCCCTAACCAGGGGTTTTAAAGAATAATTTGTGGAGAAATCACTAGTTCTTTGGGACTCCTGTCCCACAGCTACAATCTACAAGTCTTTGATTCTGTGGCAAGTTTTCAAGATGTTTTATCTTTGTTTGTTTTCAACAGGTTTCCTGTGGGAAAGGCTGCTCAGCTATGGAATGTATTTACCCCAAGTGAAATTCCTAGTTGAGAGATAGACCAGTAAACCCAATTTGCAAATAAGCCATGGCCGTACACATATTTTTCACACACATCTCTTTTTGTTAATATTAAACAGTTATTTGCAAAACAAGCCAGTACAATTTCTTGGTAGGATTGATTTACAGACTTCTATCAGCTGTTGCAAGAAAAGAACTGAGCAGCAAAAGGGGTTTAAGATGTATCTTATTACTCTTTGTTAGAGAGGGTATTGAATTTGGTTAAAAATCAGTCAACTAATTTAGAAATTATGTTGCAGACAGATAAATGCAAAATGCCAGATGGTGGAATTGAGCAGAGACCTCATTTGACTCAATGAAAAGTCCACTCTGACTTAGTATTCTTGTCCCATTAAATGTTATTTACTTTTATTTTTTTCTCCCACTTAACTGAGTTTTGCTGTCTTATGAAACATAAAAGTTCATAATGCGTTTTAACCCTAATCTCATTTAGAAGGTTATTTTATATAGATCTATTCTAGATTTTCACAGCCTCTATAATAACAAAATGTTCTCAGTTGACTAATTTCCCAGTACCGCTCATCCTAGGACATAATGAAGATATACAACAGGCCACTTGTCATTTAAATTAATTCTACTTTTTATTTATATAATGTCTTGTATAGGAAACTGATTATACCTTAAAAAGGTTCCTAGCTTGTATCTCTTCCTTCCAAGACCATAGAGAAGCTCGAGTGATTATATTAAGCTAAATAATACATCATTTTTCTGCCATTATAGAAATCACAAGGCAGAGATAGAAACACATCAATAATCTGACTTTGTCAAGTAAATGAGCTACTCCTATAAGTGATTTTGTCAAGAAACAAAGTGTACCCTATTATGAGTTTAAAAATATTAGTATTAATCATTTGGCATGAAAGTCTCCTTAAAAAAAAATCGCTGTAAACTTCCAGGCTAGTCTGGCAAGAGATTGCCACTTAAAAATCCCATTTTTAGGCTGGTGAGAGAAAACGAGATATTCCAGGAAAGAAGAAAAGAGTGGCTCTGGGACTGGCTGGCTCATGGCCATGCACCCCCCTGTCCCCATGGGCTCCTGTTTGGGGCACACTCTTTCCCTGAAGCCTCTTTGAGCATTACACCTGTGTCCAGGTGCTCCAGCTCAGTTTGCTGGGTCACCTGGGTCTCTTGCCTCTGATTTAGAGCTTTCTTTGACTCATGGTGCCCTGTCTCCTAGATTGGTATTGACCATGCTGAGGTGGTACCTTGTCAACTTGACCCAAGGAAATTCTGTCATGAATTGCCTTCTGGGAATTCTGGCTTTCGCTGATCACGGCTGGATCACTATTATCCTCAAAAACATGCATATATTCATATACATAAGCATGTGTATGTATGTATTTCCCCCAGAAAATAAAAATGCCACGCCGAAAATAAGATAGCTGCCATTGTTATGGAACTAGCAAGGTCATCAGCACCATGACTTCCCTGCACTGGAATATAGCAATGGCAACAGGCATGTGGAAATGTGTCAGTTTGTTTATTCTTCTCTTAGCCCCATATCGCTGTAGCAACCCCGCCCTCATTTAGCCTGTCAGCTATCAGCTACTACTGGTACAATCATACCTTCAGCTGCTCAGTGCCCTCTTCTAAAACGTTATCTGTTAAAATAACTTCAATGCCTTTTCTCGACATGCAATTCTATACATTTTAACATGGGCATAGCATTAGTCAACCAGCAACACAATCAGGTCACTAAATGGTTCTGTCACTCCAAAAAAATCCTTCATAGTCACACCTTCCTTCTACCCCTACATCCTAGCACCCCAGATCTGTCCTCTGTCCCCCCCTGTCTCTTTTGTCTCTCTGAGAATGTCATATGAATGGAATCATATAGTCTGTAAACTTTCGGGGTTGTGATGCCTTTGAGAGTCATCCACGTTGGTGCACGTAACAAGTCATTCTTCTTCGGTGCTGAGTAATATTCCTTCAGAGGCACGTGCTACCGTTTGTTCATTCATTCCTCTGTTGAAGGGCACCTGCACTATTTCCAGTTTGGAGCGATTATGAATAGGGCTGCTTTAAACATTTGTGTGTAGGTTTTTCATGTGAAGTACACTTGCATTTCTCCAGGGATTGCTGGGTCCTATGGGAAGTGTATATATGCTTTAACTTTTAAAGTGGCTATCCCACTTTATACTTCCTCCTGCAGCGTCTGAGAGATCGGTTGATTTGCATCCTCACCATTGCTTGGTGTTAATACTTCTTTTTTTTTTTTTTAAACTTGTTTCTTTTTTTATATTAATTTTATTTTATTATATTATGTTAATCACCATACAGTACATCCCCTGATTCTGATGTAAAGTTTGATGCTTTTAGTTGCGTATAACACCCAGTGCACCATGCAATACGTGCCCTCCTTACTACCCATCACCAGTCTATCCCCTTCCCCCACCCCCTCCCCTCTGAAGTCTTCAGTTTGTTTCTCATAGTCCATAGTCTCTCATGTTTCATTCCCCCTTCTGATTACCCCCCTTTTCTTTATCCCTTTCTTCCCCTACCGATCATCCTAGTTCTTATGTTCCATAGATGAGAGAAATCATATGATAATTGTCTTTCTCTGCTTGACTTATTTCACTTAGCATTATCTCCTCCAGTGCCGTCCATGTTGCAGCAAATGTTGAGAATTCGTTCTTTCTGATAGCTGAGTAATATTCCATTGTATATATGGACCACAGCTTCTTAATCCAGTCATCTGTTGAAGGGCATCTCGGCTCCTTCCATGATTTGGCTATTGTGGACAATGCAGCTATGAACATTGGGGTGCATATGGCCCTTCTCTTTACTACGTCTGTATCTTTGGGGTAAACACCCAGTAGTGCAATGGCTGGGTCATAGGGTAGTTCAATTTTTAACTTTTTAAGGGACCTCCACACTGTTTTCCAGAGTGGCTGTACCAACTTGCATTCCCACCAACAATGTAGGAGGGATCCCCTTTCTCCACATCCTCTCCAACAATTGTTGTTTCTTGCCTTGTCTATCTTTGCCATTCTAACTGGCGTAAGGTGGTATCTCAGTGTGGTTTTGATTTGAATTTCCCTGATGGCTAATGATTTTGAACATTTTTTCATGTGTCTGTTAGCCATTTGTATGTCTTCATTGGAAAAGTGTCTGTTCATATCTTCTGCCCATTTTATGATTTGTTTATTTGTTTCTCGTGTATTGAGTTTGAGAAGTTCTTTGTAGATCTTGGATACCAGTCCTTTATCTGTGGTGTCCTTTGCAAATATATTCTCCCATTCCGTGGGCTGTCTCTTAGTTTTTTTGACTGTTTCCTTGGCTGTGCAGAAGCTCTTTATCCTGATAAAGTCCCATAAGTTCATTTTATCTTTTATTTCTCTTGCCTTTGGAGATGTGTCGTGAAAAAGGTTGCTCTGGCCGATGTCATAGAAGTTGTTGCCTATGTTCTCCTCTAGAATTTTGATGGATTCCTGTCTCACATTGAGGTCTTTCATCCATTTGGAGTTTATTTTTGTGTATGGTGTGAGAGAGTGGTCAAGTTTCATTCTTTTGCATGTAGCTGTTAATACTTCTTATTTTAGCCATTCTTACAAGTGTGAGTTAGTGTTTACGGTGCTTTTCATTTGCATTTCCCCGGCACCTAATGATGATGAGCATGTTTTTATGTGCTTACCTGCTATCCCTGTACCTTTTTTAGTGAAGCATTTCTTCAAATCATTTGTCCATGTTAAAAATGAGGTTGTATATTATAGCGTTTCTGAGTTTTAAGTTTCTTTATGTATTCTGGATACAAGTCTTTCATGGATATGTGATTTGCAAATATTTTCTCTCAACCTGTGCCTTGTTTTCTCATTTTCTTTAAAGTGACCTTTGTAGAGCGAAAGCTTTTAATTTTGTGGAATTCCAATTTACTGCTTTCTTCTTTGTAGATGATGCTTTGGGTACTATATCTAAGAAATGTTTGCCAAGCCCAATGCCATAAAATTTTTCTTTTATGTTTTCTTCTAAAATGTTGATAGTTTTCTGTTTTGTGTTTAGGTCTATGATCTGTTTGGAGTTAATTTGTGTGTAAGATGTGAGTTGTAGTTTGAGATTTATTTTTTTTACATTTGTTATGATATTATCATGGCCCTCTTAATTTGATATTTGCATTCTCTTGAGATACAGAAAACCAGAGAGCCAAACTTATTAGCATAGCATATAGGGACAGAGGCTGTGTAGTACCTGTCATGGTAACTCAGTGGTTTTTACTGCTTGCTTCTTATTTTGAATTGTGCTCTGGATGGTCAAGGGTAACCTATTAAGGGATATCTGGATAACCAAGGTATCACCATGAGTAAATAAAACCAAATCACCTAGGCTAAGTACGATTTCAATGCAACCCAAGATACATGATTGCTGAAATTATGTGGATGGTGTTTATAGACTGGTACAAAATTAGTGACTTATTTGTATTGGTCTTTCTTTCACCCAGTAGTCCGTAGGGTTTACATGTTACTAGTCCATCCATTAATTCACCTAACAAGTAATTGTTAAACACATACTGTGTCCCTGGGACTACCCTAGATACTTGGGAATCATTAATGAGTAAAAACAGACATAAATCACCCTTTTGTGAGGTTTATATTCATGTGGGTAATAAATATATGCTTATGTAAGTAAGGGTGAATGACCATATATCATTAATTTATATTAACAACATAGTTAAAGGTGTATAAAAGAATATAACATAAGATACTACAGTGATAAGATAATAACAAAAGGCCTAAATCATACATTTGTAAATGAGACAGTTTAGCTATTTTCAAGGACTTAATAAAATATATGTTTCTAGCAATACCTTTTCATTAATTAACTAATTAATTAATTAATATTTGTTCTCTGGTAATACATGCAAATCACCACGCTGGTCAATTAATAGGTATATATATTTGCTGTATAATGTGTGTGTGTGTGTGTGTGTGTGTGTGCATGCATGCGCATGAGTGCATGCATGTTGGGGGCTGATGGTGATGGAAAATCTAAAACAGAGTACACATATAGGTATAATGCTCCATATGAGTGATCCAGACGGGAGCACGGAGAGTTCAGGAGAAAATCTCTGGCTTCTGACAGACAGGCCCTGACTGTTCAGCTCTGTGCCCACCATACGGTGGTTGATAGCAAGGATTTCATTCTTTATTTCTGAAACATTTTCAGTACAAACACTTTCAAGCATATGAAATATTTGAGAGGATGGTATTAAAAAACCCTATGTAGCTGTCATGTGACTTCCACAGTTTCTAGCACTAACAGGAAGGATTTAGGAATGAGGCACAATGAGAGTAAGTCCTCGTTCTTTACTTGCTGGCTGGGGGACTGAGATTAAATTACTGACCCTCTCATAACTTTAGATTTCTTATCTGCCACATGGAGTGACTAATGCCATCCAGTGTGTGTGGGAGGCTCAGACAAGATAATGAATGTGATGTGCTCAGGCCAGCATCTATTACATGGTAGAAGGACTCAGTACACAGAGTCAACCTCCTCCTTCTCCATCATCCTGGAAGCTTGTTTGTAGCACCACAATTGTTTTGTGTGCTCTCCACCAGACCAGGGACACGTTGGAGGAAGGGTTTGTGTTTTTCGTCAGCTGCCACGTACCTGGCACGTAGCATGTAGCCAATAGATAGTAATAAGCTAACAAGTGAGCAATTGGGCAAGATTTCACAGGAGAAATACTGAAAGATGTCGGTGTACAGGAAAAGTACTCCAAGCAATGTGTATCAGGGGTGGCAAAGTCTCACATGTGCCCATGAAAATGATGGATCTCCCACTGGCAAGTTCTAGGAGACAAGAATAGAAGGATGGGTTAGGTCTATGGCATAGACCTGGTGTTTCAACACCGTGTAGATAACAGGGAGCCCCTGAAGTCTTCAGAGCCAAGATATTTTTAGTTTGCATGGCTATTATCAGTATTTGAATGTGTGTTTTGGAAGCATCTAAAGAGAATTTTACTGCTAAACAGTGTTATGGGTTGAACTGTGTCCCCACCTCAAAAGCTATATTTATGTCTTAACTCCTGGTACTTGTGAATGTGACCTTATTTGGAAATAGGGTCTTTGCTGATGTAATAAAGTTACAGTGAGGTTATCAGGGTGGTCCTAATCCAATATGACTGATGTCCTTATAAGGAGGGGATCGTTTGCACATAGAGACACACACACAGAGGAGAATGCCATGTGACAATAGGCAGAGATTGGAGAGGTGTGGCTGCAAGCCAAGGAATGCCAAGGATTGATGGCCACCAGCAGGAGCTGGGAAGAGGCAAGGAAGATTTTTCCCCACAGGTCTCAGAGGGAGTAAGCCCCAGCCAACACCTTGATTCAGACTTCTAGGCTTCAGAACTGTGAAAGAATCAATTTCTCTTGTTTTAAGCTACTCAACTTATGGTACTTCGCTAATGGCAGCGCTGGGGAAAAAACAAACAGTGTAAAGAGTTCTCCCTGGAAATCTGGTTGGCATTATCAATTTGCATATCGAACATTTGAGGTATAATCTAAAGATAAACTTTGGCCCCATTCCCTAGTGAATGGTCCCAAATGCAAAATTAAGAGAGGTCTTAATTAAAAGTCCGTGGGGACCTGCGGACGAGAGCTGTAGATCACTCCCTGCACGAGGTATCAGTCTAGATTTGCAGTAAGAGAATTGCACGCAGCAGAAATATTAATATAGGCACTTTCTGGACCAAAGATGAAAGTAAAACGTAGGCACATCCCTTCCGACGCTCCTGCTTGCCAGATCCTCTGGACTAAAGTCTAGAGGAAGCATGTCTAGAAGCTGTACTTTTGAGTGTGTGGTGAGCTGGTTTGTGTGGCAATGGCAGGCTGGGGACAACTTTGGAAATGAATTGTGATCGCTCAGATAGCAGGATAGGGTTGGGGGGAGCACTGCCAGAGGGCTTGGAGCCCGACCAGGTCTGTTGTCTTACTGCTCGGGTGCTTCCCCCAACTCTGCTTGGAAGCAGCCAAAAGGATTGCTCCAGAAGGAATTCACAGTGGGGACTCCGACAGTCTCTGACTAGTCAGGGGCATCTAATGAAGAACAGAATTCACTTCTGGTTGGCTAAAACAGTTCTGTCGTGACTAGAGACCAATCTTCTGCAACCTAATATGGAAGATCTTGTCCCTCGCCCTAAGACTAATAGCTCCAAATCAGGGATATGCCTATAGTAGAGTTGACAAAAATTAACAGAAAGCAGGTTGTTGGATAGATCTCTTCTCAACTGACTACCACAGAAAATGGCGTACTTGCCCTATCTTCGATCAGAAGGGGAGCTCCTGTCCCCTTCACGTGTTTGTTATGGGCACGGGAGCTGTCCAAGCTCAAGGTAACAGTGGGGAGGCAGGGAGGCTGGAGCATTTCCTTAACAGGGACAGTTCTGGCACTGCGTGGTCAAGTGGCTCTCAGCCTCGGAGACTGTCCGTGCTCCTGGGTTGTTTAGGACGCCCAAGGGAGCGTCTGGATTGTTTCCAACTTCCAGACATTGGTAATTTTCTCCTTGAACAGCACAGAACAGATCTGGACCTCAACCCTATTCAGGCTTCTCAGGGTTGCAACTTTGATTTTGTCTCTAGCAGCCGGAAACGACTCCTTTCTTAGTATGGGTTGAATCTGTGCTTCCAGGTTCATATATTGAAGTCTCAGTACCTCAGATGTGCCCTTATTTAGAAATAGGATTGTTACAGATGTAATTCATTAAATTAAGAGGAAGTTATTAAGGTGGGTCCTAATCCAATATGGTGGTGTCCTAGTCAAAGGAAAAATTCGGACCCAGAGACGTGAGCAGAGGGAGAAGCCGTGTGAAGCTGAAGCAGGGGCTGAGGGGAGGATGTGACACGTGGATGTACCCGAACGATGACCAGCAAAGCGCCAGGAGCTATGGGACAGGCACGGCACACATTCACCCCCACAGCCCTCGGAAGCCACCAGGCCTGCTAACACCTTGCTTTTGGACTCTTAGCTTCCAGAACCGTGGGACAATAACTTTTCTGGGGTTTAGGCCTCCGGGTTTGTGGTGCTTTGTTACAGAGGCCTGAAACACAAATGCATTCCCCGTTATAAGTGTGAAATCAGACTTGGGAACAATAGGCAGAGAGTGGGCTGGCCGGGCGGTGGCGCAGACCTTGCCAGCAGTCTTCCACAGTGGGGTTGCAATGGAGATGTCTGGAAGGCTGGTGCATGCCCCACCCCCTTCACGGACCTGATACCAATTGCCCTCCACTGTTTCTTTGGTTTTTTTTTTTGTTTTGTTTTGTTTTTTACCAAGTACCCCCTCCCCTGCATGTTGGTAGAGGCCTGCAGGGCAGCAGGGATGGGAGAGAGACCCAGGGGGCAAGAACTCCAGGTCACACACACACACACACACACACACACACACACACGAGACATGACAACCGACTCCTTTTAAATTTAATCAGCGACTTGAAGACAGGAAGCTGCAGACTTTAATTCCCTAAGGGATGATACATTAGGATTCCAAGTATATCAGTTATTCTAAAAATAAAAGCAAACATGTGAAGGAAATAAATTAATAAACAAACTAGCCAAGTTTTCGGGAGGAGGCTGCTGCTTCTCCTGCCTTAGAAATCCTGCGCCCTCATCAGAGCTTCTTTTCTCCCACAGGCTGATTCTCCTGGTGCCGAAGGGGGCATCTTTCCTTTCATCCCTCTTTTGTTTCTCCACCTTGATTCTCAATCGTCTCCTTCTTCGATAAATGGGATAATGTGTATCCCGATGCAAATGTGGTGCTCGGCAAAGAGAGGTTGAGGAAAGGAGGGTTCCTTCATCCAGTTTCCTGTCTCTAAAGGGTCTCTTGTTTTAAATACAGGTGTCTCACACCTCAAGAGAGACATACCATCAGAAGTGACAGGCCCAGTTTTGTTTTCATGAAATGTGATCATTATCAACATTTTGAAAGAGTGATATATATATATATATATATATATTATATATATATATATATATAATTTCTCTCTATCTATAAATTTCCTGCTGTAGCTTCTCTGGAAAAATTGGAAAGTCTGGTCATGCTGGACCCACCTTTCTGCCTGGTCACTTCTGACTGGAGCTTAACAGATGTTACCCCCTTAGGACAGGGTGTGTGTGCTTGTCCATCTTGCTGTGGCCCCATCCGCCTGTTTTCCTCTGGACGTCACCAAACCCTGTCGTGTCTGGGGACAGCCGGCTCAGGGGACAGCAGGGATGAGTCCTTGCTGTGAGTTTTGCTTCTTTCCAACTCTGCATCCTCTTTCCTGCTTTTACATTATTTTCCCCATAGCTCTAGAATGACCAAAATTCAATCTCAAATTGTTCTTGTTGAAGAAGCCTGGCTAACATTTACATTAACTGGGTATTGGTAGCGTTAGCCAGAAATGGCTGCTTATGTCGAATTTGGCACAATAAACCAGAAATCTGCAACATTGGTATTGCTTAATTAGAATCATGACAGACCCACGCCTATTCATACTTTGAGCTCGTGGTTGATGTTTTCCTAACACTAATTAATAAGTCACTATTTCCTTTTCAATTACATTTTCTGAGCCAGGACTCTAGTGAAAGAATTAGACTGGGATTGATACCATAAAAGAAAAGAACTAATTTTTATTAGCACTTCACAGTTTGCAAAGCTTGCAAGTTCCTCTGTCTGAGGTGTTAGCTGCCTGTCATCATCAGCTTGGCTTTGGCAATGTTGCATTGTTGGAACCTCATCAGTAGTGAAAGGAAATAAGAATTGAGAGATGATTGTTTCTATTACCCTTCTGGAGGAGGGGGAGCAGAAGAACACAGTGTCCCAAAGACGGGGTCAGTAGCAAAATGAACTTAGTCCAGGTTGATTGAAAGTGTCAAAGGCGGTAGAAGGGTTTCAGCCATGGTAATGCTCACAGGCGAATGGAAGGTAGCACCCTCCCTTGGGAAATGTTCTGGTTTGAAGCAGGAAACCACAGAGCATTAAGGTGGACAGGGACGTGGAAAGCTAGGAAATTGTCAGACTCCCCACCAAATGGTCTGGGGGCCAGAAAAAGGCTCTATTCCAAACGTGGAACCGGAAGTTTAGGTATTCAGTAAATATTTGTTACAAGAGCCGATTAATAGATCCAGCCTTGCCACTTAACCAGCTGTGTGATTTGGAGAAAGCCATTTAAATTCTTAATCAGTGTTTGGTCAGGAACACAAAAGCCATCTTAGGTATTTCAAAAAGGTTTCATGCAGGGAATTAGAGACTAAGAAAGCAAATATCAGGAAATCTAGAAATACAAGGGTTGTAGGGAAGCTGACTCCAGCTGACTTGTCTGAAGGAGCGGGGGCGGGGGGGGGGAGCCACCTGGAAGCCACAGGCAGAACTTCCCACCTGCAGCCTGTAGCCTGCATCTTGGCTTGGCAGCAGCCAGAGGACATCTTTAGACCCCACACAGAGGCCTCTCCTGCGTAGAGTCCAATGGGGGACCTGTTGGCCCAGGATACTGAAAAATTGAGTTTTTACTTTGTGAACCTGGATACTGGGGAAAAGCAAAGGCTGTTCTATCAAAAAGTAGTATCTGGCATACCTTTCTGGGCTTTAGTTCCTTCATCTGTAAAATGGGAATGAAACTCCTGGTGTCGTAGACTGCTTGACTGCTTGTGGAGATTTTGTTTGTGCTTAGAACAAAGTAGGTACTCAGTTATTGATAGCTTCTACTTTGGAGCCTGGAGCACTAAGGAAAAAGCAAAATAGTATTTCTAAGAACCACAGTGGCCTTGCCCATTGAGGCAACAAGGCTAAGCCTACAGACTCTGGAGCCAGGGGCCTGGGTTTCAGTCCTTGCCTTGCTAATTAATAGCTGGGTCTCTTTAGACCAGTTATGCCTCAGTTTTATCGAGTATATAGTAGTACAATAGAGGTACCTTCCTCCTAGGATTTTTTTTTTTTTAAAGATTTTATTTATTTATTTGACAGAGATAGAGACAGCCAGCGAGAGAGGGAACACAAGCAGGGGGAGTGGGAGAGGAAGAAGCAGGCTCATAGCAGAAGAGCCTGATGTGGGGCTCGATCCCATAACGCCGGGATCACGCCCTGAGCAGAAGGCAGACGCTTAACCGCTGTGCCACCCAGGCGCCCCAACCTCCTAGGATTTTTGTATGAATTAGGGAGCTCATATTTATGTAAAGTGCTTACCTATTTTCCTTGAATTCTCACTGTTTGTTTTTCTAAAGCTTTTTTTTTTAAATTTTGAAATAATTTTAGACTTAAAAAGGAGTTGTAAATGCAAGATAGAGACTTCATGTATACCTTCTTTTCAACTGCCCCTAATTCTGACATTCTGTGCAATTGTGGCACAATAACCCAGACTAAGATAGTAATATCAGTAGAGCATTGTGAACTAACGACAGATTTTACTAGCATTTCACCAACGTCCCTTGTTTTTGTTGTTGTTGTTGTTGTTTTGTTTGTTTGTTTTTTTCCCAGGCTCTAATCCCAAAGAGCCTATTATGTTTGGTTCTCATGTCTCCTTCATTTTGTCCAATCTCTGACAGCTCCTCAATCTTTTTTTGTTCTTCATAACCTTGAACTTTTTCAAGAGAATTGTTCAAATATTTTGTAGAAAATCCCACACTTTGGGTTTGTCTGATTTTTTCTTGTGAATAGATTTAAGTTATATATTTGGGGGAAGAATATGGCAGTGGTGACACCTTTGTCAGTCCATCCTATCAGGGGTGCGTGACGTCACTATGTCTTACTACTGGTGACGGAACCATTGGTCACGTGGGTGGGGTGGTGTCTACCAGGTTTTTCTACCTTAAATCATCATTTTCCCTTTGTATGTCATAAGTGCTTTGGGGAAGGTACTTGGAGATTATGCCAGAATTCTGTTTCTCTTTCAACATTTGCACACTAATATTAGCATTCATGGATAACTCCCACCGACAGCAATTATTCCTGTGGCGTTCCGATACTGCTTCTCTGTTTTTGTCATTCCTTCTACATTAGTAATTGGAATTTTCTTAGAAGAGTTATCCCTTCTTTCCCTTGTATTTGTTTATCCAATCATTTACTTGATTGGGCTCATGGATATTTCTTTTAGTTTTTGGGATATAATACAATATTATTGTTATTTACTTGTTGCTCAAATCATTCTGGTTTTGGCCAGTGGAGCTCCGTGGCTTGACTCCCGAGTCCTTCCAATATGCCCCTATCCTTTCTGAGCACTTCCTTACTTTCTGACACTACCCCAACCCTGGAACCAGCCATTTCTCTAAGAGGTTCTAGTTTTTGTTTTTGTTTTTTTATTACAGAATAATGTTTGGAAACCATGATCTGAAAGGGAGGTGGTTGGTTTTAATATGTCTTTATAAATTTTTTTCCTTGGATTTCAACATTTTTCTCCACCTCGGTTCTTTGTCTCTGTCCCTGGAGTCTTAATTCTTCTGCCAATATCCGTGAAATGGTAACAAGCTATTTATAAGCTTAGAATAGGATAAAATCCCAGACCCTGCCCAGTTCTTGATAAGAAAGGAATGGGAGTTCAAGTTGGGGAGGCAGGTTGCATTGGGAAGGCCAGAAGAGTCTGGAACCTGTTTGGCTCTCAGGTGTGCTCTGAGTGGAGATTTTAGAGGGGGGAGGAGCACAGAAGGAAAGAGAGTCCCAAGCAGACTTGGGGCTCTATCTTACTACCCTGAGATCACGACCTGAGCCAAAACTGAGAGTCAGCCACTTAACCGACTGAGCCACTCAGGCGCCCTTCATTCTGTGTCATTTCTTTTATTAAACGTCTGTGTATCTGAAGATTTTATTGCTCTTTCCTTGTCTCTGTAGTATTTGTGGGCTGAGGATGGTAACTGGCAGGAAGGCTCTGCTTCAGTCCAATCTTTTTAATAACTTTAGGCTGAATAAAACTGAGGGCATTCCACAGGGCATGGGTGCCCACCAGCTGGATGCAGCTAGAGGAATCGGAAGCAGCTTTGCTGATGCAAGAAGTTGGCACCATGAAGCCCTGAGAGAGCGGTGAGGCACTGAGAGGTCCACAGGCCAGGCGAGGCAGCCGGGATGGGTGACATTTAAAGCAGGTCAGAGGCCAGGTGTACAGACAAGAACTGGGACACAAAAGTTTATAAGGCGTGATGCAAATATCAGAGCTGTGTAAACAGTTGAGACCTGAAAGGGCAAGACAGCTTCAGGGCAGGGTGAGCAGAGTTGGGGGGACCTTGGTAACAGAAGTGAGCACCCAGCTAGCAGCAGGGTCAGTGCTGTGTTCTTTCCCCAGGCAGAGTCAGCCCCACAGGTGACTTGAGCAGGGTTACAAATGGCGGCAAGTGGGGGAGTGAGGAGACCAAGTCTGCATTTTGCAAGTTAGTCCTGGGTTAACTCATTCCCAAGTTTGCAAGTTAGTCCTGGGTTAACTCATTCCCTCAAGCCAAGAGGGAAAAGCTGCTTTGAGGATGACATCTTATTTTTGAAGCGCTATAATAGATTTTCCTGGAGGAGAATAAAAATATAGCGCATCTTTCTTCGTGTGTCCTCATTAAACCCTGGGTCTACTGACATTTATACTTTTCAGCAAACACATTTGCTAGCAGATTCGATCTTGATGATCTCAAAAAAAAAAAAAAGATGCTATTGGTGAGAACAGTGTTGTTCAACATCATAGCACTTGATACCAATTACTACCCCCAGATACACATGATAGTCTCTCTGAAATGTGAATCAGGCAGTGGAATTAAAGATATGTTTATAATTCAAAATGTGAGATAATGGTTTCAGGGAAGCTGACAATGTAGAAATCCGCTTCTAAAAAAGGTGCCGTCTAGAAATAGACACATGCTCCCTCTGTCCCCTCTGTCCTGGCACACATAACCCAAAATTTGGACCGGCACATTTGTAACTCATTTGCATATGTAAGTGCCAGTTGGCAGTATTTTGAACACTTCGGCAGCTCTCCGTGCATCCGTTCGAGTTGGGGCTGTTACTGAAGCCCTGTTTCAATGTGTTTTGTTTTTCCTGCCATTTCAAAATGAAGTCATGAGCATGGGACCTCTTCCAAGAAGGTCCAGAAAGTAACTTTCTCTCACCCTCTTCCTGTCCTATATCCCATATCATTTGTTATCTCTGTCAAACTCTAACTAAAAGTCCTGTGGCCACTTGAGTGAATTCCAGAATGTCTAACAGTGATTTGGGCAAATTTTGGGAATTCACCCAAGAAAGATGAGTTTCCGGTGACTCTGGACATTTTTGTTCCTGTGAACATCAGGCAGATTTTAGAAGAAAGTGAACACAGGCTAACTGGGGCAAGAAGAAAGGAACATCACACACATTTCATTTTCCCTAAATCTCCAGCTTTCTTCCTAGGTTAATTCTTTGTGCTGAGATAGGTTTTATTTCTTCGTTTCTCCTTCATGCCTTCTCCACCGTATTCAAATTTCTTTTCTCCTCCAAGAATGCATCTGCTAATCGATATACAAACGTTTGGCTGAGTGACATCTGAGCACGGTTGGTTTACTACAGAAACATTCACAACCATGTAGCCTTTGCATAGGATGACTAAAGGACAGGATGATTTTTTAATTTCATGTTTACTTTAAATTTATTATTTTTCTTTGTAAAGCTTCATACCCAAATAGTTACAAATGGGAATACAGGGAGATACCACCCACCCCTGTTTCCAAAGCCACCCACTTTCTCTCCCCAGAGGTAATCATCAGTTTTTCTTTATCATTTCACAGATATTCTATCCATATGTAAGTGCTGCAAGGGAAGGTTAGCGTGAGACACCAAGAAATAAGATTGGCTACATTCAAAAGGAGGTACTGGATAGTATGTCAGTCGGTAAAGCTGGGTCTCTTGTTCTAGGCAGCAATTCCACGCATGCTTTAATAAAAGGTGCATTGTGCTTTGAACGTCAGAAAATGTGAAGTCTAAAGGCAATTTCAGGATGTAGAGAGAGGAGGTATGATGCTGACAATTCAGCGGTTAGAGAACCTTTATTGAAGTCTCCGGTATTTGTACCCAGATAAAAATAAGGTGAAGATGGAAATTAAGGGCAGCTGGCTAAAGTATCTCTTCTTGAGTCATTGTCCTGCTACTAATACCAAAAGGCAGGTGGGAAACCCAACTCTGGATATGAAGGGTCAGATTAATTAATAGATCCTTGAGTATTAATGTGCATAAATGTGTCTGCAATTCACCTGAGGGGTTTTGCTAACATGCAGGCACTGATTTAATCAGTCCTGAGTTTGGCTGGAAAGTCTGACTTTCCAACAACCCTCCAGGCACTGTTGGGGCTGCTGGTCCCTGGACCATCCTTTGAGTACCAAGGACCTAAACAGAACCCCACTTCTGTTTCCATGGGTTTAAGGTAGAGCTGAACTCTGTCTTTTGATGTCCTTCCCCACTTAGAAAGGTAATTCTGTTATAGGTTGACCACAGAACATATTTTGATAAACCTAGCCACTATGCTAGGAATTTTCTCTTCCTCGTGTAAGTAGAGAGGACATGATCATAGAGGAGAATAGAAAGGGCATGCGGTGGGGTAGGATAAGGCTATGGAAGGATGCCCAAACATGATGGGGATGGGGTTGAATCAAGTGTATAGTCTCCAAATGAAGCGTAAATTTGTTTCTCACTAGTGAGAGACTGTCTTGGAAGGAAGGTCATGGGCCTTATCTTCGTTAGGTTTTGAGATAGTACCCCAGAGAATGTTGCCCAACACATTATTCCTTGAAATTTCTTCCTTTCCATGAGCTTTGGTTCCAGTCATCTAATCCTCCACTAATCCCAATGAATCCACAGGGAATCCTGTCCCAGTGTGCAGAGTTCTGATGGGCTTCCTGGTATAATCCCTATCCCAGGATATTTCAGATGCCCCTGCTAGGGCTGAATTTGTTCCTGCACTCAGATTTGGCTTTGAGACATAGAAGTGCAAATTCTTAAAGGGAAATGTGCCCAGATTTTCAACACAGCCCTGACCTCTACTCAGGCTATCAGCGGGCATGGTTCAGAATCAACTTGGCTTCTGTAAAATGAGTAAGTCACGTCTATCTCTATTTTCTGAAAAACTTGGCTCTTTCTGTAAACTCAGGCCCCTCTGAGAGGGATTCCAAAGGTATTTCCCTGCTGGCAGCCATGGACACAGTGAAGATGTATGCATCTGCTTCTAGGGCTCTGTGAGCCACTGAGTCAAGTGTCCGTTGGGCATGAGAGGGGGAAGATGGAGAAGGCTATCAATGATGAATTTTGGCAAGCATCTTTTCTCCTGGATCCTGAGACCCCTGCCTCAGGACCTCCGTGGAGAAGCGACGACTCCTTTCTCATCATGACTTGCCAAGCCCCAGCTGAACAGGGCAAGGGAAGTAGCCTGGGTTGAATTCTTTGCCACTTTGTGCCCCCTTGTGTTCAGTGTGCTGCTTTTAATCATAACAACTTGACCACATACAAACCCCCTATGCAGACAAGGAGGGATGAAGTTCTCCATAATTGTGCACCTGCCTTCGCTAATGTGGGAAGTGAAAATAACACAAACTCGCTCCAGCCCACGCAACACAGAAACACCAGCCAAAAAAATCCCCTCACAAAATGCCACCGAGACTCCCATTCAGCCCACACCCTTACACAGGCGCAACAGCTGAGCACCTGGCGTGTGGGACATCACATCGCACACCTCACAAACCGCCTTGCTCAGGACAGGAGCAGGAAGATTGAGGCATGGACACCCAACACATCATCCTTCTAGTTAACCTACTTTATTTAACTCTTGTAGCATCTCTTTGGAGTGGTAGGAGAGGTATTATTACTTTCCATAATAATAAAAATTACACAGTCCATGCTGTGGGTTGAATTGTGTACCTACCTCCCAAATTCATATGTTGAAGTTCTAACACGTAGTACCTCAGAAGGTGACTATTTGGAAATAAAGTCATTGCAGGTGCTTTTAGTTATGATGAGGTTAATAGGATGGGTCCCAATTCCATATACCTAGTGTCCTTATAGAAAGGAGAACTTTGGACATAGACATGCATGTAAGGGGGAATGGCACATGGAGTCGGAGGCAGAGATCATGGTACTCAGCAACATCAACTTGTAAACAACCATTCCTCTCTGGCTCCAGGGCACCCTTAGCAAGGCTTTTGGTACTTACACCCAGGCTGCAAACACTTCTGTTCTGGTTACCATTGCTGTGTAGCAAACTATCCCCAAACACAGAAGCTTAATCCAGCATGCATTTTACTATATCTCCTGGATTCTATAATTCAGAAAGTCAGGCAGGGCTCACCTAAGTGACTCTTTTGTTCCTTCTGGCATTTACCAAGGTCCATGAGTGGTTCTTACTGCAGAAAGGCTGGTCTGGAGGAACCAGAACACCCCTACATATCTGGGGTTTGGCTGAGACGACTGGCAAGTGGGGCTCAGCTGGAAGCGATCACTGAAGTCCTTTCATGTAGCACCTTCAGCATGATGGCTGCTGGTCACTCGGACTTGCGTGGGCACTGGCTTTCCCCAGTATAAGTACCCCATGAGAACCAGGTACTTTTAGAAGTTGCATGGCCTTTTATGGCCTAACCTTGAAAATCACAGGTATCATTTCCACCATAGTCCAAATGGTCAAAGCAACCGTACAGGTTCACCCAGATTCTAGGGGAGTCTTCAAAGACCTACCTCTTGATGCAAGGAGAATCAAATGACATATGGCCAAACACCAGTAACTAACATCTACCTTTGCATCTCTTGAGTGAGAGAGAAAATAAGGAATATCGCAACTTTTCATGACCCTCTACTCTTGTGTTCAGGGCTCAGACAGAGACGGCAGGTGTGCGATATCCCCCAAGAAGCATTCATAGTCGCCTATTTGCTTATTTTATGGTTGGAACTGTGTTCACAGAGTTCAAAGTCTTGGCCCATGCACAGTGTCCCTCTCCAGGCCATCAACCTCTCAGGAGGCCCCAGTGGAAATGAGAAGGGGTTGAACAGGACCCCTTCACAAATCAGCAAGCTCTCAGATGTCTTTTTTTTGTCTCAGCTGGTCATTTTCATGCTTCAGGAATTAGTTAGCAGCCTCCCAAGGATGCTCACCTTCAGTATCCCCTCAAGGCAGCCCGGAAGGAAACCCTCACCTGGTGTACTTACTGCCTGCAGGAGGCTCAGTGACAGGCTGAGAAGTCTGGAAGAACAGATGTTCTGGGAGAATTGGAGGCCACACCATCAGTTTGTGCCCTTTGGAGCTCACCTCTCCTAAAACATCGGCTCTATGAACAAAATGCATGAGAGAAGAGAACTGGATTTTCTGTTTGCCCTTTTGGCCCTTCCATTTGCTGTTATCTCTCTCTGCTCCTAAGCTGCTGTACCTTGCTTAGTCCCCAGGCTGTCTGGATTACCTGGGAATGCAACTCTACCTGCAGAAGCTTAATGTTAGTGAGGTTGGTTAGATTCAAATCATTCTACCACTTTCTTAATCCTATAATACAAGGTACAGTAGAAAAACAGACCACACAAAATTGTTATTTAACCCCAATACCATAGTCTGGTGTGTGTGTGTGCATGCACCATGAGCATGAATGACTGAGAGAAAGAAGGGGGGAGAGAAAGAGAGAGATTGAGGGAGAGGGAGAGTCTTAAGTCATCATCTGGGGTCAGGTCCTTAAAGAGAAGAACTGTATGATATATAGTTTTGTCTTCACAAAACTCCATAGTAATATGGCAGACAGTAAGGTCCTCACCACTTATTTGTAGGAAGACAGAAGAAGGAAAAGAGGGATTAGTCAAGCCAGTCTGCCCTCTTCATCCCTTGCAGGACTC
The DNA here is from genome assembly GCF_002007445.2 of Ailuropoda melanoleuca. NCBI lineage: Eukaryota > Metazoa > Chordata > Mammalia > Carnivora > Ursidae > Ailuropoda > Ailuropoda melanoleuca. Next base: position 86,768,308 of record NC_048231.1, on the reverse strand, counting down.
CTAGTGGAGTCCCGTGAATATGCTTGTGTATATATGGTGGAAAGTGGAATAGGAGTGAAGATGATAGAAGTGTCAACATTGAAGCTGGGGATCTTGAACCGTAAAGAGACTGACCAGAAATGAATGAGCTGGGGGTTAGGTTGCCTGTGTGAGCTTTGGACATAAGTGACAGGGACAGGAAAGGGAATGAATCTCATTAGCCATTTTCAGCATGGAGAGATTTTGTGAGGGTTCTCCAGTTCATGCGCTATTTGAAGAGATGCAGGGAGAGACCGCCCATGTGGGGCTTCCCATGAGGGGAAATGCTGGTCTCTGTGCAATATTCACAACTCACCAGCCATGTGCCCTGCACAAGCCTGCTTTCCAGCTGTCCACAAGCTATCTCTTCTTCACTCACCTCACAGCCATCTGCCTGAGCTCTCGGCTGCAAATGCTACCGTGACTCTTCTCGAAAGTGCATTGAGTAACTGGAATTCAAAAATGGGTGAAGTTTTCTAGTTTTGATTCTTCTAGGCTCCATCGCTCAACAGCATCCCATCCATACTTTCTCGGGGTGGGGGGAAGCTATTACATTCTGTAAGTTACGGCTGCTCATTATCAATTGAAAAGTCCATGACTCCACGGTACTTCTATTGCTCTGGTGGGGGCAAGCTGGATTGGGCAGTGGGCCGAGCTGGAAAGATAGTCGGGAGGCCTCGGTAATAATTCAGTGGGGAGATGCTAAAAGCCAAAACCCAGTTCACACAAAAGGCATTTGGAGGAAGAATGGACAGCTTAAAGAAGAGGAAGAAATTTTGGTTGACTGACTAGATATAGGAAAAGAATCTGCAATGGTTTCTAAGGTTTTGAGCAGCGTGATTATGATATGACAGCTGACAGAAACTGAGAAGTCTGAAAGGGAATTTGGTTTGGGGGAAAAGATAAGGGTTCAGTTTTACATATGCTAGGTTAGAGGTGTTCCAGATAAGAACTATTACATTGTGGACTCTGGGTCCATGGAACACATGAAACTTGAGCTTCCCTCCCCTGCTTCTGTATCCGCGGAGGAGCCCTGATAGGGTAAAATCACAAGCAGACTCGGGAGTTTGGGGTAAGGGCGCCAGGGAGGAGTGGGGTGGTTAGTGTTCTCCCTTCCGCATGCAAGGACCGTTTCCTCTTTGAATTGCCTCTGTCTTGGAACTGTCTCTCATGCAGCTGGTGTGGTGAGGCGGGCGTTGGAACTTTCCCTGCTATGGAGGCATTCCATTCTATCTTTAAACCCTTCCCACATTAGAAACCCAGAGAGGAACCAGGGCAGGGCCTTCCAGAAAGTGTGTGTGGGGGGGGAGGGGGTCTTACCCTGGTCCTTTTTTCCCTCCCAGACTTTAAATAAATGGACAAAACTAATCTTTACGTTTCACATGTGGTCCAGAAGTAGGAGACAAGGTGGGTTTCTGAATCCAAACTTCCAGCGGGAAATAACGCTCCGTTGCCCAGGGAGGCCGCAGGAAGGTCAGTCCACAATGGGGAGGGGATGCAGTCAAGGACTTGAACCTGGACTTTTTCTTGATTGATGTATAATTCTGTCGGTGCATAAGAGAGAAGAGGGGTGGGTACGTAAAGCCGCAAGTTACTCATGTTAAAAGGTAATCCAATACATAGTTGCTGATGAAACTGGGGAACCAAAATATATTCAAAGAGGATACACAAATACAGAAGCATCGTATGACCCAGTCATACAACCCACTGCTACAGTTACCTGACGGTGATGGGCATGTACGCTCATAGAAGGCGTCTATACATTGACGGTGAAAAATGGAATCAACCTGAGAGTCAATCAATGGGGAATAGGTTAACAAATCATGGTTTACGTGTTCAAGGGAATACTACACGGCAGACGGCATTATAGACAATAACTATAGACAGCATGGCTGAATCTTGCCAGGGTAATGCCCAGCCAATGAGACAAAACTCAAAGGAGTATATACTGTGTGATTATCAAGTTCAAAGACAGGCCAAATTATCTATACTGTTGAAGTCAGGAGAGCAGTTACCTTGGGAGTGAGGGTGCAAGGGGTTTCTGGCATTCTGGTTTTTCTTTCATTTCTTGACCTAGGTACTCGTTACAGAAATGTGTTCACTTAAACATATGTTGAGCTGAACACATGATTCACATCTGTATATATGCTATACTGAGATAAAATTTGCAAAAAGAAAAAAAATCAGAGGGCAGATCTTTGAGCAAAGTTCTCTTTCAGAAGCTAATTACTGGAAGATCTACTAGAAACATTGCTAGAAAGGTAGCCGAATTGCTTCGTTCACCTCCATGAATGCTAAGAGGAAGTCTTGAGAAATAGAGTTACATAAAAATGTTTAACTTACTAAGTCCAAACACAGAATCAATGAGATCAAAAGTGAGGCAATAGTCTAGAAAATACATTTACAGTGAGAAGGAACTGGGTGGTACGGTTTTGTAAGCTAAGTTCAGATCCAGGATTGCTGATGGTGTAGATCCAGTCTGAGGGTAAAGGCAGAAGACCAATGTCCCACCCCAAAGAAAGTGAGGCACAGAGAAGGCATTCTTGCTACTTGGGCTTATCTTTTATTCCGGCTTCAATGGCTAGGCTGAGTCCCACCCACATTGAGGAGGGCAAGCTGCTGTACTCGGACTACTGATTCAATCTCATCCAGAAACAGCCTCATAGACACACCCAGAAATAATGTTTAACCAGACATTTGGGCACCCCACGGACCAGTCAAGTTGACAGTAAAATTAATCTTCACAAACATGTCTAAATATAAACAAGCAAAAGACACGAATGGGGGATATGGACAGTCAACAGCAGCCATTCACATAGGATGCCATTCAAATTCACGGCAATTCAACAGAGCCGGAAACATAATTTTTCCCACGTTCAGAGATGAGGAGCTCAGAGTTGGAGCTATTAACTGACTTGGCCAAAGTTTGGGTATTCAAAGGAGCAGAGCTTCTTAGAAAGAGACACTAAGTACAAAATAATAATAATAGTAATAATAATTGTTTGAAACTTGAGCTTGGAAACGATAGGCTCAGAGGTGAGATGCTTCAGGAATATACAGTCATGGAGGAACACAGGCTTCTGACTAAATTCTGGAATCTGAGAACTGGGGATAGAGAAAAGCCTGAAGAAACTTGAGAGCCTGGTTTTCCAGAGAAGTGCGTCTCTTGGAATTTGAGAACAAACATGAGTCAAGAAAATGGAATGTGACTTTGTAGCAAGGAAACCACCTGGGAGCTTCCTCTGCTGAGAGAAAACAGGAGCAGAGAAAAGTTTCACCTGTGACGCAGGTCATGCATTAGGGAAATGGCTTGCTTCTGGAAGTGGAGTTAAGGAAGGGGCGGGGAGGCTGCTGCCCAAAGCCTGTTTTGCTGTCTGAGTCAGCGAGGCCCCAGATTAGCGCTGTGGTGTCTTCAACTCCACAGAGGACTCATTCGCCTCAGCTTAACATCACTTCAGCCAGCAAGTCATTCAAAGACAAACTTCATGCGAGATCCAAAGTGATAATGACATATATGGAGCAGATATGACTCCTCAGGGCCACGCTAGGCCCTCAAGGATATGCCAAGACAAGTTCAGTGACCTCAGCATCCCAAAGGTAGTGAAGGACCCACTGAACAGTAGGGATGGTGGCCATTGGAATTTTACTCTGGCAAACGTGGTGGGCAGTCGGGAAAGGGTCCACATGAGCTCAGAGTGGCAGTTGCATACTATGAGGCTTATACAAGGTTTCGGGCCATTGGCCTACCACAGTGTCATGGCCGGCGTCAAGGTCAAAGATAGTATGAATGACATAATATTAATACTTGCATTAGATTCTCATAGCTCATAAAACATATTCATGTACACCCTCGTTTATTTTTTCATAATTTATTGGTTTTCATGTAATAAGCAATGTTGTTTCTATAAGGACTTGTGGACCACAAAAATGGAAATAAGCTTTAAGAAATTGAAATCAATTGGTCAAAATGTTTACCTCTCCACGCCATTACTCCACTGGTCTGCAAGATGCTTAAGCCAAGGGCCGTGTCTTTTGCACCTTTGCATCTCAGCACCTAATACAATGCCTGAGCTCAAGAATAAGCCATTCACGACACAGGGTATGCTGGTTGGCTCAGTGGGTTATGGTCCACCAGGTTGACTGTCACGCCAGGCTGCCCCAGAGTGGGACTGCACAGCTGTCACATGAATGGCTATCTTGATCCCCTGGAAAAGCCAGAGATGACTTTGATACATTTGTAAACTCCACTGCTCACTGGGCCCTTCCTAACCAGGTCTTTTTAGTGTGTAAATTTGTCTTATAGTCTTCAGATGATCTAAATCTCATTAAATTTAGATAGAAAATGTTATAACTTTAATTGAAAAATCCCTAGTTCATTTTAGAACTCAGAGTTAGCTCTGATAAGACAGACTGTATTATCTTCATTAAATAGCAGGGAGATATTAATACAAATATTCTAAAACCGTAGCTCAGGGGAATTTCAAGAGAAAAGAAATCACTGTAGTGTGTATAGCCTTGACATACATGGTGCACACATATACATTTATATGTATTTATGCATATCATTTGTGTGGAAATGGCTTTGTCTATTGCAAGTATGTACCACAGGTATTAGTTTGAGCTACTTTTATACTTTTCACTCTTGGGAGAGTTAATTACAAACAATTTAATTAAGATCTCTTACTCATTAATGTTCTCATAGCTTAGCAAGTTTGGGTTAGCTCAGCAGGTTGCAAAGGTTTAATTTTATCAGTTACCCTCCCATTAACTCATACACCATCAGTACTGTGCTTGTTTTTCATCCTTCCCTGCCTGGGGTACCTACAGAATTTAAAAATATCATTAAAACTAAGAATTCAGGAAAGACTCCGTTAGTTGCCACCTGTCCTGATGAGACTCAGATTTCCATTTGAATCTTTACAAGATCAAGGATGTCTCAATAACATTCTCTTCAATAAGATCAAACAAACAGAAAACATTTTCTTTTTTATTATAATTAGAGCCACAACGTATTGTTTTCATTAGCTTTGTGAGAAATACAGATTTCAAAGAAAGAGAAACCTGTTCTACACTTTATTAGAAGCTCAAACACTAAAGATATAAGTTTTGACTAAAAGAGTATCACAAGGAATATATTAACTTGGGGGAAAACACAAATCAGTTCTCAAGGAAATGATTTTCTATTTATTCTTTCTAAGGATGCTATATAAAGGCATAACTTATATCTTGATCTCAAGTATTCACAAATACAAACTTCTAGCATGGAATATATGACCTGTGAGATGCGGACTTGTTCAAAGTCAATGCAATTTTTGTATTTTTTAACATTGACTGACCTTTTATTTCCAGGTAGAACTGACTTAATAAGCATAGAGCAATTAACATCCTGATTTCAATAGTAAATAAAGAACAGTTAATGCTGTGCCGGGCTGGTTTTTCCAAGACTTTGGCTATGGATCTTATGTTCTCTTATTAGCCATGGTATTTGTGAATAATCATGGGGCTTGACTGTCCTTTCTGTTCATGGGAATGCAGGAGGATGAATAACAGTCTAGCTATGTTTACCAAAGGGACAATTATTATAAAAGGAAAGACACTTAGAGTTTAGTTCTTTCTTTGATTTCAATTGGACAAGCCTTGCAACAACTTAGGAGCATTTGTTTTGAACTGCATGAATCCTAATATTCTGAGATCGTATCCAAAAGTGATCACGTATTCATAGGAAATAGGATAAATTCAAAATACCTTTGGAAAAATAATAGAGGAAAATAATATTTCTTTAACAACTGAAAGATTAGTGAGATGCAAATTAGCAAAAATATTTCTTGTGAATTGATAAAGGAAAACAGAAAGGAAGAGCTAAGACAGAAACCATGGGCCTCTGAAGATAATGCAACCCAGGCTGAGTGCAAGATAGAGCAAATCAAAATAAAGAAAATCTTAGCTAACGCTGATTTCAGATAACCAACAAATAATTTTTTAGGATAGGTTTTCTAGTGCAATATTTGGGACACTCTCATCCTGAAAAACTATTGTCTTCTGAAATTCAAATTGAACTAAGTGTCCTATATTCTATCTGGCAACCCTAGAACTAGGGAATTCAGGTGATAAGTTCAAGGTCACAGAGGTACTTTTGTGGCACATTTACCATTAGAATGTGGGTCTCACAAAATCAATTTCCATTCTACGACATATTGCTCTACATAATTGTCCTGTGGACAAACATCTTTGATCAGTGATTTTTTTTAAATAAAAATAAAAATATTTTTCTTTCATTTTCCAGGTGTCTCATGTCTGAAGACAACTTTTTCTATTCCATAAAATGGCACTATCAAAAATCTTAAGATAAAAGCCACATTTGGCTTTCCCGCTTATCCTGTACAATGGTTATTGTAACACGGAGTATCAAAATTGCTCTTCACTCTATGATTTTATAGCCAAGTAATTTGACTGTATATTAAAACTTAAGGAGAATGATGACCAGGGAAATTACAATTAGGGATCAGATTTACAATGTAAAACTTTGAACACTCTCATAAAAGCCATTTTTTTTCCTCCTCTGTATTATTTTACCATCAAAAATGAAAGCAGAGGGTGGCTACTTACTGATGAAATGTACAAACACTGTCTGAAAAAAACAATGATTTTTGCAGCTGAGAAATCTAGATGGAAATGGGCAGCAGTTTGTGTCAGTGGCTGTGATTTTATAACCTAAAGCTGTGTTTTCTGGCAGAAAAATTCAGTGCCTGGATCAGAAGTGTGAAAACATGAGGTCCTCTGCAGGATGCTGGGAAATGAGGCTGGTGATTCCCACAGCCTTTGAGGCCAGGCACCAAAACAGTGGCTAGTTTAGGAAAAAAGGAAAAGAAAAATACCCTTAAGAACTAGTCTAAAAACTACAGTGTCATTTGTCTCCTCACACCGTCTCGATGGTTTATTTCAAAGGGAAATAACAAAGGGACAGATCTGCTCACTCCCCCCTGTGCCTGTGTGAGTCAGGGGCTGGGAGGGTAGCCAGTGGTGGGCAGGAGGGGTGCTGAGCTATTCAGCACTGTGTAATTCGGCCAGCTTCTGTCTGCTAGGCCAGGAGCTCAGGCTTCCTTGATCTTACCATCTAGCAAGAGGGACAATCTGGAAACAGACAGACTACCAGTTTTGTTCTAGTTGAGAGTGAGCAAAATATCATGGAAGCACAAAGGAGGGAGACCAAAGCTCTGTGTGGGAGGCTTAGAGTTTTCTCAGAGATGCTACTTAATTTCCTCCTAGAGATATATCCCCAAATTATTTACTGATACTATGATAGGATATCTGGGACTTGCTTCACAATGATATTAATGTGAGAGAGAAAATAAATGGATTAAGTTAGTCCTGAGTTCGTATTAGTTGAAGCGGAGTTTGTGTACATGGAGCTTAATCATACCCCTTGTCTACTTGGTATATTTGAAATTGTCCATAATAAAGAGGCAACGTGTGTGTGTGTGCACGTGTGCACCTGTTGTGTGTATGTGTATATGTAGATAGAGATAGAAAGAAAGAGAGAGACAAGGCAAGGTAAAGGTGCCTGGGAAATGTGGAGTAGCCCAGAGAGAACAGCTTGTTTCCAGGCATCAATTTGCAAAACAGAGGGGATTCAGTTCTTGCTTGTTGACCCCAGGAATGTGAAGGAGGCACATGCATGTTCAGGGAAAGCTCCCAGCATTACTCCTGGCAATTACTGAGAAGGTCTTTGAAAGTTGGAATGGGGGTACAGCCACTCTACTTACCAAGGCGGCCAGAACTGCCAATCTGGTTCACCTGTAAGGTTATTACACCTTGATTGTCAAGTTCAGAGATCTGCTTCCCAGGACCTGGCAAAGACAGCTTTGACAAGCACTGCCAAATGGACGGCATGAATTCTCCAGACACTGTCTGGAGCGTTGGAGAGAGCAAGATGCCCTCCTCCTGGAAAATTGCAGGCCCATGAGCTCCTGGGACAATGCTCCTTTGTTCTCTGTAGTTCTAGCTCCCCTTGGTCAGTATGGCCAGTATCCATCAGCCCTGGACTGTTTGCAGAGCACTGGGTTGGGTGTGTGGAGGACAAGGGGCTCACTTCTTGTCTTTGGGGACTTTAAAAGTCTGTCAGTGTCTTTACAGTCTTGCACAGAGCGAGCAAAGAAGCCGATGGGCATGACCTCTCGGGAAGCAAATCATGTACTCTCTTTCAAACGTAGCCATTTAGTCACAAAAGAAAGCTTGGTTTGCAACCAGTCCCTCTCCGTCCTTCCTCGGCTGGGTAATCTAATTTGAATGCAAGGAAGTCTGGCAGTTGCAAATGCTAGCTGGCAATAGAAGCGCATTTTCATTGACTTCCTGGGATTCTTTGCCTCCCTCAAATATTTTGGATACAGAGAACATGGCACAGATTCTTCAGTCGGTGCTAATGATGAGAAGAACTGCATAATGGAGAGCGCGCCGCATCCAGACAGAGAGAAGCCGTGCAGATGAACGCAGCCCGCCCAAAATGGAGGCCGCTTCCAAGGCTGCCAGGCTGGCGACCACGGGCGGCGAAGACTGTGACATCCAAGTGTCGCAGCTCCCGTCAAAGTCGGCAGAGTCTGCCAATGGAAGACAATTAGCAAGCGCGACTTCTCAATTGTGTTGACAGATGAGGGAGAAAAATCAAATAGATGTGAGAGCAGTGTTTATCCTGCTGCAGTGTTTTGCAATATTATGTCTATTGATTTGCTTTTTGTTCCTGAGTTATTGGGTGGATGGAGCGCTGCTCTGCCTGTCAACCCGGCGAGCTTGCTTTCACAGCTGCTTGTCAAGTGAGAATTTCTACACAAATCACCCCAACCCGTCTCACAGGGGACATTAGGCCAAAGAGACTCTGCGATGATTTAATGGAAAGAAAAAAAAACAAAAAAACCCAACCCGTAGCATGTGGCTCAATGTTCTTTTTATAACAATTGGTTGTAGCTTTTGAATTCTGTGCGGTGGTGCAGCCCGCGGGAATGGGTTTCGCGAGGGCTCTGCCGCCCGGGAAGGGGCGAGGCCGGTACTTGTGGTCCTGGCGGACCGCCTCCTCCAGGGCGCGGTGAATTCCCATCGCCTTCCCTCAGGTTGCAACACTTCGCCAATTAAGAGAAGCGGTCAGTCCTCCGAAGGGGGTATTGTTATTGGAAAGGAATGTGAAACATCTGAGCCGGCTCCAGGGGTGAAAGAAATAGAACTGCCTTTGTGGTTTTGACTTTCTCCCTCTTGTTGGACCCCCTGGACACCTGGGCCCAGAGGGGCTGCGCGTGCTTCCCAGGGTGGGATCCTTCTGCCCCTGGATCGTTTCCCTGGAGCACGGACCCCTTATCCCACGTCGTTTGTCATTTTAAACTTTAGTGTAAAAATGTATTGAACTCATAGACCTGTCTCAAGGAGAACTATGTCTACTACAGAGGAAGCCGGTTCAGGATAACTCAGGACTAGCACGGAAGGATAAAATCTCTCTACTCAGCCCTTAGTGTCACCTGTACTTTGGGGAGAGGACCTTATATAAAGGAGGAGCATCCATGGCAGGAAATTTGGAAGCCACGGCAAGAGAAGAGGGAAAGAATTTGGGGTCCCAGGACTTGGGAACATCCTTCAAATCAAATTTCATGCCCAGCTCCCTTCTCCTTTTATGTGGAGCCCCAGACCTGCAATCCATCAGAATCACGAAACAAATCCTTACTCCCCACCTCTGTGTGCATGAATTTGAGTTGAAGCATTCTGCAAATGGGAACGGTTAGAGGGTCTCCTGGTTCAGCCTCCCTGTCCCTGCATGCGGGCTTCAGGGTACCCTCTCTGCAGACAGGTGCTAAGCTGGGTGGAGAAGCTCCAGAAGGAAAAAGCACCTACATTTGGGCTGTAACAACAACAACAACAACAAAATCTGCACCGTCGGCATGCGTTCACTTGTACAAATTTCTTCTCGGTATTACACATCGAGGCCCCTGCGTCCAACTCACTCACTGGTAGAGAGTTAGGTGTATTTAGGGAGATGCATTGCTTTCCCGCAAACATCACAGGGACTGTTAAGCAAACAGCAGGAAGACAGCTCAATTTTAAATAAAATTTACAGGCCCAGAATGAATGCCCCTCCCTAACTAACTTACTACCAGGGAATTTCTTAGGCACCGGGGATTAGAAACGCCAATTCTAAAGTTAATTACAATACATAAACATGCATTTAAAAAGATAATTATTTGACATTATTTTGGAACTTGACTGGAAATTGCTTTCTAAGGACAGAAGCTCCTTCTTCGGGGTCTCATATGACTTAGTACACGATGAAAAGGCGGGTATCACACACCAAGTGGGACTCTTCCACAGCCACGCAGTCTCTAAAAAAAAAAAAAAAATCAGTGCTTCCAACTCTTTGTTCTGTCTCATGTGCTGTTATTTCTCCTCTCCAGAGTCTTCCTCTCCTGCTACCTAAAATGTCATAAATATCATCATGGGAGAGAATGTGGTCTAGTGCCGTTTTATTAAAAAGTCTCACACTTTTTGCAGCCAAATCATCACCAACATATGCTGTTCCCAGCCTCTCCTCTGTTTCAACAGGTTCACAGGGAATAACATCAGTAGCATGAAACGGTTCGCAACTCTTCACAGGCTTTTTTATTCATTTAGACAAATATCCATCCAGTGCCAGCTCTGTGCACGGGATGCTATAAATGTACAGATAGATCCCAACAGCAAATCCCCGTCCTCAACATGCTCCCCGTCTAGTTGTGATGGGGCGTTCAGAGGAAAACGTCTCCGGTTAGGCTCTAACAAAGGGCAGGCATCGCAAGACCTCTGACGGGGAAGAGGCTAATTTCTGGCAAGGAGGCTTCCTCCCATATTTACCGGTTCGGAAGGCTGTGACGTCTGGCCATACAGGTTTGGAAGGCTGTGATGTCTGGCCACGTTTAATCCCTGGGAAGCTGGCGATATAGATGTTTTTGTTTCTCTTTTACTGAAGTAGAAACAGAAACCCAGGCAAGTTAAATGACTTGTCTAAGACCACAAAACTGGTAAGTGACAGGCCCCGAGTCCTGCAAAGGCCACTTGGGGTAATGAAAAGGCAAGAGTCTGGGGTCTGATTTTTTTCTAGCTGAGCAGTCTGTGCTGCCTCTAGAAGAGAACGATGAGAACAATGCTACCTACTTCCTAGGCTTGCTGTGAGAAATGAACGAGGGTGTTGTATTTTCCCAAATCTAAGGCGCCCCTTATTGTAAATGGCACCATTATTTTTTTCACTAAGAAAGAGGAAAATATTACCAATTCATCTACAATCTGTCTTATTACTTAGAATTTTTATTTATTTATTCAAAGCACCCCTTTAGACTTATTTAGACATAGGCTTTCTTTTTAAAAATCAAATATGACTCTTGGGTAAATGTATAAGGGAGAATAGAAGAGGAATAAATGAGCTACATATTTCTAGACTTCTTCACATCTGACTTTCCATAGTTGAGGATAAACAGAGAGATTCTAGAAATAGAGTGGCACTAAGAAATTTCTTCAGTGGTACTCTGACTTAGAGATCTTGATGTCTATGCTTTTCCTATATCACCCTTTGGGGCCTGCAGGGACAATGCTGATGCAGCACATTTCCTATAAGAGAGTTGGACTCCTGTATCTGGGATCTGCCCCGTGATGCTCTCACTCAAGGGCAAGCTTAGATGTTGGGCACCAGAAGGTTTTCAGACACCAACCAGAACTGTCATCCTTCTTCAAATGGTCCTTAAGTGTTTCATTGACTGACATGTCAAAGGGTTGGGGTTTTCCAGTCATTCCATCAAGAATAATGACTGGACAACGATAATTACATCTAATTGTGAGGAGCCTCCCAATTTCAGAGGCATTCATAAGTGAAAATATTGTATGTTTTAGAATCCATGAGTTACAGATCTACACATACAGTGCTATCACCAAAACTTAGTAAATGAGTTAAAAACAATGATTCTTTCTCCTTTTTCACATACACAATAGCTATCAAATTGGTGGCATTGCCAACAAAGTGGAGGAGTAGTAAGTATCTTGAAGTAGAGATCAAAATTGCTTCGTGGAAGAGATAGCCTTCGCTGGAAAGAAAGGATAAGCGAAGAGATTCTGGAAATAGGGTCACTAACAGATCACTTAACCACCACCCCACATGATCACCTCCGGCCCAGCCAAACACAATTGGGCTTGCTATGCAAATACAACCTTAAGGAAAGTTCTTAGCACCCTCCTTCCATCTATATTGCCAACTCTAACTCGAAAAATTCTACTAAAATTTGCAAAAGTCAGGATATGTATGGCCTAAGTCTGTATTTTGAGGGGGTGAGGGGGTAGTGATTGGAAGAACTGAGAAATTGGCTTGAGTTGCAGGGTTGGGAATCAGGCTGACCTTGGTCCTGAATCTGGCTCCAGTTCTTAATAACTGTGTGATCTTGGGAACATCTCTTTACCTTACTGCACCCCAGTTTCCTCTTTCACAAAATCGAGCATTTACCTATCTTGGAGGAGTATTAAATGTAAAAAGGACATAAAATAATGTATATAGATGTTTAAAACAGTGCTTGGGTCATATAAACACTCATCAGGACTTACTCCATGATGTCATCCTAATTAAGGTTCTAGTAGCAAGTGAGGAGTCAATATAAGGTCTCGGAATCGTGAGACCTGCCTGCCTTCGGGTATCAGCTTCAACCCTCATTAGCTGGATGACCTTTGACAACTTACTCTCTCTGGTTCAGTTTTCTCATCTGGAAAATAGAGTTACTAAAAAAAAAAAAAAAAACAAAAACAAAAAACAAACAAAAAAAAAAACCTATTCCAAAGTAAGGATTAGATGAATACATTGTTTTTAATAATTTAGACATGGGATGACTTAGTAAGTGCCAAATAAATGTTAGCCATTACCATCTATCCTAGAAGTATGTACTGTTTGCAGGGGATTTCTGGAAATTGTAAAAGCTTAAGCCAATCACTTAACCAATATTATAAAATACATACAGAGTTATGTAATATGGTAAAAGGCCAAGCAATGGAGCAGGGAATTCAAGTTGTTTGGGGAATTCTTTGTGCAGAGAGGGTTATATAAATGGTTACCTGCTCTACCCATGAGTTAAACTAGACTTGAACCCTAACCAGCTTTTATAGCCAGTTCGATGGGTCTCTCCTGGGCCATGTAGAAGTGTTAGAGCTAACACCTGACTTCTAACCTGAGTTAGACCAGGATTTGCTATAGGACCTCCCCCCCAAATCATAACAAGAGTTCTGGATGCAGGAACCTCCTCCCCACTCTTTATGCTCAGAGCACACATTTTTCCTACATTCTTTCCAACAATCAAAATCAATCGGGAGACTTCCCTCCTCTTCTGTGCTGGGCAGCAATTCAGATTTCCATAATAGAGCATTAAACCTTTATGAGCTCTTCTAAAATTCTAACCTGAAAACCAGGGAATTGTATTGCCCTCTGCTGTGGTTCAAAATTAAAATATGGCTCAGTACAGTTGCCACGCCACATTTACCAAAATGTTGCATGCTCAGTCATTTTCAATGAGTCATTTATTTAATTCATCAATATTTTTTCCCCTTTAGTTTGGGTGAAAAGAAGCTAATCAGTGATGTGGCTCAGATGTTCTGATCCTCCAATATATTATGTTGGTTGCACTCCAGAGTCACATTTGAATTTAAAAAAACAAAACAAAACAGAGAGAGTCACTTCTTTTTAAATAGTGTTTGTGCTTTTTTGCATTCAGTCTGATTCTTTTGGGAAGTACAGATCTAAGGATTTAATTTTACCATCTTCAATTCCCCAGGAAGACAAATGAAAATAGTATATTTCTCTAAAAAATGTTTCAGGAAATGGGGAAAGGATAACCTTTAAAGTCAAGTTTTATTTTATTTTACTTTTTTTTTTTTTTATCAGAATGAGGTCTTCCATCTGGCTGCTAGCTAACTTGTCTCTAGTCTCTTGCAACTGCTGGCTCTTCAGTCAGTAAGTCATTATTATTAGGACCTTGACTTTTGCATGTTCTGCACCCTCAGAGGGAGGACCTTTCAATTCTGTCTTTCTGGAAAATGCCCAGTCATCTTTCGAGATACAAACAAAATTCCACCTTCTCTGAAGAACCTTAACTACCCTTACCTCTCTCTCTCCCAAGGAAGAGTTAACTTCTCTGTGCCTCTCGGGCATTGGGCATCTCTACTTCCAGTGGAGTGCTCAGCCCATTGGATCCAACCACTGATTCATTTACTTCTCCCACTCAAGCGCACAGTCTTTTACAGCCTGGACTATAATGTATTTTCTTTTACTCTTCACTTTTGAGAATATGCCATTCACCAAGAGCACTCAATAAATCCACGTTGAATGAACAGCTACTAAAAGGCTTCCAGGTATATTTACGGTGTAATGTGGAGAAATGGACAATTATGAAATTTGCAGCAGTGATGAAGATCGAGGGCACATTGAAGACACACAAAAACCAAGTGTGCCAGTTACTGAGTTATAACCTCTTAGCTCAAAATATGCCCTTCTTCACCTGCTGCTCTGTAATCATGGAGGCAGCTTTTGCAAATATTTCTTCTTTGCCAACTGGCAAAGTATTAAGTGTTGTCATTATGGAGGGTGTTGGAGGGACCCTGGAGGAGAAATGGGTTTCTCTTCCAAGGTGTGCCTCGCTTGCTAGGGTCCTACAGGGTACAATTTCTCTAGAACCGCCCTGCTCCTGTCCTGTTCTAGATCCCAGTTCCGGAAGCTCAGTGTGATCAACAGCAGCCAGAAGCTTCCCCAGAACCTCCTCTGAAGGCTTCAGAGTGGAGTGCTACCCGTAAGGCCCAGGCCCATGAAAAGCCTCTCTCACTCTTCACTTGGGTGACTTTACAGTGAGTTCTGAGGCATAGCATCTGCCTGTGCAAGGCTTTCCCCAGCTCTCCAGAGGACAGATTTCTGGCAAGTCTGGACTGCTTGACATCTCAGCTACTTCTTGCTCTTCAGTGACCTATAGCCATGTCGTCTTTAATGAAGGCTGGAGCTCAGCCCTGTTTGGGGAGGATGGTTTTTCCTGGGTGCTCTCTTTCAGTCCTAGGCATAGTGGCTGCTCCTGATATCTGCTATTCCTGTATTTTTTTTTTGTTGTTTTCTTTAACCACGTACTTACTACTCCAACCCTATGTTAATTGTTCTTTATATTGTTATTTACGTTATCCGTTCAAGTTACTGTGTGGCTTTTGTTTCCTAGGGGGGCCCTGACTGATACATTAGCGCTAAATGAATAAAGGTACAAAGAAAATTGTTTATTTTGGAACATGAGAATCAATGTCAGAATATAATGAAATCTGTGGAGCTATCTATCTCTCTGTTAGATATTTCATGTTAATTATACTAAACTTTGAATATTGAATGTGGAAGTCATCTCTGCTCACACTTATGCCAGTACTGGAATTATAGAAAAAAATATGAATTTATACATTCTCCATTTTGAATTTTTAGTAGCTCAGATAGGAGATAAATCAGAAATCTCCTTACCAAAAATTCCTTCTATTTTAAATGAACACCATGATCACATCTGCAGACAGTACATTTTAAGAGGATAATTCTGCACTCAGATAATACACAATGTTTTCTATATGGTATGCCCTTAATAAATGTTGATTATGTATAATTGATGGGGTGAATTCAACTAAATCTTTCAGTTTGTTGAAAGATTTTTTCTAGGACTTTCTTCTAAGATACACCTAGCCTTCCTAGTGGGATTTACTCCATCCACACGAAAGTCAAATTTCTATCTCTAGAAATAATCTCAGTCCTAGTTAACTAGTTCAAATTAGTGGAGTCTTGGTGTTTGTTAGCTTTGGTGTTGCTGATATTGTTCTTTACGGTGCTTAGATGGTGATTTTAAGAATGTACTGAATTGATTAAATATAAATTTTAGTGAAATAACAGAAGAAAGATTAGCAGTAGTCATCTACATAGGATAGCCCCTTCTGAGAAATCAAAGTCACATTAGAGAACTAAATACCACTTAGATTACATTACTGAGCTTGGATTTCATATCTGAATCAATTAGTTGCATTAGCGAAGACATCCACCATTATTAAAACCTGCTTAAGGATCTCATTCGCTGCCAACTGCTACTTTCAGACTTCCAGGGGAGATGCCCACGTGATTGGGAGCAATCTACCCTTATATTGGCTTGGAAGATAGCATGTGTTGTAATGGTTCACTCTGTTTGACTAAGGCATCATTCCTGGGCTCTTCTCCTTCATATATAATTCTCTTGGCTATGAAATTTAACATGGGTCTTCTTATTGATGAGATGGACTTCTCACTTTTACCTTAGTTACATTGATGGCATGCTTTTTGCCAATTTTTATTCTCTACCTTTCCAAACCTTTTCCAGCTAAACAGTACATTTTAGGTTGACTACCCCAACTTAAAGCGTGGGCATTCTCTCTCTGTGTGTGTCTCTCTTTCTCTCATCTGACTATTTACAGCAATTTTATAATATCTAGAATAGAAGTGAGCAAACTTTTCTGCTAAGGTCCAGATAGTGAATATTTTAAGCTTTGAGCACCATACAATCTGTTATAACCACTCAGTCCTGCCGTTATGGTGTAAATGTAGTCATAGACAATATGTAAGCCAATGAACATGGCAGCATTCCAGCAAAATTTTATTTACAAAAGCAGGCAGCAGGACAGATTTGGTCCATAGGCTTGCTGATCCCTTATCTAAACAACAGCCTTCAATTTGGGGGATGCACAAAAGCTTTCCAGAGGGTGCCCAGGCATGGATAGCTTTAAGGGAATCATTCTCCTGATTATGAACTTCAATCATATTTTCCCCTGCAATTAATCTGCCTGAGGTCTGTGGTGGGTCAATGTTCCTCCCCTGCCTCCTCTTTAAAAATTGTTCCATTTTACCAAAGAAGTCACACCTTTCATCTTTCTTGCCCCACAGTGTAAAAGCTCTAGGGCATAAAAATCATTTCAAAGGGTATGAAAATACTTGTAACATAAAACAAAAGGGTTTGTTATGGAATAACTCACTCCTAAGGGACAGTTCTTTGAGATCCATGCAAAAAAAAAACTGCTGTAAGAAATCTTGAAGGATGATGTGCTTTATTTCATCAAGTTGAAAAATTCAGGGCAAAGCATTGTGCTCTCTTTCTCATCTACCTGTCTGTCTGTCCGTCTCTCTATCTAATCTATCAATCATTTATCCATCATCTATCTATCTACCCATTATAGATGTAATTAAAATTAGAAATCAGATATGAAAAGACTGCCATGAGGACATTCATTGACATGTTCATTTGAATTAAAGAATATAGAGTCAGGGCAGCCTTGGTGGTTCAGTTGGTTAAGTGGCTGACTCTTGATTTCAGCTCAGGTCATTATCTCAGAGTCCTGGGATTGAGCCCTGTGTTGGGGCTCCACACTCAGTGGGGAGTCTGCTTGTGGATTCTCTCTCTCTGCCCCTCTACCAGCTCTATTTCTAAATAAATAAATAAATAAATAAATCTTTAACAAATAATAAAGTCAGATTTTATTTTTCTAGCATAGAGTTTTATTAGCTACTTTCTTTGAGAATGAGGGCTGCTCAGCCTACTTGGTTATATGGCAATTTTCCACAAATTAAGCGAGCTAAATTTGCAATTCATTATCTATTGACAGGTCAAAGTGTATTGATATATGCAAAACACTTAGAGAACATGTAATATACTGCAAAACACATTTTTGGAACTATAAATATACAACAAAATTTGTGTATCTATATTTAAAAAGTCTAAAGTGGTGCATAATTTTAAAAATTATCAGGTATATAAACAAAAATTTAAAATTTCTGGTCTAGAAAAATCTTGGACAATCATTCACTACTTCATCATGCCCGTATTTTTATCCTGACACTTATCGAAATAGTCTATTGCTATGTAATTTTTCGTGTATGTTGGGATTGTCTCCTAAATGGATTAGAAGCTCCTTAAAGGCAGTTTCTATGGCAATACTTTGCACCAACTGAAGTTTTGAGTGTATGTATGTATATATAAAAAAAGGTTAAATTTGTTGATTAAATTTGCTTTAACTGTAGCCTATCCATATGGGAAGGTACTGTCCTTGGCTTTTCAAAAAAGAATGATGAGATGCAAGAATGTGTTAAAATGCACAGATCAATCATTCAGCAAATATTTACCAAAATCCTGGTAGTAACTAAGGGACTTACCTGGAATCAGGATTTGATGATAAGAAGAAACATACGTTGACTCTGTCTTCAAGTCTGCCTTTACTAGATGGAGACAGACTTTAATTAAATGATCCTTCAGGTAAATAAAACCATGAAAATTGGAATATTTGTTCCTCGGAGTGTTTTATCAGCAAGGAATAGAATGAGCCGCATTTTTTTCAAATTATATGCAATACTTTGAACAAGTTTGAAGTATTCATAGAACAAAGTAACAAAGTCCATTTTGGGAATTTTAATTAATTTTTGCTCTGTTTTCAGAAGATGATATTCTCCTACCTTGTTTTCATTACTTCTCTTTTGTTAAGGCACTGTCATAATTCAAATTTTTAAAAATCACTTGAGACTTCATTTTTACTCTCTCTCCTTCATTTTCAGTTACTGAGGTCATGGCTTTGGTTCCTGAAATTCCTCATCTTCCCCATTTTTCTACCTACCACCACACAATTTCTAGCACCTTTCAATTTCATTTACCTTTCCTCTCTCTCCTCTTGTTCACCTCTTCCCTCTCATAGGACAAATGTCCTCCCTCCTAAGGGAGCTCTTATACTTTTACTCCATATCCCAGTTTTGCTTCTTCTTGGGGACTTTCCCCATGAAATTATTTCCTCTCTGGGTAGCATCTCCATCATCCTCCTTCTATTGTCTCTTTAACCCTTTTGTTGAAACCACCTATCTACTCTATTACTTTCTTGAACTGTGATATCATTTCTTGGTTTCCATCTAGTAGCAAGTTTCTATAGTGCCCGTCACCACCATGATTAATCTGGTATCTGGTCCTGAACTTCACTGAAATGGTTTCCAAAAGTCCCCAGTGGTCTCCTGTCCCACGGATCTAGTAATCTTTGCCTATAACCCCTTCAACTCTCTTGAAGCATTTGATACTCTCACCTCCTTTATGAAAGTGTCTTCTTTCGTCATGGTAATTATGACCCACTAACCTAGTTGGTCAACAAGCCTTTGAACACCTCCTTCTATTTACTTCCCTCTGTCCTCAGGCATCTGTCTCAGTGTTCTGTCTTTTGCTCAATTTCCCCACTCAACTAAGCCTTGACTATCAATGATAAAGGATTTTCTATCCAGATTAGAAACAAACAAACAAAAAACAGCAACAATGACCAGACCCCCCCCAAATCCACCAAAACTTTAATATCTTGAGAAAGCTCAGACTGTTCTCTATTTTCAATTCATGATAAAATATTTCAATTCATGATAAAATAAATATAAACCAGAATCTAAGCTCCTCATACTGAGAATGACCACAGCATTTTTTTTTAAGTTTATTTTTTCCACTCAAGTAATCTTCTGTTCCTTGGAGTTCCAGTTTCCTTTGGAAGAATCGTGAGGCAAAGATGGGAAAGCGATATAAAAAGTCTCAGGACTCACAGTGTGCTTAGAATTTGGGACAGATGATTTATTTAGTTCTGAGATCAAGATAGATATTATAATATGGTGCAAATTAGAATGAAGATACTAAATAATTTACGCTAATGCTCTCAGTTATAAAGATAACTGCCTCACTTTGCAACTGATATAAATTAAGGGAATATATTTAAATGTATATTTTAATCAATCAAGAAGGCTCGTCTGCCAGCCGGTGTCAGATGCTAATGCATGCTCTCAATGAAACGGTCTGTTTATTAACTAATTAAGTGCCAACTGACTGTGTCACTGAATTCAGACACAGAAATGCCAGCGGGGTACCGTTCTGGTCATTGGGTATGCTCCACAGTACGAAGTTCAGCCTCCCCTTAACTGTGAAACATAGTTTGTGGCTAAATGACCTAAGCTGCCGTTTAGCCAAATCGTTGAGGTCTCTGCTGGGATTCAGAGAAGTGTCAGAATTAAGCAAGCACTGCAGAAAGCTGTGTTAAGGAGAACTTGCACAGACACTGAGATCCCCGGTTCCCCGCCTTGCTGACCGGCTGCCGAGCACATAGTAGGTTGCTCAGTGAAGGTTTGTGGAATTGAATGAAGCTAAATGTGCTATTAGATATTCTGATGAGCTGGAAGAAAGCCGTCCTTTCAGGGAATCTTGGGGACTTGATAAAAAGCATATCCAAATAGCTGCCGGCATCAAAAGATGTCGAGTAAGAAAAGCGCTGGAGAAGGTACAGGTAGAGGGTAGTGAATGCCTGAGTTGAAAGCAGAACCAACAAATTAGGCTACATTAACAGCTCGGGGAGCATAAAGCATGGAAGAAAAGGCTTTTGAAAGGAAAGCCAGAAGAATGAGATGAACTGCAAATTCACAATCAGTACCATTTCCTTACTAATCAAAATCCATTTTTTCAGCTTTTTATTTTTTCCGCGCTGGCATTTTTCTCCCACATCATGGGCACAGAAAATAAAATCAGCCAGGAAAGTGGCAGCTCTTCCACAGCGCCGACAAGTCGCTATCAAACTTATCTTATTTTCAGGTTCCTTCTTCTTGTTTTTAAATTCGCCTGCTTTATTTGGGAAATTAAACAGGAGAAACCTGAGGATGATTCATCGTGAATCTAGCCTGCTCAAATAATGTATTTACTAAGGAAAATTCTCCTATCCAAATTTCATCCTCAGATGAATTGCCCTTTTCATGATATGTTAATTTTTTTGCATCTTAAGGACTCACAAAACACTTTAAAAATGAAGATTAGCGCACTGACTAGAATGCAATTATGTGAAATGTGGTGGTTATGGAACGTAAAGCAAATGTAAATATAATTTTGATGGAAAGTCGTTAATATCTTTTTCAACTATAAATTTGAAAGCAGACTCGAGGCAGAAAACCCTAAGTGGCAGATACTCTACGGAATCCTTAATGTCTATTATTTTTGAAGTTGTATTTTTGTCCCTTTATCTAGCTATGGTTTGATTCTCTATACATCTTGAAAAAGCTTCCACAAAAAGATTGCCCCAAACTGGAGAGCTTAAGTAGAGGGACAGAACTGTCCATGGAATCTGGGCGTAGGAAAATAACTTAATGGTCTTCTTATCACTTGATCATTTGCCCCACTTTGATTGGGGAGATTGGTCTGAATAATGCATATCTCCAGAGTCCTAAGATGGCTGCTGAACTGATTTTAAAAATTACAGGGTTTAAAAAAAAAAATTGTATTCAGGGGGTGCCTGGTTGGTGCAGTCTGTTAAGTGTCCAACTCTTGGTTTCAGTTCAGGTCTTGATCTCAGGGTGGTGATCTCAGAGTTGTGAGATCGAGCCCCGCGTCTGGCTCCACGTTCAGCATGGAGTTTCCTTAAGACTCTCCTTCTCTCTCCCTCTCCTTCTGCCTCTCTCCCACCCCATGTTCTCTCTCTTTCTCTCTCTCTCTCTAATAAATAAATTAAAATCTTTAGAAAATTTTTTATTCAGTGAGAACCATAAAAAAGAAAACAAGGTGACAATGCCTAAGACAAGTTCCTTAATTCTTCTAAACCTAGATAAATACCCAACAGGAGTTTGGATTTGTGCTGCTAATGACTTAACCTGGAGTTATGTCCTATGTGAAAGACCAACTCCTGGATTCCTGAAAGTCTAAGTGAATTACGCACTTCAGTTAAGATGCCCTGCACTCAAATTGACTTCTCTAGACAATTGGTGATAAAACCTCTCTCCCCAAATCAGCATTTCAGCTCAGGAAAACCATGGACTTCCCAGGAGGTGTAAAAACTTCCTTTGTGTCATGTTGGTGTCAGCAATGATGATAATATTTATGTTGACCAGAGGAATTCCAGCAACGCATAATCACACATAGCCAGATCCATATCAGCTATACTTCCACCAAGAGATCCCGTGGCCAGTCACACCAGCTAGAACCATACTAGCTTTGCTTCTGGGATTGAGTCCCAGGGCATTGCTATTAGTCACTCAACTCCTTCTTCCACTCCAGTAGCACTGAAACCACTAATATCTCTGCAAGCTGTAGACTGCACCAGCAGCTTTTGGACAGCCAAAAGCTTCTTACTGATGAAGTGCCAGCCAATAAGGAGCTGAGTTCCAAATACATTGGAGGTTTTTCTCTTTTTTCCTTCAGTTCCACAATTTTTCCCCATAAGGATAAAATTGTGTAAGTTGGAAAAGGAAGCTTCGGTAGGAGTTAGGAAAGCATGGTCATTTTAATCTTATTTATATGACATCAAAACTTTATGCCAAATCTATCTTATTTACTTTCCCATTCTAACCTTGTTGTCTCCTTTTGTTGCCCGTTTAACAAGTTAATATAGCATCCTATCATTGGTATATTGAAAATATTAAATATTTTGGATACCTAGAGTTGCATAATGTTCTTTACATTCAAATGTTCCCCCTTGAAGGTAATAATTACCTCCTTTTATTTTGAACTTTAGGAAGAGGGGAATGTATCTAGCAAGTTCTTCCTATTTATAAAATTAAGTGGAATGTATTATAGAGCTAGTAGTATTGAGGGAAAAAATGCAGTTGAAAGTTGGAAGTGTCTTTAGAAATTGGATCTCTAATCTTTTCATCTTATAGATGAAATTAAGGCCCAGGTTGGGCAAGTAATTTGTTAAAGATCCGTCTTTACACCATCCAGCTAGAGGTGGAGCAAGAATTTGAACTTAATCTCCTGAGTCCTCGAGTAGTATATGTCCCCTCGGTCTCCTTCTCTCTCATAATAGTTATTTGAGTATATATGGGATCCCTTAGTACCTTAGTCCCATGATATGAAAAAGTATTCAAGTGAATGAGGTCTGCTTTGAGCTGTAGTTTCTCTTTCTACAGTTGTATTTAAGATCAGCACTTTATTTTGCCCTGAAATAAAAAGAATAAATGCACAATATTACATGAGAACATTTCTAAAGCTCCATGAATCACTGGAAATGATATAGACGCGACAACGTCGATATAGTCTATGCCAATTATCGCGCCTCTCTTATGGGATAAGTAGGAGATGTTCACTGAAATATGCTTTTCATTTCCATTCACTGGTAATGACCATGCACTCCTTCAGAGATTTATTTTCCTCCACCTCTGCTTCTACTAAGCTAAGCACTTATTCTGAACTCATGCAAATGAAAGGTGTATATTCCATGCAAGAGAGTATGTGTGTGTTTGTGTAATTAAGACGTACATATTAACTTTTTAGCTGACACAAGAAGATACAGCTTCAAAATATTGGAAATTTGCTCCAGATAGAACACATCTTCATGTCCTCCATTCTATATAAAACAAGCGATATTTACAGGAATAATTCTCTATGTAATTACACAATTATTAAAAACATAGTAGGGAAGTAGGAGCTTTTATCAAGTCATTCAAATTAGTGCTATTTCATACTAATCACTATCTACTTGAATGTGTACTGCTTGGATGTGACTGTAGAAAGCTCATTAAATAAATTTTCTTTAAAATTTAATTACTAGGAACTTCTTCAGATAATAATGATTATGGGTATAATTAGGATCTTTGTTCCTCTTTGTTGTCAGACTAAAAGGTACAAAGACTCAGAGAAAAAGAGATCGAAATTGCGTCTCCAACACTCGGAGAGTAGTTGTCACAGGCGTTGGGGAATATTAAAGAGCCCAATCCGCTAGAGGAGCATAAGATCGAAGTATGGAGATTGTAATCTGGCATTCGGTTATGTAGCCTTTCATTTTCCTCCTCAATTGCCCGGGTTGCGTTCGTGAACTCTACGTGAGAAACAATGAAAGGCCGTTTCCTTGAACGTCGGACTGTAGACGATGTTAGAAATGTATAACGTCTCCACTTACACAGACTGTAGGACCCAGAGCCTGCACTTTGGTAGTTGAATAAGCTTTACATGAGAGGTGCAGGGTTTCCCTTGCCACGCTGAATCAAGCAAGCCTGTTTGCTCACTGGAGTCAGTGCCTTCTGATCCCTGTAATTCGGGAAAAGGCACAGGCACTCCTACTTGTGAAGTTTTTCGAACTCTCTTTCTAAAACGGTGATTGGACTTTTGTATAAACAGAAGGTATTTCCTAAGATCACTTCATTTAGAAAAGATATACACTTTGAGAAGAACTGCTGTCTAGAGTTTCTGGATTCAAATACTGTAACAATCCCCCAACTCCCCAAAGACAGTTCACACGCAGTATTTTAGGACACAGAAATATTCTCTGCTATGAAACTCTGAGCTAAGAAATGAATGGTGAGTCTTTTGTCAAAGACTTCTGACAAATGTAAAAAGGGAATATGCTTTAGCTCATCTAAGCCTGACACAAATTCTATTTACAAAGTATTCAGCAGAAGAAGTTAGAAAATATTATAGCTAAATAAGAAAGCCACTTATCAGAGTAAAGAGGAAGACTAGAGTCTTGTTCCTCCGTTAGTGCTAGAGTACAGGAGGAAGGGGATCCCACGTATATTAGCAAAAACTACGACTTTAGGTAGCAACCTTCTGACCTGCAGCCTTCGCACTATCAGTCAGTGAGGGCCTTGTGTGTAAGTTGCTGTGTTGGGCATCCCTTAAAGCATTCCAACTCTCCTTGCCATCAGAAGGGTGTAGAGAACCAAAAGTATCACTAAGCAGATCAGCGCATGTCCAGAAAAATATAATTGGCTGTCAGAGGGAAACTAACTGATATTTACATGGAGTTGCTCTTGGCATTGAGAGTTATACAGTTACTTAGGGTCCCTGGAATCACATGGGTTGAATAAGAGCCCCTTGTCTTCACTTAGATGAAAGAGGCATATGGAGACATCCAAGGAGGAGGAGGAGGAGAAGGGAAGAGGAAGTACCACTATCATGACCCAAACAGTAACAATCAAAACAACCACAACCACTACTCAGAAGGTTGGGGTGGGAGCAGGGGTGGGGGTTTGGTTTGTTTGTTTGTTTGTTTGTTTTCCCTCTTGCTAAAAAAAGCCATTTTCTATCAAGAAGGCTGGGATTTTCTTGAGAGGAAATAGGAGGCTTGGGTGTAATTGTCTTCTCTTGGGCTCCTACATGTTTCTACAGTTTCCACAAGTACAGAAATATTCTGTCCCATCCCAACACTCGGTATTAAATGTATAACTGCTGCATTTATTGATTAAATTTTAAGTTTGTATCCATGGAAACTTTTTAGGCTATGTTCAACAAAGAACAGAAATTAGAGGCACATTTGACACAGGGGAGCCCTGAGATGCCTGTTGTCAAAAGGAAAGAAATGAGACCATGGAAAAGCCCAGCCGGAAGTTTCTCCGTTCCTTTCAGTGGCCAGGATATTAGGCCTGGCTTACTGACATATCAAGAACTCCGGTTCTGTGTCAGCCTTCCATTGCTCATATATAATTGCTTGAGCATGTCTCTTGCATCAGCAAGAAGGTGTGTGTAAGATATGAGTTAATAGGCAGTTCAAGTTTAATGTTTATGGGAGGAATAAGTGACTACTTACATCTTTGGGCATTTGAAAGAATTTTGGGACAAGTGACATTATCATTAGTCTAAATTTTTTAGATTCCAATTTAAGAAGATGAAGCTACTACCCTCCCTCATACTCAGAGAGATTCACATACAAATAACACTTTGTTCTTTTTAGAGGTCTTCTGTTTTTTGTTTCTGTTGCTGTTAATTCCCTAAGAGCTGTTTAGGCAACTTATTGAATCTATAGTGGGATTTTTGCACCTTTAGTTGTATGTTCATAGATGGTAAATTACCAAAATAAAATTTTTGAAACAACAATTTTGTAAGTGGAAGAGAAGGGGTATGATTATCTCTAAAACTCCTAAATCCAATGTTGCTTGGTTTGATAACCTTGGGTCTACTGCCTCAGACTGGCATCTGCTATGGGCAGAACGTTATGCTGAGGGTAGCTATGTAAGAATAGTTAGTAAGATCGGGTAACCTCCAGGACAGGGGTGCTTTAGGCAAAAAGTAGGTGAGCTTCCAGGGTCTGACAGATGCACCAGGGAGAAATTTGTCTCTTCTGTCTTCAGTTCTCTGGAATGAGATTCTCAGCACACATGTCTGTCTCTAGATCTCACTTCCTGGGAGCCCCAAACTAATACATCCACCTGCTTCCTGGCTGCCTCAAAGCCGACACGTCTCTAACAGAACTCATCATTATTTTAACCCTCAAATGTTTTATTCTCCTCTTTCCAATCCTGATTCTTGCAACAGTGAGCTAGCTAATAGGTTTCCTCTTCTCTAGTCTTGTCCTCATCAGATCTACCCACCCCCTAAGTCTGCACGATCTATAAAATATGAAACTGACCACGCTATTCTTCTGTTTAAAATTTTTCACGGCTCCCTTTTGCCTGAGGAATAAATCCTGAGCACCTTGGGATGCTATTCAAGGCTCTTCAAAATCTGGTCTTTATTGGCCTTTCTGGGTTTCTCAAGGGCACCCTCTAAAATGAGTTCCCTTTCCACAGTGGAAGCTTTATAAGGTGAAGAACTTCACCTGTTTTATGATCTGATGTAGCCTGATCCATAGAAACTACTTAATAAGTATTTGTTGAATAACAAATGCATGAATATCATTCTGCTCCTCATTTTTATTTTCTACTGATATTGATTGATTTGTTCTCAGAATACACCATACTCATACCTTCAAATCTTTGCTCATGCAGTTCTCTCTTCTTGGAACATTGACTCTGCCTCTCTTTTCCTAGCTAATCATTCTCATCTAAAAGACTTAGCTCAAAAGGTGTGGTTTTGTTTTTAGTTTTTTTGTTTTTTGTTTGTTTGTTTGTTTTTATGAAGACTTCCCTGAACCTCCAGGTAAGGCTACCCATCTTCCTCTGTGTTTCCAGAATATTCTGTACAAACTTCTACCCAGATTTTACTCCAGTTTATCTTGAAGTTTAGTATGTATACCCCCATTAAACAAAAAACTCCTTGAAATCATGCCTATCACAGAGTCTTGCACATAGCCGGTGCTCAAAAATTACTGGATGGACTGATCTGTACTGAGATTGCTTCTCATGCATTCAGGTCTGTGCCAGATCCTCTGGGAAACCTTTCATAATGTCCATGCCGTATGTTGACCCTGCTAGAATTCCTACAATGCATAGTCCCCAAATCATCATCTTCCAACTTCATCATACACTGCTTTTATTTTTATTTTTGTTTTAACTGCTTTAATAAGATATAGTTGACATACAGTAAGCCGTACATATTGAAAGTATACAATTTGACAAGTTTTGACATATTTATATACCCTTGAAACCAACACCATAATCAAGATAGGGAACCTATCATCCATAACTTCCTACAGTTCCTTTTTGCCCCTATTGCTTCTCTTTCTATCTCCTTCCCAAACAGCCACAGCCTTTTTTGTCACTCCATATTTGTTTGTATTGACTAAAACTTTATTTAAATGGAATCATAAGTATATTCTATTTTTTTGTCTGCCTTCTTTCACTAAGCATAATTATTTGGGATCAATCCTTTTTGCTGGGTTACCAGTAGTTCATTCCTTTTCATTGCTGAGTAGTATTCCATTGTGTGGATATACCACAGTTTGTTTATTCATGAACCTGGTGATAGACATTGGATTGGCTATTACAAATAAAGCTGCTATGGCCAGTTATATGCAAGTCTTTGTATGGACATAAATTCTTATTTCTCTTGAGTTAATTGTCTAGGAATTGAATGGATGAATCATGTTGTAGGTGTATGTTTAACTTTTTAAGAAATGACCAACTGTTTTCCAAAGTGATTGTGCAATTTTATATCCCATCAAAACTGTATGAGAGTTCCAGTTCCTTCACTTCCTCATCAACACTTGGGATAGTCAGTTTTTAAAAGTTTGTCTCTCAAAATGGGTTTCTAATGGCATATCATTGAGATTTTAATTTGTATTTCCTAACGAAGAATGAAGTCAAGTATTTTTTCATGGGCTTATTTGCCCTCTGCATATCTTTGCTAAAGTCACTACAAGTGGTTTTGCCCATTTTTAAAAAATAGGTTGTTTTCTTATCCTTCAGTTTTGAGAATTATTTATATATTCTAGATAAAAGTCTCTCATAGTTTACAAAAAAATGTTCTCCTGCTATATGATTTGTCTTTTCATTTTCTTAAGAGTGAGTTTTGAAGAACAGAAATCTTTAGTTTTGACAAGTCTGACTTATTAATTTGTTCTTTTATGGTCCATGCTTTAGGTATCAAATCTAATATATCTTTGCCTAACCCAGGGTCACCAAGATTTCTTCCTATGTTTTCTTTTCAACTTTTGTAGTATCATTTCTAACATTTAGGTCTATGATGCATTTTGAATTAATTTTTATATTGGTGCTAGATAGAGATCAAAGTGAAGGGGTTTTGTTTGTTTGTTTGCTAGTTTGTTTTTACAACTGGAAATCCAATTGTTCTTTCACCATTTGGTGCAGTGACGATTCTTTCTCCACTGACTGCTTTTGCACCTTTGTGGAAAAATAATTGTCTACATATTATATACCTATGGGTCTATTTCTGGACTTTTTTATTCTGTTGATCTATTCATTTATCTTTACACCAGTTGTCGTGGTGTCTTGATTACTATGGCTTTATAATAAGTCTTGAAATTAGGTAGTAATAGTCCTCCCACTTTGTTCTTTTTCAAAGTTGTTTTAATTTACTGGCTTTTTTTAATGTATTGTTTCAAGTTCTTGTTTTTACAATAGAACTGTAAGCCTAAAGAGTTGGCAGTGTTTTATTCTACCTTGCCCACCTGGAAATATGTAACCATGCACACTAAAATCTTAGTTGTTCTTTTTCCTCTAGTGATTTTATTGGATTTATATTCTCCCAATAAACTTAGAAATACTGCAGCTTTCCCCAGTCTTTTTGGAACTTGTTCTTGCCATTTGCCAGAATTCTCTGAGAATTTTCGAAGTGTGACAGTTTCTCTCAACTTTAGTTAATCATACATAAAGTGTTCACATACTGACAAGCCAGCCATTGTATATGTTGGGAGGCATGCTTTCCCATAGAAGGAGAAGAAAGAGAAAGAAAAAAGCCACACACATTAGTGCACAATGCTGCAGAAGGTGTTTTCCTGAACTCTAGACAATGGACGCTAATGGATCATTTGTGCAGCGTGCTAAAGCCTTTTGAATTCACGACAAGAGAAATCATCTCTGATGATGCCTTGCTCAGCCAAGTTCTCCAATCATCCAAATTACAAAAACTGAAACTCCAAGGAATGAGACCATCTTTGGAGGGATGGAAAGTCTGTTTGGCGGCTTGACTACCAAATAACATGTGGAGCAAGCTGGGAAATTGTCTGGAAAGGTACAAATGGGTACAGGGTCCAGTATTTTGTGTGTTAATATTGTCTAGTCCTTTCTTTATCCTTAAATAAGCCATCTTTATGCTTCCATTGTGATGCAGGATTAGTCTGTTTCCACAACAATCCATGCCGACCCATCAGTTCAGATTCCAGAAAAAGCATATGACATTGAAGGTTTCCAGAAACTTGCAGGTGTTAAAGCATCTTTTCATTGTCTTAGTCAGACCCTCCTGCCACTGAATTGAAATCACTGTAACCAATTCAAGGAAGTGGTTTAGGAACAGAAAATTCTTCTTCTCATTAAAGCCCAATAGAAATATAACAGCTGGGACAGTAGCTTTGTTCAGAACTAAGGCAAGGATTGGTGAATCAGGGTCTTCCATAAATCAGGCTACCCCACAGATGTGTGGTAAATACTTTTGGAAGCTTCTTGAAGGGTGTATCTTGCAGGTGCCTGGTGAAGTGGAAGGGCCTGTCCTGTCCTGATTTTTTTGCTCATCTGCAAAATGAGTTTTCCTTGCTACTACATATTGTAGGGAGTGGGTGCAATCATATCACGGATGCCATTTCATTGTGGTATGGAAAATTGCTCTCTGAAATCTCCTTTTGCACTAAAAACTTTAGACGTTTCAAAAACAAGGACTTCTTATCGAAACACAAATTCTGTAACACTTTCTTGTACCTAATTCTAAACTATGGTCATTGAAAAATTAATTGATTTAAAAAAATTTTTTTAATCTTAACTCTCTTAGTGTAATATTGAGAACATTTAACAAACTCTCTTTGTATAATGTTGAGAACGTTTAACATCAGTGGAACAGAATCTGTCTTGACAGGCCTACTTGGTATTGTTTTCATGTTCAGCAATGGACAATTCATCCTTTCAACAAATATTAAGTAAATACCTATCATGAATCATTGTTTAGGCACGAAAAATGCCGTAATGGACAAAAGTACATGAAGAAGCCTTCCCATTCTTATTCCATATGGGGGAAACCTAAGGAGGTCAGAGCTAGTTTGTTAGTACACCGGTCATGACCCTACAACATGACTGAGACGTTTCGATGGTCTCCATGATAGTAAACAGTATATCGATGCCTTTGTGGCCTTAAACTCTAAGCTCCACAAGGGCAGGCTCATGAGATTTTCATCACAACTGGACACCCAGTGTTTAACATGGTTTTTATCATATATTAAGGTGCTCAATAAATATTGAACAATATGAGTAAAATTAAGAAAACATGAAAAATAAGGGAAGAAGTTGAGGGTTCATAGAAGTTCAACGTTTCAGTATTCGTTAGCTAGACAATATCAAACAGTCTTTAATTTATCCTTATTACATTTGCTTTTAATTTGTTGGTGAAAATCTCTGACATAAAACCAACATTTGGGAACCAAGGGTCACTTTCTAGTCCACAGTAGTAAGATAATGGTTCTTCATTCTTGAGTACCTGCCTTAATAATGTATTTTTAGTAAAGTACTTTTTATTATAGATGGATTTGACCATGACTATTGTTGTTGCCCAGGCTAATGGTATTTGTAAAATCCAGTTGTACAAAACTCAGGCCTTGTTTTAGATGGCATGTTGGGAGAGAAAAAGCCAAAGCTCTTACTTGAGCATTTTTCATCTGGAGATGAATCATAGGCAATTAACAGGAACAATTCTAATTAACTGACATAATTAAAAAACTAATAATGTTTAACATTATTGTTTTATACAATGACATTAGCTTTAACAGCCTAGCAACACATCAAGGCCTCATTTCCATAGTCACAGAATATATTATTTATCCTAGGTTTCTCTGGTAACCAGTTTGACAATAGTAACAGCAATGTGGGTTCCTAAATTGTTTTGCCATACAGCTTCATAATTTATGCCATTGCAAGTAATTGTAATGTCTGTATAATTTCCTTTTAATTATCAACTAATGAAATTTACATTCATTTGGGTAAAACAAATATTCACATTCAACTTCCAATCACCTGTCCATGTTTCCATTTAATTTACTCAAGTTTGGTGTCTTTTATTTATATTTTTAATATCAAACTGTGAGAGGAATATTAACATTTATTTTCTGATTAGTGTTTAGGGAAATATTGATTATGTGGTTCTTTTCCCTTCTTTGCCTTTAAATTTTCAGTGTGTGAATTTTTTAATCCTAGAAGATATATTCTTCCAAGTTCTTCGCATTAAACTCCAAGGAGTTTAAGTGGAATTAATTTAGTAAACTTTAATTGCAGAATAATCTCTGCCTGTTCCCTTATCTCTTGATTTATTACAGGCATTTATTTCTACTTTGAAAAATTCTCATCAGTTTCCCAGGGAATTAATTTAGATTTCTAAAAGAGAAAAAAAAAACCAAATTGCATCTAAATTCAAATTAAGATGCTAATTACAATAATTATTTCATCACATTATATAGAAACTTTGTACATATGAGTATAGCAATTTTGAGGCAAAAAGTGTTATTTTTTTCACAATTCTAATTCTTGCAATTTTTGAACAGATGAGTTCCCTAGTTTAATTAGTTATACACAAAGACACTGCCCCTTAAAAGAAGTTGTGCTTGATGCCAATCAACTGCTAATTTGAAAAACTGATAATAAATAGTCTTTATAAGTGAGATGATTGTCAATATTAATCCACCAAAGTGAGATTAGCTTGTGATTAGGAAACTATGGGGGTCGATCATTAACAGGCATGAGCAGTCTGCTCTGGACCAGGGAGATCCACACTCATGAATTACACTTAACCAAATGGGAAAAAAGTTATTTAAAAAGTAATTATAACTTTTTTATTATTATTGGAAAGGAGAGCACATTAGGAAGAGCATTAGTTTATCCTTCACCTTGGCCCAGATCATCCAGGACAACCCCCCTTGGTGCCCAGTCATTGGATGTCCACAGGCTGCACGCTTGGGGTCTAATTCTAGAGAAGAATGTGGTGTGAGAGCTGTTGAAAGGGAATGTGTGCCTCATTGCTTGGGGAAGGAAGGACTTGCCAGTTCTGGATTGTTCTTTTGATTGGTGAAAAAATATCAAGGGCTTCGACTCTTCATTTTACAGATAAATTCAAATTATTTCTCCATATCCCTCCTGAGGTAAATGTAGACTTGATTCCAATTCATAGATGATATACATGCCTCACGAGTACAGTTGGTGGAGGGGCATTCTTTTATTTTTTTAAATTTTTTTTGTAGACTGGGGACAAATGGTGTTGTGACTTAACATATCTGTACAATGTACCAGTTATGGTATTCCTCATTTGACCTTCCCTGGAAAGGAAAATCAGATGTTGGACTTGAAGTCTGCTACTGACCTGTGCTAAGATTATGAAGCATATTTTTTTTTTAAAAGATTTTATTTATTTATTCGACAGAGATAGAGACAGCCAGCGAGAGAGGGAACACAAGCAGGGGGAGTGGGAGAGGAAGAAGCAGGCTCATAGCGGAGGAGCCTGATGTGGGGCTCGATCCCATAACGCCGGGATCACGCCCTGAGCCGAAGGCAAACGCTTAACCGCTGTGCCACCCAGGCGCCCCTATGAAGCATATTTTATTAGGAATTGGATTAAGAATAAATTTGGATTTGGATTCAGAATAAATAGGTCAGCTGCTCACTGTTTATGGGACCCTGGAAAAGAGAATTTACTTCTCTGATTCTTGGTTTCCTATTTTGTAAAATGGGGATGGATATTAATACCTGCTACTTTGGGATTCAAATGAGAATTAAACAAGATAATAGAAGCCAAAGTCATTTATAAACTATAAAATGCTATGCAATGATGAAACACATTTATGATTATTCTATTCTGGTCTCCAGTTAAAAAATGAACTAACGTCAATGAAATTTTCATTTAGTAGAAAGTTTGCATCTGTAAATAGGTATAGTTTCTTAGAGTGAATCTATGATATGTCTTTGACTAATGAAGGCTGTTTTATAAATATCAGTTACATAGAGTTCCTAATTTGTCTTTTCCCTAATTTTAGATTTTTCATATTGACCATTTTCCTTCTAAAATTGCACACACTTTTAGTCTCTGATAGATCTTAACAATCACATTAGTAAATATTGAATTTTTTCTCAATTGATTTTACCAGAGATTGAGACTATACTATTGCCATGTAAATAGTAATTAATAAGTAGTTATATATACTCCCTGAGGTCACTAAAATATGACATCTAAGAAGTCTCAAAAAAATTCTTAGATAAATCTTCTGCGGCTCAGATTGGGAATTTATTTCTTGATCATTCAATTTAAGAAATTTCCTTCCAATTTAGACAAGCCAAACAGAATGAATTCATTTCAAGTATAAAATGAACCACTACTTGTTAAAATTGAAACATAGACAATGAATGGAATATCTATTCTTAATGCTTATATGACTAATTGTTTTAATATTTAGAATGTCCATGGCAAATTGCATTGGTCAATGTAGACTTGTAGGGTTTGTATTTGGGTCCTGTATTACTTGTGCCACATTCTTCTTTTTACAAGAAGGCCTAGACTGTTGTAGAAAATGCTATTAGAATCGATGCCTTCTTTTGTTATCCATAGTTTCCGATGCTCTCCATGACAAGAACATCATCAGTATCAACACTCTCTCTTGACCATTTGGAAGGGGTTTGTGTGACAAAGGTGTGACACATGGAATTCTTCCCCTCAAAATGTTTTTGTTAGATGTGGGAAAACATCCTAAAGAGAGAGAGAGAGAAAAAGACAAGGCAGTAATAGAAATGAATGGTAGAAGTAGTAGGCTTTAAAGGAAAATTCCAGAGGAATTGATTTGGGGCAGGAATATTAGTGTTGCTATTGTAGCATCTTCATGGAAGAAGTACTTGCGGAGAAGAACAGGATACCAGATGTGACTCTCGCTGGCACCCGTGACTGCTTCTGTGACCTTGAGCCATTGCCTTTCTCTGAATCTTTGTTTTCTGACCTGTAAATGAGACTCAATGCAGTACTGACTTCCTAAGATAGTATTTTATATTATTATTTTTACCTATATTATTGTCAGCTGTTACTATTTTCATCTTCTAGATGAGGAAAGTAAGGCACAGTAAGAGTAAATCACTCACCTACTAAGATATCTGGGATTTAAACCTATTTGTTAAATCCTAGGCTACCTTGCTTTTCAGTAACTCTCTGTATACAAATGAACAGATCATCCCTGAAAAAAAAAAAGTGTGTTTCAAATTTTAACACAGATGGTAAATGTATCCTGAAGTTATCACTGAGACTTGAATATCTGGAATTCATGAGTGCAACTCAGCAATGAAGCAGCTTTCAATTTAGTTGGAAAAAAAAAAAACAGGTTTAATACATGGAAGTACACAAGTTGAATTGTAATTAATGCTTTAAATAGGAGTTTAAAGCAATGACAACAAAAAATATTAAAAAATAGTTCTTGATAAATTGCCAATTAATGGTCTAGCTAATAATTACCACAGTACCAACTATTTAGAGAAACCAGGAGAAAGATACTTTATTCCGCCTGATTGCAGAGCAAACTATAGCGCCCAAGACATTGTTCCAGCTTCTGTTAGGTTCAGCTATGAGTAATAGAATAGAATAGAGTAATAGAATAATAACCTAAAATAACAGTGCCTTAAACAAGATAAAAGTTTCTTTGTCACACCAAGGAGTCATGCGATCCAGAACTGGTATAGGAGGACATGATATCAAGTTTTCTTCTATCTTGTTCCATCTGTGGGCTTTAAACTGCAGTGATTCTTATAGCTTAAAGTGGCTGCTGAAGCTCCAGCTATTATGTTCATAGTCCAGACATTAGGAAGGAGAAGAAAGGGAAGGAGAGAAGGCAATCTGCCTCCTACCTTTAAGGATGCTCTCTGGAAGCCGAACATTCAATTTCTGCCTCTATCATCTTGGCCAGAAGTTCGCTGCCTGACTCGACTGTTTGCAAGAGGGTCTGTCCTTTTCCTCCCCCTGGGTGGCTGTATGGTCGCATAAAGTATTTCTGTTATGGAAGAAAGTGGAGAAGACAATTGGCAGTTTCTGGCACATAACCTCGTAAATAACCATTTATGGGTGCTGGCCCCAGCATTTATTTTATTTTATTTTATTTTTTGGACAGGCTGGTGGTCCACATCCTGAAAAGATTCAGAGGTAAGAAAATGGATGAAAACTAGGATCATTTTCACACTCTGACCTAACTTTTTTTGGCCTGGCGGAGTGGCCGAATGGCTTGGTGGAGCTAAGCTACCATTACTATGTTTTCAATTCCCTGCACACTTCTAGGCACCAGTCGCTTGCAGTGGGGTTCTCGATGAGACAAACCAGTGAAATAAACCCAAACAGGCTTTTGCAAGCATATACTGTGATGCCCAGCTTTACTGAGGGAACTGTGGAATATTGAATTTTCTACCTCATTTTCAAAAATTGAACTTGTCCCCACAATCCTCCTGAAAAAGTTTTATATTTTTTTTTAAAAAAAGGAAAGATGTGCATGAATTTGCAATGTATTTGCAAAGGGCACATCACAGGCCATGCTTAGACCTATGTGTAAGTAAGAGACTGATGATGTGAACAGATTGCCGGACTAAAATAGAGTTTTAGATCCAAACTTGTAGTTGTTCCTTTTGTTTTATCCGTATTCTATAGGATCTTGAAACATTTATTTAAGCTAGGTGTCATTTTCCTCTTTTGCAAATGAGAGACCAAAATTAGTACCTTATTCCTTTCCTTTCAAGGGAGAAAGCTAATTAAAATAAAGCTGGGGCAATTATTTAAGCTCTGAGGAGAAAAGTATAAGCAATTTCCTATAAATTCCTGCAGGGAAGATCATCATTATTAATCTATATATAGAGAGAGATAGATTTTTTTTTTTTAACCTAGAAAGCTCTTCCAATCCATCCCTCCCATCTCATTCTTCAGGATAACTTTGCTGATATTCCCCTGGTTAAATGTGGATGCTCTTCTTCCTTCTTTAGCACTTGTGTGATTTCCGACCCTTTTAGGATATATTTGTATCTTTACTCTGGTTTTTATGATTTTATCTCGCACAGTATTTATTTGAGCCACGCTTTTTCCCTATTACCTATTGAATGGTGTCAGTGATTGAGCGTTTAGGCTTTGTGAACAAAACCCAATCTGGTTCAAGCTCCATCTCTGATTCTTGCTACTATTGTAAACTTTAGTAATGTAACCTCTTAGGCCCCAATTTCCTCAACTGTAGAGTGGATATAATTCATCCCTGATTCATAGGACTCTTAGGAGAATTAATAAGATGTATGATGTATGTGAAGCATGTTAATAGATCCAGGTACAGAGTAAGAGCCTAATAAAGGAATGCTATCATCATTTTAGTAAAATTATCAAAGATAGGAATTTTCTTCATGCTGTGTCTTCTGAGATCTAAATATGTGTTGGGTAGTGGTTAGTAGAAATATTTAGCATTCTTATGTATTGTGGGTGGTAATTATAAGATTCTACAGTTTGAAAATGGCAGGACTAGAGTTGGATCCAGATTGTCTGACGGCAGTCTTCCTGGAAGTAGTCCCCTCTCTCTCCTCCAGACCATGGAGACACTTACAAAGTGCACACACATACCTCCAAGGCCTCTCAAGAGGTTTGTCTCTGCTGATGCTTGGCAGGCTCTGTTGGGATTGACAGGTCATCTACGATATCTCCTGAATGGCTTTAAGCTCTGACAAACTCCAACCACTGGGATCTCCTACTTGAACTTCACCCAACTTTTGGCCTTTGGAACTGGGAGATGGTGCTGGGCAATCCCAGAGCAGGGCTGTGCTTTCCACAACATGTTGGAACAACTCTGCCCTCCAGTCCATGGTGCCCTGCACTGCTGCAAGTCACAATTGCTGCCCTGGCCTTGGCTCTGCACTCACACACACAAGAACCAGCGTGCGTGCACGCACACACACACGCACGCACGCACACACAGTCACCCTTATTCACGTAGTAGACCCTTCCCTCCAGGACAGCTCACTTGGCCTCCATTCCTTGCTGACTCTGTAGGGACCTAGGGCAGAGGAGTGGGAAGAAAGGGTTCCACAGGGATGGAGAAATCTTTAGAGAACCCACCAGTTGCATAAGTCACCTATGCAAAATTTGATGGCTATTGTACATGATGAGACATTCCTGGAGACTGAATTGAATGTCTTTGCAAAAACCTACCAGGATTCCTGCGGACACTTGAGTATTGTATCTTCCTCTGAGTATTTTCTATCTTCACAAAGAGAAACCAAGGCAGGTGCTGCTGTCCTCATTTTACTGTTGGCCAAAACTGCTTTGGAATTCCTTATTGCTGGGCACAAACTTTCAAAAACCAACCATTGCACTACTGGGTGTTTACCCCAAAGATACAGACGTAGTGAAGAGAAGGGCCATATGCACCCAATGTTCATAGCAGCAATGTCCACAATAGCAATCATGGAAGGAGCCAAGATGCCCTTCAACAGATGACTGGATTAAGAAGTTGTGGTCCATATATACAATGGAATATTACTCAGCTATCAGAAAGAATGAATTCTCAACATTTGCTGCAACATGGACGGCACTGGAGGAGATAATGCTAAGTGAAATAAGTCAAGCAGAGAAAGACAATTATCATATGATTTCTCTCATCTATGGAACATAAGAACTAGGATGATCGGTAGGGGAAGAAAGGGATAAAGAAAGGGGGGGTGATCAGAAGGGGGAATGAAACATGAGAGACTATGGACTATGAGAAACAAACTGAGGGCCCCAGAGGGGATGGGTAGTAAGGAGGGCACGTATTGCATGGTGCACTGGGTGTTATACGCAACTAATGAATCATCGAACTTTACATCGGAATCCGGGGATGTACTGTATGGTGACTAACATAATATTATAAAAAATCATTAAAAAAAAAACAAATGGGGCAAGATGTGTTTTAGAGTTGGTTTCTTGATTTTAGGGGAATGATTTGAGGCCACTGGGGGCTACCTTTGGGAGACAATGTGGGAGATAAGTCTGGATAGCAACATTTAAAATTAAAAATAACCAGGGGTGCCTCGGTGGCTCAGTAGTTAAATTTCTGCCTTCAGCTCAGGGCGTGATCCCAGGGTCCTGGGATCGAGCCCTGCGTTGGGCTCCCTGCTCAGTGGGGAGCCTGCTTCTCCCTCTCCCACTCCCCCTGCTTGTGTTCCTTCTCTCACTGTGTCTCTCTCTGTCTGATAAATAAATAAAATCTTAAAAAAAAAAAAACCAGTGAGAACAATGTCATGTCATTTTCCTGTGATGCTCAAAAGATTATTTTGAGGGTAGTTTTCAAAGAAGAGTTAGAAAAACATGTTTCTGGTGATGACAACACCACAAGAATAAAAGTGTGTCTAATTTACTACAGGGTCTAATTTGAGAGGGGTCAAACGAAGCTGAATATACAAACTCTGAAGTTTGTTAAAAATTGAAAGCTTTTTTTTTTTTAAGTTATCTCTCATTTTCTTTGGCCCTTTGCTTTTTCAGATCAGTGGATGACTCTCTTCTCTAGGCCAGACCTAATTTAGGAATTAAAAAAAAAAAAATAGCAAAGCAGAAACATCACACCAAGAGATGGAGGCCAGAGAGCTTTCCTGCTTTGCTGTAATGCTCTATCGAGAGTGCTAAATACCGCTTAGGTACTGCCCAAACTCGTTTAGGGTTCTGGCTTAAAATAATCGCTTCCTAAAAATCCAAGCCATTTGATGGGGAAGCAGATACAAAGCAAGTTGCTTTAAATTACCTCTGACTCTTTTTATTACCTCCCCAAAGCAGAAATGAGTGACTCTTGTGAAAGCCAATCATAAACCAATCATGTAACATAAGGTCAACAGGCCCTTCTAGAACCTAACGGCCACATCAAAGTACACAAACATACTTTTGGGTCGGAAAGATTTCTTGAAGGAACTTTGCAATCATGACGCACTCTGCTTGTTGCAACCTCCAATATTTGTCTTTGGGAAAACGCTCGAAGTTTTTTAGTATCGTTTTCTACTACACTACAATTTGTTCATTATATTTTAGTTCTGTAAGAGAGGCAAACGTCGTTAGAATTGTACGATGAGTGTGAGTGGGTTTCCAGTCTAGAGAGGGAAATCTGACCAGATGTGAGTGTTTCTCAAGCTTTACAGTGCACAGAAGTCACCTGAGGGTCTAGTTGAAATGGAGCTTCAGCCTCCGTTGGTTTGGCCGGAGCCTTAGGTTTTAATTTCTAACGTGATCCCACAAGACGCTGCCGGTTTGAGGGCTGTCCTTTGAGTGGCAAAAATCTCAGAATGTATTTCTTCCTGAAGAGTCCTTATTAAAACTAAATAATGATTAAGAGACGCAACCACCCTATTACAGCTTAGACACATGCTTGCTGTGATTCATGATGTTCTGAGGAGTCAGGTTCTGGAAGTCATTATAAACTCTGCAGCAATGTGCCCCTTCCCATGTGCACGGCGCGTGTGATCAATTAGCGGTGGGCTGGACCAGGTGTTGCTGACGGGTGAGCGGCGTGGGGAGTGAGCCTTTGTAGTTATTTCAGGTGTGGGTGTATTCAGTGTATAAAATAATAAGGATCAGGGCATGTGGTTTTGAGGGTCCTAACACTCAGGGGCATATGGTACCTTTGGGTGAGCGTGATAAGCACATAAATCCTCAATTTGAGAAAGAAAAGGAACTCTTGAGTTTAATTAAGAAATTTGGTAAAAGCAAGAATCCCATCAGGTATTTTGCTTTGCTGTCAATTTTTCATCGAAAAATATGGACTTGTGCAGATGAAGATCAAGGTAGTTAAAAAGCAACACAAATCATGGGAACAAAGAACTCTCCCTAGGGAGGCCATCAGGATTTTCTCTGTTTGCTGTGAGCATTTATTCTGAAACATACCGTGCTGGGGCATGATATGCAAGGCCCAGAACTTGGTGTCCAAATGTGTTTTTTCCTATCAAGGGTATTAATCTAACTAATCTTCGATCACTGTCACAAGAATAGTAGATACAGGCCATTACAGCTAGATTCTGGAATCATGGATGCGACAGAGTATGCTATTCATACCCTGCTATATAGAGTCAGATCAGAGTGATGGTTTAAGAGTGTGTTTAGAGAAAAGCAGTCATGTACCAGTTTGTAATAAGAGTAAAGGTTTTTTAATCAATGTAGAGCTGAAAATTATTGCACATTTCTATTTACACACATGTTTTAAAGATGTTCCCATTCACAAAGAACTCGAGTTGTGTTCTGCACATTCTTTGAGGGATGGATCCAGTCTCTTATAAACCTCATAGATTTGCCAATTTATGTTTTATTGGAACCCCAGTCCTACGTGTATTTTGAGAACATAAGTCACATTTTCAAGTGTATTTGGGAAATGTTAGCAGAAAATATGCTTGTCATGAGAATTCACAATGTGCTCTAATCAAGTAAAGGCCTTGAGACATCCCAATACACAAGGACTCCTGCTTAACCCTATTTCTCACTCTGGTAAATTATTAACATCCTACACAACTCAGCATTCCTTTTGTAAAGGGAGATCCTGATCAACCTTTTATATATCAGCGGTGATTTTCATATTATCAGATATCTGTGACTTCTATTTATTGTTTGACTCTAGCCATGTTAATTGTCTAAAGGTGGCACACAATTTTAGTAAATGGAGAGACTGTGAGAAAATTCAATGAAATTCGAAGCTAATTCCAAATTTATAATAGAGTGGTAATTTCCAATCTCTGGTGTACAGTTATAAAACTGATCTCTTGTGGATATCACATTTGCTTCTTTAAATAGGAATCCCTAAGGTGAAGTTCTAGAGTGAAGAGTCAGGAGCCTAATATAATCCTTCCTATAAAGATGCAATGGCTACCTTTTCATGGGCTGCTTGAGAAAATGTCTGTAGAGTAACAATTACTATTGGCCTTGAATTATGCCAGGTGCTTTGGAAAACATAAAGGGCAAATTTTCTGATCTTTAAGAACTGACAACATAATTGGAAAGACAAGACAGCTTCCTTTGAAAAGTTAAATATAAATAAAGACCATACGTATGGGTTTTGTTTTTTTTTAACTGAAATATAATTGATATACGGTATTGTATCACTGTCAGACCGTATATATTTAAATGCCAGATGTACAGTTCAGATATTTTGGACAGTGAATATTTAGAGAAGAGGGATGTTGCATGCTCCCGGAGGTGAGACAATTTGTCTCATCCTTTTGCTCACCCTCAAAACCTACCACGGAGTTCTGCTGAGCTGCATTGGATTGTACCAGTTGGCCTGAGTGGTCAAAGCATCGTGAAAGACAGTGGCCTGGAGAAGAGTCTCATCTGCTAGATATGTGGTCTCAAAAGTCTTTCCTTTATTTAGGTTATACGAGCAGCCTCATGGTAAAAGGAATTGACACAAAGGCAAGCAGAAAAGTCGGAAGAAATTATATGAGAGGCTCTCCAGGCTCAGGCTTGTGAGGCTGTTACTTGAGGAGTAATTGGTTTCTGCCAATTTTCTCTTGCCCATTATTCTTACGCAGGTGTTCAAATCCCATCGTATCAGTGTACCCATCGTGATGCCTTTTACTATGTTTGCTCAACTCTTTGAAAGCTAATGGGCCACGGAGAAGAATCCTTTGAATGGGTGATAAGGAATGCAAGAGAGTAGAGGGTATCGGTGTTGGGAGGATTGCTGTGATGCAAGGGACCTGGGGGAAAATGGTGCTTCCAGCTTGAGTTCCATTGAACTGGTCTCTGGTAGCCCCACTGTCCCTATGACTGGCTGTGGGGCCTTTGTCAAGCCACTTAATCTCTCTGTGCTCCCCTTTCATGATGGTGATCTTAGAACGATGCCGTTTACTAGTCTGTAACAGGCTTTGAGATCCCCGCATGCTGTAAATTGCTTGATATTAGCAATAATTGCCTACATATTTTTCCAAACCATTTACATGAAGAATCTTTGCAATATGAGGTTAAATTATAATATGCTAATAACCAATCAATGTTGAACAGTATACTTTGCCTGCTCAAAGCAAGCGCATTCATCTTCATACTCATATATATATTTTTCTGATTTAGACTGTCAAGTGTCTTGGTGAGAGGGAACTAAAATCCTCTTGACATAAGCTTTTCTCTATACTCACATCGTACCACAGTGCTTTGGAAGCCACACATGCACCTCCCTGAAAAAGCGATGAACTCTTTCCTGCATAGGTTGTGTGCGGTTGTGTTGAGACACTGTTGGAATTCTTGTGAACAAAGAAAGCTCTGTGCTGAAGTGTAGCTTAGAGGAATGGCATGAAGCATGAGGAAATTTGCAGGATTCTACCAAAAGGAGAGGTTGTATGAACTAAATTTCAACCAAGAACAATGTAAACAAACTAAACCGGTATAGGACGTTTAAACCAGAGGGACAGCACAGAGTGCCTAGAAATGTAAGTGACCTGATCCAAGTTTCTGACCTCCGTTGAAGGACATGGTTGATAAAAGTGAGGTAGGGGCTGCTGGAAAGGTATTTTTGGCAAAATTAATAGCTTCTCCATTTTGGCCAAGAAATTAGACAACCAAAAAATTTTATTATATAAAGCTACTGAGTGGAAAAGACTGACGCATCAGAGAAAGCACAAGTCACAGCTTCTTACAATTTAGTTGATGAAACAGGACAGTCACCCCCTATGGACTCCCCCAGTTCGGTTTCCCTTTGTGTTGTGAATCAGTGGAGTTCACAAAGATGTGCATTTTGAGGACAGAGTAGTCTCATCTGGAAGAGTCTACTCAGAGCCTGAGTTTCCAGGAGGTGGAATGTCATCTCCAGGAGTTCAGAGAGTTTGTCTAGTTCATCACGATAGCTCCAGCATCTGGAAGAGTTCCTGCCACTTAACAGATGATTAGTAAATATTTGTTGCATCAATGAATTAATGAATAAAAATGAACATGAGCAGTATGAGTATAGCAAAATGAATTGGAGAATATGTTCAGATGACAATGATTTCCTTTTTCATTACTG
This sequence comes from Ailuropoda melanoleuca, assembly GCF_002007445.2. Classification (NCBI taxonomy): domain Eukaryota; kingdom Metazoa; phylum Chordata; class Mammalia; order Carnivora; family Ursidae; genus Ailuropoda; species Ailuropoda melanoleuca. The sequence continues at coordinate 86,724,952 of NC_048231.1, read as the reverse complement.
GGTATGGGCTGGGCTCTCAGAACAGAAAACCTAACAGCAGAGAAAACATATAGGGATTTTCGTCATTGTTTCACAAAGTCCAGGGCCGTCCAATGCCAGCAGGGACCCAGGTCAGTCCATGTTTCTGTTTGCCATCCTGAGTAAATAATCTTGGTCCCCATCGATGTCATCGCATGGTCACCAGATGGCATTGTAGTTGTAAATATCACATCTGTGGTTTGGGCAGGGAAAGGGGGGATGGAACAATAGAATGAGGGAGAAAGGCTGAATTACAAAGGAGTTTTTGTCTTTGATGAGGCTTTGCCCTTTATATTTGTCACTTTCTCTTTCACCAAGCGTTCTGGTCAGGCATTTTCTTGTCCACACCCGTGTTAGGAGGCCATGTCTAACTGCAAGAGAGGTAGAGAGCAAATTTTTAGGAGGCTAATCTCCATGGCAAAGGAAGGTATGAAAGGAAGAGATGAGAATGGAGGATGAGTGAGCAGGCCGTTTGTAGTGTCCGTAACATGGCTTCTCCGTGACTTGATCGTGTCTGCGGAATTAGATGCTTGGAAGCCATATGGGAGCCACACAGGAGTCTAGATCTCGAGCTGGCACTAGGTGATGTTGAAGTGGCTAGCTCCCCCAAATTCCTAGGGGCCTAGAGTCAGGGGGAGTCGGTGAGTGCCTGAGGGTGGCTGCAACTACGTTTGTAAGGGCTATCCAACTGCTGCCCGGTGACTCCAGAAAAGACTAGAAATCTGGCCTCTGGGCGGAGGGTACACTGTGCAGCTATGGAAAGGGTAAAAATCTAAAAGACCAGTAAAGCTGTTTAAAAGTTGACATTCATTGCAACTCAAATGTGAGAAGAGATATCACCTTTGGTTTATGTAACTGATTTAATAATTTTCCTAAACAAATCCCTCCATGTCTGGCTATCGAGAAAAATTTCGACTTTATATCTGCAGTTAACTGTGCCTTGGTATCTTTAGGCTCAGATCATCTTTATTGAATGGTTTGGCCTCTTTTGAGTAAATGCTTTTAGTCATTTAGGTTTCTTCACACTTACCGTATTCACGTAGTGTCTGTAGATGTTCACAGACATCTACGGGTGACGGACTGGTCTGCACCTTGGACTGGTTTCTATTTAGGTACCTGCTTGCATCTGGTCTCCTGCAGCATCATGCTGGCACCCACTCTTCTAGCTTCCGATCCTTGCCTTTTGCTCCCAATCGCCAAATCCCTCACACAAAAGCTACTTGTCCTGTCCCAGATTCATGCTGGCCTACTATCTTTATAAGTCCTCCTAAATCTTCCCTCTCGGGACAGGGAACTTTCTGGGCCTCCCTCATGCAGGTTCAATTCTTAGTTCATTAGTAGCCAAGAACACTCCTCAGACTTATCTATCAAACCACTTTCTATGGCTACTTATGCACTTATACCCAAATTGGAGAGCTCTTCCCAGGATCCCTGCTTTCAGTGTTCCCGTCAACCTACCTAGAGTTCTCCCTTCTCCAGTACCCCAAGTCCCCGGATCACACCCAGCACACCACCCCCACCTCTGCCTCAGAATAGAACCTCACCCTCTGGATACCAGGTCTCCTTCTGAGCTAGCGGGTTACAAAAACCTTGATCGGTTTAAGCCGAGACTACATTTCAAGATTATTTTCTTTTCTTTTTTTTAAGATTTTATTTATTTATTCGACAGAGATAGAGACAGCCAACGAGAGAGGGAACACAGGCAGGGGAAGTGGGAGAGGAAGAAGCAGGCTCCCAGTGGAGAAGCCTGATGTGGGGCTCGATCCCATAACGCCGGGATCACGCCCTGAGCCAAAGGCAGACTCTTAACCACTGTGCCACCCAGACGCCCCAAAAGATTATTTTCTTTTTAAAAAAGTTTTAATTCCAGTATAATTAACATGCAGTGTTCTATTAGTTCCAGGTGTACAATACAGTGATTGACAATTCTGTGCATTGCTCAGTGCTCCTCACAGGTGTGCTCTTAACCCCCTTCACCCTCAAGACTATTTTTTTAATGGAAACTCAGAAAAATCATACTTCCAATGTCGAAAACTAGCTTTTCCTTAAGTTATTTTTATTGAAGTATGACTACCATCTAGGTAAAAGTATCCATTTTAAATAAACATGTTGATGATGTTATCTATTAGTTATACATGTCATTTCAGTTCAGTGATGAATGAACTTGATTTGTAATTCCAAGGGTGCAAGAACAACCCTGAGAGTGAGGGTGTGGGGCATTTGAGGAGTTTGGGAAAAGGTAGCCTTGTTAGCCAGTGACACTAAAAGACTTGGGAAATCCAGGTAATCAGTATATGGCTACATGGGTTGTCTTAGTGGCCTTTATGGCATCCTCTCAGGTTTCTGGACCTCTCTACTATCTCCTGTTTGGCTTCCACAACCTCGAGCTGGTCAAAGTCCCCTCACACCAAAGTCTGGATCCAATCTTATACAACTGCTCTCTGACTGAAAATTCCCAGTCCATAAATGAGCAGGCAGGGCTGATTTGATTTATATTAAGGTACAAATGAGGCTACTTGGGGTTACTTGCATTTTCAAAGAGTGCTGGTACCCGAGTATTAAATCTAATTTGTAGAAAGTTTGTGAGAGATAGTTTGGGGCCTGGGCCTTCTCACAATCGGCTCATGGCTGTTTCAAGCCACAGAGCTCCCCACTTGGGGAATTTTACTCTGTGCTTCTTTTAATTTTATTGTCCACCTGGGAGCCAAAAAGAACTTGGTTTTGCAGCCTCTTCTTCATTCTTTGCCTCTTCTTTGCCTCCTGTTCATTCTTGCAGGCATCCCTGCAAAGGAGTACTTTCATGAGTAAAGTGTATGTACCTCAAATAACTAAAATGGTGAGCTCAAACCCATGATACTTAGAAGCCACCCAAAGTTATTATAATCATAACCACTCAATATCGCAAAGGTTAACAGTATGGACTTGAATGCACTCATGTTTCAATTCAACCCTATAACACCCATACCTACCTTTGGCTTTTACCATGTTTTGAGTAATTAATTTGAGCCAGATACTGTGTCAGGAGCTTTTACATCTGTGGCAAGTATTTCCCAGAATTCCATAACCCATAAGGTTAAATGTTCTTCTAGAATCTGAATCACAATAATTTGAGCCCTATCCTACTTGAGAGCTGGAGAGTCAGTCTTTTACTCAGTATTTCTGGAAGTCCTCAGGTAACAGTGAAAACCTGTCCCCCAAATCCAATAACCCATGTTTCTCTACAATCTTGGCTACTTGCTGATTTCCTGCCTCCTCTCTAATCTTATTCTGAAACCCTGCTCGTGAACCAGCTTGTCAGCTCCATGGATTTGAAGGCTGGTTTCTCTTTATCACCTCATTCCATGTGTGGGCCCAGAAATTGTCCCTCATCCCCCTCAAAGGTAGTAGCAGAGATAAATTTATATTAACATTTTAATAATTAAGAAAAAATTCACAACCACTCTTAGATCTTATACAGATCTATCATGGAGGGGCCCTAAAGAGTACCTGTCTGTGCTTTTCATAGTCTATGCCCAACAGGAGGGCTCACTGAGATGTTTATCTTTAGAGGAATCTAGGGACAATTAACAAGAGGGCTATGGCAGGTTGTCGGCAAAGATGGCCACCACTGATCCTTCCCCTTCCTCGATGTACATGCTCTATCTCCGATCAAGAGCTAGACCCTTTTCATCCTATTTGAATCTGGTCTGGTCTTGTAATTTGCTTTGACTAATAGAAAGTAGCAGAAGTGACAATTCTCTAGCTCTGGGTTGAGACCTTAAGAGGTCCTGCGGCAGTCACCTTTTTCTCTTTTAAGCCACCACCCTATAGAGAGTTCAGGTAGCTTTCTGGAGAGAGAGGTCATGAAGGGAGAGAAAGAGATTAGGTAAAGTTCTCCATGTCAGATAGCTAGTCAATGGTGGATTTGGGATTAAGATTCAGTTTTGTCTGTCTCTGAGGCTTGTGCGCTCGATCTTTTCTAGCTCCTTGGTAGTGTGCAATTATTTAACCCCTTCCAAGACTTAGTTTCCTCTTTTACTGTAAGGGGATAGTTATAAATTCAGAGACTGTTTTAGGAATTAATAAAAATAATGTTATAAAATATTCAACCACATACATATGCGCACACACACACACACGAAATGCACACAAAATTGAATGGCTACCATATTGACACATGAAAATCAGAGATTTGCATTGACACCAAAACTAGGTTAGATAGTCTCTTGTGTAAGCAATGTGGTGATTTTATTTTAGTTGCAAAGTGATATGGAACTTCACTGCAGTCAAGATGTCTGGCAAAAGGGAGCTACTTTCCCCAAGATTGACAAGGTACGGTTTGCTGGTCCCCAGAGCTGCAGCAGTGATCACTTGTGTGGGTAACAAGGTTTGGTGAAGTGACAGTCAAATCAGACCTTCTGGAAGCCCTGCAGGCTCTCCCTGAGTCCACCGTCCTATATATAGGACCTTTCTGCATTAGTTAGTATGCATATGCTGGGCGCTCTCACCTGGGCCAGGAGCACTCCTCAATCGTGGAGTTCCCCAGTGCACTGTAGATCGGAGCTTTCTATAAAATTCAAACATAAGCAAAGTCCCCGCTTGGAATTCTACACTTGGACCCAGCAGTGAAGTACAACCTGTGGCCAGGACGTCACTAAACTCAGGGCCACAAAACTAAAACAAAAGCCACGTTTCCAAATTCAGTTCATTTTCTAAAAAAGTAGGCTGATGGTGTCTTGTATAATGAGATGTGCTAGTGATTTCTTTTTAAACAAAAACATACACCAGGGGAAAACTGAAAACTAGGATTTACAACATTACATATAATTACAGAGTAATGAGGCTGATAGGCCACATGTGGCTCTCATTCTCCATAACTCATACACATAGGCGTAACTTTCTGTTGCCAGAAATCTTTCTTGCCTGTGCCCTGTTTAAATACATGAGGTTGTAAAACTGTTCAAAGAACTAGATAGTCAACTTTTTGGCAAGAAAATGCTGGTAGGCAGGTATATTTTTAAACGTATGTATGCCATGGTTTATAATTTTTTCCTTTGTAAGTGTAAAAATGATCATTTTAGAAGGTGGAGAAATAAAGGAAAGCAAAAAGAAAAAAATGAAAGAGACCTAAAAGTGTACAATTTTTAAATGATCACCAGTATTTTGATCTATTATTTTTAGTCTCTCTCTTACATGTTTATTTATTAATTTGTGTATTTTATGAGCAAATACATGTGTTTAAGAGCCTGGAATGATCAACATAATGAAGTGAACATTTTATCATCTTATTAAATATTTCTCACCAGTTGGATCAATCCACATGTAGTCTAAATAAACTTGACTTCTAAAACAAGAAAACAAAATTCGTATTTCCACTTGAAGTGTTAAAGAATATTTATCATTCTTAAACCTATGAGACTAAATATTCCATTTTATTTCATTAAAAAATAAAAATTGATGCCTCTTAAATTTTTAGAAAACATTTCTATGATTACTGGAGATTGAAAATTTTTTCATGTGCTGTTTGGCCAATTATATATTATCTTTTGCAAATTCGCTGGCCCTGTCCTCTCTGTAGTTTGGTGGGGAGGGAGAATGGAAGGTTTTATTTGTTTCTTACTGGCTGGTAAGATCTATTTCTGTAAAAGAATAATAAACCTCTGTCTGTCATTTATTGCAAATATTTCTTCTCAATTTGATGTTTGGCTTCCTTATGGTCATTCTTCGTGGTAGAAATTTAATATTCTACGTGTTCAAATCTCAGGGACTTGGAAAGAACCACAAACGTGGGTGCATAAGTAAATAAATCTTTCTAATCAGGACATTCCTAAAATAGTTTGGACCTGGGAGTGCATATGTTTGTGGATACAGGTGGCTGCTGGCTGGTGCCCCTTCAGCCTCACCCCTCCGTCCTCTAAGGAAGGGGGTGGTCAACTTTAAAAATGCTTTGTTGCAATCACTCTGAGGAAATGTTCCAGGCAGGTAAGGCGCTCTTTCTGGTGCTCTGACGGGTAACTTTGCAAAGGACCCAGCCAGAGAGTGAGTTTCTGAAGATAAAATGGGAACAAGACTTTTAAGAGATGGAACATCTGTGATAAACTCATTTTTCTGTGTGAGCACCAATGGAGATGCCTGTCTGGGTCTGCTGAACAGCGTTTCTATAGCAGTCGAAAATTCATTTCATTTCATTATCGGAACTGTTCAAGCACCCCGGTTTGGATCAGCAAACAGCTTCTTAAACCTGCAGGAAGCTCATTTACCCCTGCTGAGGCTCCAGCTCCCTTTCCTTTGGGAAGGTAGGGCGGTTTGCTTACAAATCCTAGCAGATATATGTACATATGTATTTCGCGATCCTATCTATCAATATAATTCATAAGGAAGGACCATGAACATTTCTCAGGACCCTCCATCTCTAGCAGTCTTAATATTATCCTTTTTCTGTTTGATTTGGGTCTGTTTCAAGGCTACTTTCCCAACCCTTTCATCGGTTAAAAATACTGCTCTCAGCGCATTAATACCCAGAGAAGTGCCTCTGACGTGGTACGCGGCGGAACAAAGGACAAAGCATCAATTCTCTCAACAGCCAGCAATAAGGCAAGTTGAAGTATTTTTTCAAACAACAAACACTGATTGAGAAAACTTTTAAAGAATCCCAGATGGCATTTACGGATTCAGAACTAAATTAATGGAGGGGGGAAAAATCCATATAATTTGAAGTCTTTACAATCAAAGCCATAAGACTTCTACCTGTTTCTCAACCGTGACACTTCCAGACTCAAAAACCGTAACTGCAAAGCACGTTCTTGGATCCTCTGTGTCGGGGAAGGAGCTAGAAGCCAGGAGGCACTGGGAAGAGACCAAGTGATTCCGAAACACAGGGGAACGGCACACTGTTGGGAGGGGGGGTGGTGATTGAGGTGACACACAGATTCAAGTAATACTTGGGGCAATACTTGGGCCAAAGAGTGGAATGGCAAGGGGCGGGTGGCAGTCAAGACAAGTCAACTAGGGGGTACCTAGGAATTGGGGAAGAGGCACTGCAGAGACAATCAGACAGGTGGTTCCCTGGGTCAAGGTGAGAGAGTTTAGAAAGTAACCCCAGAGGGGACTCAGTATGGGCTTCCATCCCCGGGTCACTGGCAGGAATAAGCCACGATCCTCAGCTTGGGAGGGATACAGGGCAGGGCTACACACCCAGGCTCAGGAAAACATCTCCCACCAGAGATGGCTCTCAGAGAGCCCAGCACCCCCACAGCGGAGCAGGGGGAGGGCTACTCCACAGAGGGCTCTGCTTGCTGCCCCCTCTGCATGTCTTGCATTCTGGTTCCTTCTGTTCACCCCACTAAATATAAGATGGGTTTCACACTGCCACGGTGCTACCTCTGAAGCTGAGGGAGAGACCAGTTGGGCTAAGGGCAAATCCGTGTAATAATAATGTGGCCAAGTTCTGCTATTTTTAGGGAGTCAACACTGAAAATACTGACTAGTATTCTACTAATTTTCAGTGCCTGGCAGATTGCGCGCGCGCGCGTGTGTGTGTGTGTGTGTGTGTGTGTGTGTGTGTGTGGTGTGTTTAGAATTGAACTTTCATGTAAGCTGATTAAATATTTCCAATGGAAAAGGCCAGATGGGGAATTTGTAGACAAGGAAAGTAGAGGGGTATGAATCGGAAGCCCAGCACGCCCTGGAAGAATTTTGGCATTAAGATTCCTAGTTTTAAAGGCTTTGTTATTTTTTTTTTCACCCCAGTGCATTTCTTTCCTCCAGGGGCTCTGCCTATCATGGTGCTGTGCATACAGTGGGAGCTATATTAATGTATGCTCCTGGACTGGAGACACCTCAGGAAAATCAGGGAAATCGGCATTGTGAATAAGCCACCAGAATCAGTTCTGCTCTAGAGAGCTGGGCTCTGCTCTGTGGAATAAATGAGTGGGTCACAGACCAACAGAGGGCAGTGCGAGAGCCAATACTGTGGCCAGATGCTCTTGGTTGAGCACATCTATAGACTGACTACTCGTTTCATGAAATGTTTCGTGTGAATTGTGTCCTTTACAAAGGCCTTAATTTTTTTTGATACCCACTTAAGAGATGAAGAAAGTAAGTCTCAATGTAAATGAAAACATTCCCAAGACCATAGAAATAAATGGTAGAACTTGCATATGGATATCGTGGACTTGGAAGCATACAATGCTATATACAGTAGAACGTCTTCTTGGTCTCGTAATACTCATTTTATGTAGCATCAGGCATAACCTGATTGATTCACTGCTGTACTGAAAATACAGGATCACGCATCTTGTCAACACAGGGTATTTTCTTCGAATTCCCGACCTTCAACTGGTTCACCCTTTGCCTGTGTGAAATTAGTAAAATGGCTACATTAACATTTCTTTTAATGCTCTCTTTTAAAGAGTACATTTTTAAGCACGGAAATAATGCATTTAAATGTGCTCTACAAAATGTGCATTTGTTTATAATAGGCCAAGAAAATTGCAAATGCAAAAGTACAAATTGTTTTAGACACAAGCAATTTTTGTACTTATAGTACTTATAACAGTCTAAAATACACATTTTAGTGTATATGTGCTGAGAAATGTGTTTTTAAATGTTGACTTGTAATATAGACATATCAAAAAATTCTCATTAATTGCAAATATGTCCTAGTTATTACCTATTTCTTAAATTAGAACAATATCTACCTCATTTTAATGACCAATATAGAACAATTCACACATACGTAATTTCTGAGTAGGAAGCAAGATGGAAAATAAATGTACAAAATGTTAAGTCTGTTAACTCAACAGATAAGTGCCTTTATCTTCTGTATTTGAACAATTGCACTTGTTGTTTGGTATGATAATAAATAAAGGGGGAAGTGGGGAGACAGAAAAACCAAAGATAAAATGGCAGGGAGGAAGGAAGGAGAAATAGAATTAATGAAGGGAGTTGGGAGAGGAACATTTATTTATCCATACAAAAAATAAAAATGATTTTTGGCAGAAATATTTCGTTAAGGTAGGACTGTGCCATTTTTACTCATTTATATTAAACTTAAATGCCAGAAAAATGTTATTATTTTGCCTTCTCTTATTTATTAAAATCATTTTTAAAATGCAGTTCCCAGACATCCATCTGTCATATCAAGAAATAAGCTAATGTTCTCTTGCTTTCTTTTTTTCAAGAAGAAATTAGATAAACGAGTGTAATGTAATTTATTATACATTTTCTCCACTATATAAGAATGCATATACTTTTTAGAAAAACTGAAATAAAGAAAAATAGAGGAGAAAAATCAATATTTTCACCACGCAAAGAAAACAAATCTTATCATTTTAGTGAATTCCCTTCCTTCCAGTCTTCCCCCTCCCGTACCTACTTATGAACCCATAAGTATGAACCAACATTTTAGCAAACTCTTAAGATATCCAGGGTTCAAAAAGTATTAGGTTTATCGTTATTATTTTCTCTCAGATTGAAAAGAAGCAGCAAAAGTCTTCAGGAACCGTGTTCATGCATCTTGCTCCGATTCCAAGAGAAATGATGTTTTAGTCTAAACGGAGCTAATTTCGACCTTGCATCCCTCACTGCTCTTGATGAATCCAACCATATGTGCGACAGAGCAGAGCTTCCATCTCCCGCTCCCCAATCTCTCTCCCAAGTGCATTGTAACGATGATGGAACCATGAAAGCAGCGTCAATGAGGAAATAGCCCAATTCAGAGTGTCAGTGTGGAATAAATCTGATGGACTTAATGTCTCAGTAGGTATCCGTTGGTTCCAAAAGTGCATACTACATGCGTAAGAAATTTCTTCCCTGGAGATAGTAGCTGGGAATATGTCTGCTTTGATTCCATGAGCTCAATGTAAAGTGTCCGTTGCTCTGCACTACTTAGTCTTTTCCCAGAGATTGATGAGAAGACAGTCTGTGCGGTCCGAAGGAAGGGCAACGTTGGTCCTTCTGTGGGAAGTTCAGGTGCCGGAGAAGCAGTCTTCCCAGGCGAATGTACACTTGCGGCTTTATGCCCACCTGAAGTTTGGGCTGTGTGGCTACTCGAATGAGGAGTCAGGAGACCTCAGAAGTTCAATTCGGACAGTGACTCAACAGCCTGTTCCTTATTCTATTGTGCCCGGTGGAGGTGTGAGATAGGTTGTTGTAACTTGGAGAATGGAGGAGGTTTTGTGTTGATTATAACTGATGGGGCTTACAGACTTGCACATTATAGACTCAAACTATGGATGCTTATTCAGAAACTGGTATTTGGTGCTTTCATCCATGGGTGCCCAACCCTATGCAGAGGAAACGATAGAAGATTCTGTAGTTGGGCCACATTATCCCACAGAGTCAGGGATTTCTTCCTCATGAAAGTAGTTCTAGTCTGATGTTTTATGTTACTTTCTGTCTTGGGAAGGTGCTGTTGCCTTCAGTTTCCCAAACCTAGCACAGAATATCATCCAGTCTTCATCTCTGGATCGGCCGGCTGCTCTCCTGTATCTTCATGTAATCTCCAAGAGGTAGACATCTACTTTCAGCTAATCAGAGAACTAGATTTGGCTGACTTCTCTAGTCTCGATTTTCTCTGCCTTAGTTGTCTTAGAGTTAGTGTCAGCTTTTTTGATGTGTGCACACATATATGTTTTTAATAATAGTGTACAACATGACTGATTAATTTCTGTACTTTATTGTTGCCTTGGAATACAGACCTCTACAGCACGAAGATGGCATTCCTTGTTTGCCTTAGTTGATAATATGAAACTTTGTATTTACTTGCTCTTCCTTATCCTTCCCATTTCCCTTCAGTGGGATCCTTCCCCTTGGCCACAAATAAGCCAACTACTGTTTATTCCTTGCTGTCGTTCTGCTTACGCGATCACTTGCTTCTGCAGCGGTTGCTGCTACCATTTTGCTTGTGAACCAGTGAATCAGGGTAATTCTCAGACAGTCTCTTCCTTTAGCATTTCTCTTAAGTACTGCATGTCCTTTAGCTCCCCTATATTGTTTCTTGATTCCTTGTATTATCTTTATGGTCTGGGTGAGGAAATGGCAAACTGTTTTCTGTTGGGGACCGGATGGTAAATATTTTAGACTTTTCTGGCTATGCAGTCTCTGTGGTAAATACTCAATTGGCCACTGTAGTACAAAACACCATAGACAATATTTAAACAAATGAGTGTAGCAATGGTCCAATAATGTTTTATTTACGAAAAGAGGCAGCAGGTCAGATTTAGCCTTGGGGGTCACAGTTTGCCCATCCTGATGGACTATCATCTGCTGAGTCAGATTCATTGTTGCCCCATGACACTTTTGGCACATTAAGAATTTATAAATATTTCCATGAACAGTTATGTTAATTA